>NW_008340356.1:306229-308610 GCF_000622305.1 Nannospalax galili | reverse complement strand
AGCAACATACTCTGTTCCAAAGGCCAAAAATGTCAAAAGTATTTGAGAGCTTGTATCTAATCCTTAGAAGATTTTAAGGTTATCTCTTCAGAGGGGGTAATGTTGGAGGGGAGGGAGTGGGCATGGATTTGATCAAAACACCTTATATGCAGGTATGAAATTCTCAATAAAGTTTTTGTAAAAGTTAAAAAAATAAATAAATAAAAAATATTTTAAAAGAAAAAAATAATCGAAATCTAAATAATTAGCGTATCCCCTTGCTATGTACTGATCCACACAGGGAATAGAGGATTTCTTGGCAAAGAGAACAAAGAGCTTTATACGAACCGAATATTTAAACAAAGTCAGCAAAACCAACTGGAGGTCAGTATGAGCAACTCGGTATACGCAAAGATCGTGCTCTGTGCTTCAGCTACAGTAACAGTACTTACATTTATCCATCAACTAAAGACCAGATACTCTCCAGTCTACAATTTCTTTTTCAGTACTAGGACATGGGTAGACAATACTGGTGCTAACCTCTTTGGGTCTTCTAGGTTTTCCCCCATGCTGAAGCAGGCCCCTCCCAGCCGTCTCCATCTGCATGCCTGCCTCCAGTTGTCAGCACAGTCTCTTGCTCCTGTGTAAACTCTTAGGGATGGACTTGCCAGTCAGAGTGTTGTCCATTCTGTAAGCAGTATCAAAATGAACACTGTGACTCATGCTCTTTCAACTGCTGGAATGTTCTTTTGCTTCATGTTTTAGGTAACTTTTCCTTTAAAATTTTTGGCTACTTAATGTTTATAAGATGCTATTTCATGGTTTTAACTGTTATTTCTCTGATTTCTGCCAAAACTGTCTTTTCATTTGTTTAGAAGAGGAAGTGTTTTTATCTGTTTCTATGGAAGTGACTGTTAGGGTTCGAGAATTGAGAATAATTCCCACAGATACCCAAAAAGATTATACACAAAATTTATTCAAGAATTTAAAGTTAAAAAAAAAGAACAACCAAATGGCGGCTAGCCAGGCACAGACTTCATGAGCCAAAGATGGAGTCTGGCCCCGAACAATAGCAGGCAGGAGCTTTTATTGGGGAACTTCACAGAAACCCACGTGTGCCAAGCATCTTTTAAAATAATTGGATGTCCCCATATCCTGTGTACGGGGGAAGTCTTGATTGGTAGGGGCTATCTTCAGGGCATTGGAATGTGCTGACTAATATCTTTTAGGGACAGAAGTTTTTGTTCATACCTTATAAGGCTTTTACATGTACAATATGCCTAAGCTTGTCTAGGCTTGTCTGAAGAAGCTAGCCAAAATGGAGTCAGAGCATTCTGGCTCTTCATTCCCCCCTAGAGTTATGGCAAGGGTTAAATCTTTAAGCCAAGCAAATTGCAGAAGTGGAAAGAAGCGGTTAGACGGCGCATTTAGGACGGGGGAACCATTTCTATATTGTCGTAAGGCTCGGGGTCTCGATTTAAATGAGTATACTGTGAACGCAGTATCATCAGTTGGAATGTCTGTATCCGTTCTCAGATGAATTTGAGCAAGGCATTAAGAATACAGGGACCACAGGTGACCACTAGTAGGAGTAAGAGGAGAGGTTCGACTATCACTGAGATCAAAGTTGTTAACCATGGGGACCAGTCAAATAGGGATTCATACCAATTTTGTTGATTTAGTCGTTCATTTTCTCTTAAGTCTTTTATGGACCTCAGCCAAAGACTGTTTTATAACTCCCGAGCGATTAACATAGAAACAGCACTGTTCTTCTAGGGCAGCACAGAGTCCTCCTTTCTCTAGGAAAAGTAGATCCAGCCCTCTCCTATTTTGTAAGGTTACCTCAGCTAAAGAGGATAGAGAGTCTTCGAGGTGGCGGATAGATGTTTCTAATGATTGTATGTCTAAGTTTATGGCCTGTCTAACAGGTGATAATTTTTATCCTGGAGGACTAGCGCAGTGGTTACTCCGACCCTGAGTAGAGTAGACAAGACAACTGCAGTGGTTCCTATGGCCCTCCGAGGTCTAGACTCTTCTGAGACTCTGGTTTCCATTTCTATGTCTGTTCTATAATATAGATGGGGAACCAGCTGCACTAGTACACAAAAATCCCCGGTCTGGTTTAAATGGAGGAGTGGAGGCATGTAGTTAAGCCAGAGGTACAGGCCAACCAAGTGGCATTGGGGGGAACTCCGACCCTGAGTAGAGTAGACAAGACAACTGCAGTGGTTCCTATGGCCCTCCGAGGTCTAGACTCTTCAGAGACTCTGGTTTCCATTTCTATGTCTGTTCTATAATATAGATGGGGAACCAGCTGCACTAGTACACAAAAATCCCCGGTCTGGTTTAAATGGAGGAGTGGAGGCATGTAGTTAAGCCAGAGGTACAGGCCCACCAAGTAG
>NW_008340356.1:289949-304403 GCF_000622305.1 Nannospalax galili | reverse complement strand
GACAGATTTAAAAATAGTTAAGGCTGGTGTTGGTCATCCTATAGGCTGTAACACTATCTGAGCCAGCCCCTTCTGGGTCCCCAAGACTGGACCCACCTGAAGATGGACTGAAAAAAGTATTCCTGGATCAGTCCCTGTAGTGTATAACCTGAGGCCCCAAGTTCTCCCATCAATCCATTTTTGTAGGTTTTTAAGTTCCTTTCCTTTCGGGGTGAAGCTCAAGGAGATAGGGTTGCATCTAGAGGAGGAACAGGGTCCCTCGAATTGCCTTGATCTGGGGTTTCGCCAAAGGGTTAGGACCGGGACCGCAGTTACCTGGATCAAGTCGGTAGTGACGGGGGCAGTCCAATTAATATATCCAGTAGACACACAGCTCCATGAAGCACAGAAATAGCCTCCTGCCCCCCACCCAGGTACATCTTTGGTCACCACTGTTGCCCGGGCAAACATCCTCTTTTGTCTGAAGGGAGACTGGCAAGAATAATTTACAGTTTCCTGATGGGGTGTATGATTCCAAAGCTCCTTCAAGCAGGTCTCAGAGGTCGAATGTAATCTTGGGGAACCAGGCACCTGGAGTTCCCAGATGGGAGGAGATGTTCACTATCTTTCCAGTGGATGTGCTACTAACTACCCAGGTGAGGTTTTGGAGTCCATGGGGGGAGTTAGCTAGGGCAGGCTCTATAAAAAAAAAATAAAGCAACAAGGGTTATGGTGTGGTAGCGATTTTTAGCTTGAGAGGATTGTCTTTTACCAGTGTGACCTTCCATCTCTTGTCGACTTGGTCTGACCAATCCTCTAATGCAGGCTTTAGATGTGAGTGATGTATCCAGGTCTGGACAGCAGTCACCTTAACCGCAGTGGGGGTAGTGAGGATCACGATGTGTGGCCCCTTCCATCGAGGTCCAAGGGGCTCCTTGTGGTGCTGTCTCACCCAAACAAGGTCTCCTGGCTTGAATCCATGCAGTTGGGCTGGTGGCAGTTCATAGATGTGCCTCAGCAAGGGGAAAACATTGTCTTGTGCAATCTGTAAGACCTGTAGGGACTTAAGAAATTGGGATTCAGACAAGTCAATTAGCACATCTGAAGGCAGCTTGGGAAGCAAAGGGGGTGGTCGGCCATACATAATTTCATAAGGCATTAGGCCTTGCGTACATGGGGTATTTCTGACCCTGTATAGGGCAAAAGGTAGGAAGCCTGTCCAGTCAGCCCCAGTTTCTAGGGTTAATTTGGTAAAGGTCTCTTTAAGGGTCCAATTCATTCTCTCTACTTTCCCTGAGCTCTGGGGCAATGTAACTTCCAATTAGTCTCTGGCATTTTAATTAACTCTTGAGTTACCTTAGAGATGAAGGCTGGTCCATTGTCTGACCTGATCACAGATGGGAGTCCATACCTTGGTATTAGTTTATTGATGATCTTCTTAACCACCATTGAGGCGGTTTCCCCCTTTGTGGGAGATGCTTCGACCCATCCTGAAAATGTATCTACAAAAACTAGGAGATATTTATAGCCATGCCTGCCAGGTTTTACCTCAGTGAAGTCCACCTTCCAATGGACTCCAGGCACAGTGCCCCTCTCCGTTCTGGCTGGGAGCATGACTTTTCCTCTTGGATTGGTAGCCTGGCAGGAGCAACATCTGGAAAGACAGCTCTCAATCATTTTGGTTAGATCGAAGATGTGGTACAGGGTCAGGAGTTCTTGTAACTTTCTTTTCCCTAGGTGAGTCCCTTTGTGGAGTTTATATATTAGGTCCTCTGCCAGCTTATGCAGCAGAATGAGCCTCCCATCAGAGGTGTGTCTCCATCCATGCTTGATCTTGGTATTTTCCAAGGAAGTTAAATCCTGATCATCCGGAGTTGAGTAGGAGGGCTCTTCTGGCAAGAGGGGTTCAGGCAGAATAACCAGTAGGTTCAAGGCTGTTAGGGCTGCTTCTCTGGCTGCTAGGTCTGCTAGGTCTGGCTCTGGATACCCAGATTCACCAAGCTGGCAAAACCCCTGTATGAAGCCACTCAAGGGAATGAATCATCCTTCCTATGAACTGAGACTCAGGAGAGGGCCTTTCAGGAAATTAAAATGCTTTATTGCAGGGTCCGGCCTTGGCTCTGCTGGATATCCATAAGTCCTATCAGCTCTTTGTTGATGAACAAGCAGAAATAGAGAAGGGAGTCCTGACCCAAATGCTCGGGCCTTGGAAGAGACCTGTGGCTTACTTGTCAAAAAAGCTTGATCCCGTGGCCTCAGGATGGCCGGGCTGCCTCAGAATTATCACAGCCACAGACTTATTGGTTAAGGATTCAGATAAGCTCATGCTGGGACAGCCCTTGATGGTCACCACCCCTCACTTGATTGAGGGCATCCTTAAAAATCCCCCCAACTGATGGATGACAAATGCTCGGTTGACGCATTATCAGGCCTTGCTCCTTAATCCCCCTCGCATCCAGTTCCTCTCCTGCACCGTTCTCAATCCTGCCACTTTGCTGCCAGAACTGGATCTTGAGGTCCTGCATGACTGCCTGGAAGTACTCTGCAGCTTACATGGGACTCTGGAAGACCTGATGGATGTTCCATAGCCCCACCCAGACTTAATTCTGTTCATGGATGGAAGTAGCTTCATTAAGGAAGGAATCAGGTACACGGGGGCAGCAGTTGTCAGTCCATCATGGACAGTGTGGGCCTCCTCTCTACCAGTTGGGACCTCTGCCCAGAGGGCTGAAATAATTGCCCTGACTCAGGTCCTAAACCTAAGTAAAGACCAGACTGTTAACATTTTCATGGATAGCCATTATGCTTTCGCTACAGCTCATGTCCACGGGGCTATATACAAGGAAAGGGGGCTCCTGACAGCAGAAGGAAAGACTATCAAAAATAAACAAGAGATCTTGGAACTCCTGGAGGCCATATGGTTACCAAAGAGACTGGCCATCATCCATTGTCTGAGGCACCAAAAGGGGATTCTCTGGAGGCACAAGGAAACAGGAGAATGGACCTAGTGGCCAAAGAAGCAGCCCTAACAACCTCGAACCTACTGGTTATCCTGCCTGAACCCCTCTTGCCAGAAGAGCCTGCCTACTCAGCTCAGGACGATCAGGATTTAACTTCCCCGGAAAATACCAAGATCAAGCATGGATGCAGATACACCATTGATGGGAGGCTCATTCTACCGTGGCCTGAAGACAAGTGCCCTCATCCTCAGTGGCAATCAACAGGTCATCTACGTACTGTAGGAGGCTTACCTCCAGGTGCAAGGCCTGATACTACTGCAAGCCCTAGTGTAGAGCCCCATCAAAGATCGTGGGGGAGTTCTTGAACCCCTGTGGCAGTCGCTTCCAAGTGAGTTGTCCATTAAACCCCTGGTTCAGGTCTTGCCACTCAAAGGCAAAGATGGGTTGACTTTCCTTTGCCAAGGTCAGGCTAAAGAAGGCATCCTCGAGATCTAAAACAGTATAGACCCTTCTCTCTGGAGTGAGCTCAGCAGGGTATATGGGTTGGGCACTGTAGAGTGGGTATCCTCTACCCTCTTGTTAACTTCTCTCAAATCCTGCACTGGGCTGAAATCATTAGTCCCCGGTTTCTTGATGGGTAGGAGAGGGGTGTTCCATGGAGATTGGCATGGAGCCAGAATACTGAACTCCCTAAGGCAGTTTATATGTTTGGTAATTCCTGCCCTGGCTTCTAGAGTCATTGGGTACTATTTTACTCTTACAGGCTGAGCATTAGTTTTTAAAGTCACCATTATTGGTGGCTGTTGGATGGTCTCCCTGGGGAATTAGTTTCTGCCCAAACTCCAGGGATTGTTGCCTGGAGGTCCTTGGGGATAGTGGTTGGTCTCTTTTGAGGGGTGGGGTGTGTACTCTCCATTCTTCTTCTAGTTGTAAGCATAGGATATAGGCTGCACCTGGTACAGTCACATCAGGAGGTCCTCTCCCAGAGAAATGGATCTGAGCCTTCATTTTCTTTAGCAAATCCCTACCCAATAAGGGATACAGGCACTCTGGGACCACCATAAGGGAGTGTGAAACTGTCTTCTTACCTAAGTTTACTTCCCTTTTGGTAGTCCAAGGGTGCTGAGCGATTCCCGTGGTCCCTTGCACCCAGGTCAATTTTCCCATAGGCTCTTTTAAAACTGAATATTGAGTTCCAGTGTCAACTATGAAGTTGACAGCTCATCCCTCCACTTGTAGGGTCACCCAGGACTTGTGGTGGAAGCTCACCAAGCCTGGGCCCCTTCAGTTTTCTAGGTTCGCCAACTTGAGGATCTTGGGCTTGGAGGGAGGCTGGGATCCCGTCCTTTGAGGACATTCCTTAGCCCAGTGGACCAGCTGTTTACAATATGCACACTGGTCTCTTTTTAGGCAGGGCCAACCTTCCCATAGGGGGCGTGAGGCTCGGGTTCCCTTTATCATAGAGGGTCAGTCCCCCCATTTGGGATTCATTGCTCTTTCAGCCAATAATATCCTAGCCAGCCCTTTAGTTTGTCTTTCTTCAGGGGTTTCTCTATTGTTAAATACCTTGCTTGCCACCACCATCAGCTCAGAAAAGTTTTTGCTCTTGAAACCTTCCAGCTTTTGAAGTTTTTTTTTTTTTATGTCTGGAGCTGCCTGATTTATGAAAGCCTGGGGCCTCTGGATTTATGGGAGTATAAGTTCTGAAATCTTCTAACAGGTGCTCCAGGTATGCTCCAGGAGACTCATCCCTTCCATGCATCACCTGACTTACCTTAGACAAATTGGTGGAGAGCTTAGCAGCTACCTGGAGACCCCCCCCATAAGAATCTGGTGATAGACCTTTAGGTATTTCCTACCTTCAGGGGTATTATAGTCCCACCCCTCTGTTGGGCATGAGTCAAAAAGCAGCCATAACCAAATCCTCATTCTCTGTTGGTCACCCATCATTTCCAGGGACTGCGTGTCTGCATTCCCCAGGGGGGTGGTTAGCAGCTGCCCGGAGACCCTCCCATAAGAATCTGTCAATAGATCTTTAGGCATTCCCTACCTTTGGGAGTGTCATAGTCCCACCCCTCTGTTGGGCGCATGAGAGGGAAAGCAGCCACAATCAAATCCTCATTCTCTGTTGGTCGCCCATCATTTCCAGGGACCACATGTCTGCATTCCCGAAGGATGTGGTTCCGTTCCTCGGTAGGATATTCAGTAACTGTTGGCAATCATCTCAAGTGGGTTGGTGGGTAAAAAGAACAGTATCCAGGAGGGAAATCAGGGCCTGAGGCTTCTCCGTGAAGGAGGGAGTCTGTAACTTCCAATTATACAAGTCACTAGTAGAAAAGGGAAAGTAGACTACTGGGGCAATTCCATCCTCCCTTGAGGGCCCAATCTCCCTCAGGGGAAGAGCCTGCACAATTCTCCCCTCCCCCATGAGTGAGTGTGCAATGGGCTGGGCTTGGCCACGGGAGGTACTGGCTCAGCCATGGGAGCTGGGGACGGAGACCGGGAAGGACTGGAAGAAGAGGAAGATGCTTGTGACCTGTGCTCCCTAGGTCTATTCTGAGCACTCACTGGGGCACCATAAGGTGGTGGGAGTAAATCCTCCTCTGGCGCCAAGGGAAGAACCTCAGGACTCGATGGGTTTTTGGTCTGGACTTTCTTCAGGGGAAGCAAAGTGGCTGGCCCCTTAGGCCCTGATGGCGAGGGCAGCAGTAAGGGACACAGCCAGTTGGGGGCGGTTGGCAGTGACCAGATATTGCCAACCTAGGATGTAAGGGATCTGGTCAGGGTGCTCTGGTTCCCTGAAGATAACTCCTTGACCCCTGTAGATGAGGGACAGTTAAAGGACACTTCAGGTGGCCATTTGACTTCAAAGGAGGGCCATTCGATGGTGCAGAGGGTCTGGAGGTGGGTTGGCTTGACACAGAGTCCAGACGTGTTCAAGGCCACTCGTTTGTAATCCTGAAAATGACTAAGAACTAGATCAAGAGGAGCTGAAGATGATGAGACTTTCTGGTCCATCGTGGAAAAAGCTTCAAGAAAAAAGAATGTAAGAAGAGGGATGAGAATGAGAAGAAGTAGGATGGAAAGTCGATAGACAAGGTGGAGCTCCGAGCAGAGGGTGAGGACAGTATGAGATGGTGGCTCCCTAAAAGGGGAAATGAAAATCTCGCAGCGTGTGGAGTCAGCTGAGGAGGCTGCCCCTGTATCTTTCCCAAAAAGATTTGGCCAGCCTGGATTCCATGTCAGACTTGACCAGAATCTTGTGTCTGGCCTGCCCAGATTCCACATCAGACTGGGCCAACACTCTGGGTCGGTCCCACCTGGATTCCACGTCAGACTGGAGCATGACCCCTTATTAGAAGAGGAGTTGGAGCATCCCCCATTTTCCTCCAGCTCTGGGATCAATAGTGTATCCACCTGTTCTCCGTTGAGCCCCAGGATGTCCGGACTACTGAAAAGCATGCACGCACATGAGAGAGAGAGAGAGAGAGAGAGAGAGAGAGAGAGCGAGAGAGAGAGAAAGAGAAAGAGAAAGAGAGAGAGACAAAGGCAGGCAGAACTTACCAAGGCTGGCTCTAGTGGTGCTTCCGTGGGTCTGGGGTCTCTATTCTTGAATCCTGGATGAACCCCCACAGTGTTAGGGTTTGAGAATTGAGACTAATTCTCACAGATACCCAAAAAGATTATACAAAAAATTTATTCAAGAATTTAAAGTAAAAAAAAAAGAAAACAACCAAATGGCGGCAAGCCGGGTACAGACTTCACGAGCCAAAGATGGAGTCTGGCCTGAACAATAGCAGGCAGGGGCTTTTATTGGGGAACTCCACAGAAACCCGCGTGCACCAAGCATCTTTTTAAAATAATTGGATGTCCCCATATCCTGTGTACGGGGGAAGTCTTGATTGGTAGGGGCTGTCTTCAGGGCATTGGAATGCACTGACTGATGTTTTTTAGAGCCAGAAGTTTTTGTTCATACCTTATAAGGCTTTTACACGTACAATACACCTGAGCTTGTCTGGGCTTTTCTAAAGAAGCTAGGCAAAATGGAGTCAGAGCATTCTGGCTCTTCCGTGACCATGTTTCTTCCTCTAGCCTGTTTATACAATGAATAACAATATGAAATTTTCTTGCGTAACTCATGGTGCGTTTGTCTTGTCATGGGATGGCATCTTTTTAAAAACTGCTAGACCTGATTTGATAACATTTCATTTGGGGTTTTTACACTGAAGTCTGAAGATGAGGTTGGCCTGTAATTTTATTTTTTCTTATTGCCCTTGTCATATCTTATTTAACTGCAAATATGATTCTTCTCTTTTCTCACAGGGCCTGGTAATCTATTTTGGAGACTATTAACAACTGTCTTATTTCTTGCCATTTTTAAGAGCCAGGAGTAGAATGCTTGCCTAGCATGTGTGAGGCCCTGGGTTTGAACCTCAGCAAAACAGACACACACACACACACACACACACACACACACACACACTATAATAGAGCTGAAAACTTCTATCATCTGGTATTGTTACTGTATATTTTCCGTGTTTACACATGTACATGCCACTGCATGCAGCTTGTGATACAGGTATGGTTTGAAGTCCAGGAGGTATGGACTGCACTATATAATCCAGCTTGTGGTATGTGAGACCACCATGGTTCATGTGCATCTACTTGCTTATGTTTATACAACGTCTGATGTGTTTCTAAGAATGCATCCCATTGTGAATGGCACAGGACTGAAGATGAAATCTGACTCCACTTCCGATCATGCGACTCTCAGCATGCTTCTTATCCTTTTGTTTGTAGAGAGGTCTTCAAAACAGCATCTGCATTACAATGATGAATGTGAGCAGGACATAGAAAGACACTTGGTAAGTGGCAGCTCTCATGAACTGCAGTGCTGAATATCTTAGGATCACTGTGCTGTCTTTAACCCATGTAGCCACCACCTCAATTTTGTTTCTTTTACTTGAACCCAGATCACAAAATGCTCATAGACTTTTTGAGAAGGAGCTCTCTGAGACATGTGTGAGGCTGTTATCATCTTTTTAGAGGCATATAGGAAATGCCAAAGGAAGAGAATCTCCAAAGTGAAGAGAATGTAGACTTCTCACCTCTTTCTTCCGTGAGCATATTGCATGCAGATTTCTAATCCTTTTCTGAGACAGCATCTCATGTAGCCCAGACTAGCCATGCACTTACTATATAGTAGAGAATGACTTTGAGCTCCTGACCCTCCTGCTTCAGCCTCTTTAGTGCTAAGATTAGAGGTGTGCGCTGTTGTCTAGTCTCTGATGGGAATGGAATCCAGGATTTCCCGCATGCTGGGGAAACATTCTTCCAATTGAGCCACACCCCCAGCCCCTCTGCTATATCTTTTCAGTGCCTTTTTAAACATTTTTATTCTATTATTTATTTATTTATTTTTACATGCATGTAGGCAGCCAAAATGAGGCAAAGGAAATACGTATCCCTCACTCCCCGAAGACCTTAGACGTGCCAAGTTTTCTTCCAAGCGGCTGCATTCCTGAGAAGGGCATTAGTAGGCTCCTCGGAATCACCTTGGATATTTTAGTGTCTTTGGAGTCCTTCAGCTCTGTGTGCCTGAGGGCATGAACCTGTAAGCAGATTCCATTCTCTCTTAGCTAAATCCTTATGTTGTTCACAGGGATGGCAAGATTCAGACTCTGGCTTTAGTAATTATGAATTTTCATTGCAAATCTGCCATCTCAGAAGCAAATGCCCTTCCATGACCTGTTCTAGATGGGAGGTGCCTATCGGTCTCAAGAATGGAGCATTACTGTCTTAACAAGGAGGCACTGCGAGAAGTCCAAATTACCTACAAATTCAAGGAATGAATGGGCCTCCAAGATGCATCGGAACTAAAATCATGCTGGAGAGTTAGGAAATATAAAACCGGGCGTGGCGGCTCATGCCTCCTGGGGAAGCTGAGTCAGGAGGAGGTGAGTTTGAGGACAGCCTGGGCTGCAGAGACTGTATCTTAAATACAAAAACAAAACTAAAGGGAAAAGAAAAGAAATACATTTATATGGTCATTGCCAATGGTTCATTAGTTTCCTTGAGAAACTACTAGAGACCAAGGTTTGCTCCTTGGCAATCTTTCCCACACTGCTTGGGGATCATCTACCACACAGATGTACAGGAGAACATAGTTCTGCTATGGCATGCCTTGGGTTTGGAAAGCCAGCTAAGTGCTGCAATGCTGGAGAAAGTTTGGATCTGGCACTTCAGTAAGTGACCTGGAGCACTGCTTGGACTGGAGACAATCACCGTAAAAGGCTCTGTGGGCCCTGGAGGTTTATGGCTGTCTCTACTTCTTCAGTGCCTGTCACATGCAAAGATATGTGGGACACAAAACACTATTTTGTGTTTGTGCCACAGACACCGGGTTTGAAATTTCCTTGAGTTCAGCACTTTCCCAGGTGTTTAACTCACTTATCTTGAGTCAATATTTTCATGTTAATTATCTTGTTTAATTTTAAAATATAAAAGTCTGTGAGGTATTTTGAGGTCATGATATAAGAATTCCCTGTGTGCCTGGAGAGCCCCGTCATCTCTTTCTTGGCTCAGGAGACCAACTGCTTTCATACGGAGTACCTGGTTGCTAACCTTCTCAAGTCTTGGTTTCCCTGTCTAAAGCATGCCTATCATTGAATGGCGATAGTTTTGGCTTAGTTAAGATTCAAGATGATATAAATGTGGCCTTTAGCACATCGGAAGGTATAGTCTGGGTTTTTCTTACCAAAGTATTTCCCCAACAGTAAGACACACTCTAATTTACTGCTGGAAAAAAAAAAAAATCAAAGCCCATTTCTTTTTACTTTATTAAATTTAGTCGAGTCACTGCACTTCTTGTCTTGAGGATACTACAAAGGATTTTAGAATTATTTCCTGAAAGTAAAGTGCTTAACGTCTCACTCCCATACCCTAGCCGGGCTCCCCTTCCCAGAGCCATCCCCCTAGATCTAAGCATCTCTCAGCTATATAAGCACAAGGTCCGCAACAGAGCACTCCTCTGGGTTTCAAGGGCACAGAGGAGCTCAGCCTTGAGGCCAGCCTGCTGTGGTCCAAAAGAGGGCTCCAGTATCTGGGTGCAGGAAGGGATTGTGCTCACACCAAGAGAAAGATAGTTGAGCAGCAGGACTGGCCGCTCACCGAGGAACCTCCCGCAATTAGAGATTCATTCCGGTTCTACAGTTTGTATCATGGCCTGGGGTCAGGCCAGGGCCACTGCACATGGCAAACTTAGTGAGTTGCATCCAGAGCAGTGACGCCAGCCTGCGGTGCTGGGGTGCAGGGGCCACGAAGAGGAGCCAGCGTGGCAGGCAGGTGCACAGGGTGGTGGGATGCAGGATGCTGCCCGGCTGGTTGGGAGATGACAGACCCAGCAGCCTCTGAGTCTGCACCAGCTCCCTGCCGCCGCCTGCCACCCCCCATCAGCCTTCCCAGGCGCGTGGGTCCTGCAGACCCACATGTCACCCGCCAATCCAATTTCAAAACCTAATTGGGGTCTGACGTAGAGGAAGGGTACTGAAAGCAAACAAAACAGGTGTCATCCCAGATCACCACCAGTGCAGAACGGAAAAGGAGATTTTTACACTAAATATCGCAAGGACATTATCGCAGGGTAAATGACAGTCATGTAAATTTAATTAATTTAGCTCAGCAAGTTCTGGTTATTTTTTCTCATTACCGTGAAGTCTTAGGAAACTCTCTCTGGCTTCAGGCTTGTCCCTGATTTTTTTTCCACAGTGGGCAGTTGGCGGGCACAGCTCTGTGGCGAATATTCATGCAGATAAAATAACACACGTTCTGTGAATTTTAGGAAGCAAAACGTTAGGACCATTTCTTTAGGAAGAAAAGTAACTTCCATTCTCTTTAACCCTCCCTCAGCATCCCTTTCCTTCTTAGTTAAAAGAAGAGAAAGAAAAAGAAAAGCTTGCCTATAGCATCATTTCATTATGATGGTACTCAGGGGTATGTTAAGACATTCTGATGGCTTTAATTGGGGTGTTAACCAGATTTTTCTGGTGAGTGACATAATAATGATAAAATCCTTGTAGAGCTCTATCTGTGAAGGACGTCAGCATTTATGATCTCATTTACTGTTCCGAACAAACCCCGTCATTGCTGTTACATTTTACCAACTGTCCAAATGAGGAAAATAAGACTTGCCCAGTGTTGACATTCCGTAAATGATGGAGCCCACATTGTTTTGTTCTATGCACCGAGTTCTTTCATTTCATCAAAGATTACAGGGAAATGGAGGGACCTTGAGTATTTCTCCCACCTGCACTCTATTTTCTGGACCACAAATCATTACATTTTGGGAGAGTCTTCCAAAGAACCCAAGTTTAAGCAAAGATAGCCCCCAAATGAAAAGCCATATTCTGCTTCAAGGCACTCTGATTGCCAAGCCTGGGTCATCTCCAATGGAGGCAGTCAGGCCATATGCCTAGAGTCTGAGAAGCCCTTGGTGCTGGGTGGTAGGCAGGGCTAGGCAAAGAAAGCAGATAGCATTTAGTTTACGAGACAAAAGCTGCCAGTGCCTCACCTGTAGCTGATGTCATACTTGTGATTTTAGATTTCTCCACTTTAAAGACTATCTTTATACCTCATTTTGTTCCACCAAATTAACTAACTTCACTGAAAGCTAATTAGTAGTGTGCTGTGAGCAAGGGGCAGAGGCTGTGGGGCAAGAGATTGTGGTTTGTGAGAGAGACAGCTGGTACGTGCTCCCTTGTGTGTGACCACATGGCTGCAGGTGCTCTTGGCACCTGCAGAGGCTGAGGGGGCACCAGAGAGGACTTGTAATGTTCCTGGGCATGAGAAACACCTTCTTATGTCAGGACTCGTTATCCCAGACTTGGCTGTCCTGATCCTCATCTAGGGCAGCTGAGACTCCTTTAATTCTGGGACAACTCTCAGCACAGCCAGCTTTGTAGTTGACAACTGACAGGGAAAGCTTCAGGGAAAGAATGACATGATCCTAAGGGTTACTATCAAGGAGTTTCTTGCCCACCCCCCTTTGAAAATATAAAGGGTTTGGTCCTGCTTTCCCCAGAGGGAACCAAACTTCTGCTGAGTTGGAACTCGTAGGGTCTTTTTTTAATTATTGTTTTAAAATTCTTTGAAAATGCAAAGAATTGTTTTTACTATTTTCTATCTAATATGTAAGTGGGTCTCATTTGCCTGATTAATGGAGTAAAGATATGATCCCAATTAACTCCTAACTCTGAAATTTAAAAACTCCTTCATATGAATTTGAATAAGCATATCTGAGTAGGAATGAAGCAGTGTTAATTCCCAGTTCTGACATTGGACTGAGGTCAAGTTCAGTATTCTTGGTGGAAACCGAGGGGAGGTTACATGTCAAATATATTCTTTTTGCAACTTTTGAGTCTTAAATTATTTCAAAACCAGAGGGTTTTTTTTTTTTTTTTAAACTTTTCATGTATTTTTCTTCTGATAAACTAAGACACCACCAAGAAACCAAACAATGAATAAGGGACTGGTCATGTGTCTGTATCCTCTGAACACTGAGGCCTGCCAGTCTGTTTTGTTGGGGGTGTAGACAGTTCAACAATTTTAGAAAGAGTCTTTGCTTGATATTTACCATATGCTTTGTGAGTACCTGCTTGACTTTCTCAGGCATCAGCAGGCCAAAGGCACTTCACTTTAACCTTCTAGAGTTTTCCTTTCACTCTGGGGGAAATTCCTAAAAGAGGCTTTTTGGAATTAACAATAACTGACATCCATGTGGAAGGTCCTCAGCCTGCACTTCATGGATATTATTTCATTTAATCCTCACAATGCTCCTTCAAGGTAGTTACTACTGTTATTTGTTATTCCCATTTTACAGTTAGAACTGAGGCACACAGACACCCAGTACCTCATATAAGGCCATCAAGCTGTAAGTGATTGACTCTCTCCAGAACAAGTTTCCACAAATATTATTTACCTTCGGGATTTATATGGATAGATATGTGTGTTAGGGTCCGTGACTCGATGGGTCCCCTCCAGGTAACAAATACACGGGATTGGAGATGTAAAAATCAAGCAGAGTCTTTACTTTCCAGCTAGCTGGGGTCGACTGATTTCCCAAGACATACAAGTCTGGTCAGAACGATCGACCCCCATTCAGTTTTAGGCACAGATTATATAGGCTCACATAGTCATTACACAAAAAGCATTCCTCAGCATACACTTTGATCAAACATCTTCTAAAAGCTATAGTTTCGGTTAAACATCTTTTCCAGGAAGGCTAGATCTGGTGTAAGCCTGGTGCAACTTCCTTCTCTTTGTTCCTTATCGGTTATCTGGTATGTGCAAACAGGCCTACAGGACACATTGTAAATCAACTGAGTCTGGGGTCCAGGGTCCAGGAAGGAGGTTTACAGCACTTCAATTCTTAGCATTTCAACTAGGTTAATCATCCATGTGTGGTAGATACAAATCAGGCAGAACAGGCAAGCTTAGCAAGTAAATCTAAATCAACATTTTAAACAGAGTTTTCTATCAAAATGCAGAGTTCTTACAGCATTCATCAAGGTATTTCATTTTTTTTTCCCAACAACCACATTTTTCTTAATGATAAAATATCGCTTTTTAAATTGTTTTCATTTATTTTTGAGAATTTCATGCATGAGTATTGTCTTTGTATTATTTCCATCCCTCCCAGTTCCCCAATAACTCCCACTGCACTGAGTCCATTTAGTGGTGTTTGTATGTCTCTGTATTTAGGGCTGCCCCTTTGGGATTAGATAACTTCTCAGGGAGCTAGTCCCTGGAGAAATCAGATTCACTCTCTCTCAGCATCCATATCTTTTATCAATCAGGCTTGAATGCTTGGTTGGAAATATGAATACTGTTAGCTATTATACTGGGACAACAGGCATAAACTATGACTGACTTGGGCAAAGACAGATAGTTATCCTGTGTGTAATAGAGCCTCAAGTTATTAAATTTATTATCAAAGCAAAGCAAATAGTATTTTATACACAGTTGTTATGCCAGAGCTATCGCCTGCTTAATTGTCAGGAAATGAGGATCACTGAAATGAACCTCTCAGGTTCTGGTTGGTCCCTGAGGGCTGGTTCTCATGCATTTTGTCCAAACCCCTGTGGCCTTCTGTTTGGCTTCATTTATTCTTCATTGGTCTGCCTTCCTCCCCACTGGTCATTAGGCAACAACTGCTCCACCTGGTGGTGTACGACATAACTCTGCCGAATTACCTTTCTTCTCTTCCTGCCTTCATACTCAGACCTTTTTCTGAGCTTTAGGAAGAAAAATGTCTCTCCTTTACACTGTTCCTTCCAAAAATGTGTGCACCAGACCTTTATTAATTATCCCCAGTACAGCTGAGACCATGATAATTCTTGTTTAGGCTTTACTGAGACACTGTGGAAAAAAGGAAAGGGGTTTGTGTCAGAACTGCTAACAACCCTGCCCCAAATCATGCCTATATCTGTGGCCACTTACTGGTTTATCTTTCTCTTAC
>NW_008340356.1:277013-278680 GCF_000622305.1 Nannospalax galili | reverse complement strand
TCTTTAGCACAGTCTCTTTGCAGGCCTTAGTCAACCACTGCTGCCCCTCCTTGAGGATGTACCCTAGGTAAATCACTTCTTGCAGACACATCTGAGCTGTTTTTGCTGAGGCCTGGTATCCCAAGTCCCGAAGTATGTGGAGTAAGTCCTCTGTCCCCTCCAGGCAGGACTTCTGGTCCGGTGCCGTGATCAATAAGTCATCTACATATTGTAACAGGCTTATGTCGGGGTGTTGGGCTCTGTACTCACCCAGATTTTCATGCAGGGCCTCATCAAATATAGTTGGAGAATTTTTAAACCCTTGAGGCATTCGTGTCCAGGCCAGCTGGCCACTGATTCCTGCCTCTGGATCATGTCATTAGAAGGCAAAGTAGGGCTGACTGCTGGGAGCTAGTAGCAGGCTGAAGAAGGCGTCCTTGAGGTCCAGAACTGTATACCATTGCCGATCTGGTGGCAGGATACTGAGTAATGTATAAGGGTTGGGGACAGTGGGATGAATGTCAATGACTCTCTTGTTCACCTCCCTCAAATCTTGTACCGGTCTATGTCCCCGGATTGGGGCTTTTTGACAGGCAGGAGTGGGGTGTTCCAGGCAGACTGGGTCGTTCTCAACACCCCCAGTTCCATTAATCTTCTGATATGTGGAGTAATTCCACGTTTTGCCTCTAGGGGCATAGGATACTGGCGCACTTTAACAGGGTCAGCCCCTGCTTTGAGTTCAACATATACAGGAGGCCTGTGTCCCGCCAGACCCATACCCCGTTTCTGCCCAGGCTCGGGGAAATTTTTGGAGCCAATCTGATATATCAGGGTTAGGTTGAATCGGCTCTTGATGGAGTCTATATTCCTCAGTCAGGTCGTTGGTGACTAAAACCTGAACTGGTGCCCCGTTGTGAAGCAGGGTGGCTCCTTTAGCTGTGAAGTGGATCTGTGCCCTCATTTTTTGACAATAAATCTCTGCCCAGAAGTGGGTAGGGACATTCTGGGATTACTAGAAATGAGTGGGATACCTGACCCTTCCCTAAATCTACTGTTCTTCGGGTAGTCCATGAAGAGGGCTTTGTTCCTATTGCCCCCTGTACCCATGTAGTTCTGGAGGACACTGGCCCTCTTGGCTCCAATAAAACTGAATTCTGGGCACCAGTATCCACCATAAACTCAATTGGTTTCCCCTCTATTTTCAGGGTTACCCTGGGCTCAGGGAGGGGACCTGAGCCCCGTCTCCCCTAGTTACTGTCTTCACTCACAATTAGAGCCGGTAATACCTTAGCTGATTGCTTATTCTTCTTGGGGCAGTCCTTCACCCAGTGCACTTCCTCCTTGCAGTATGCATACTGGTTTTTCCCTACCTTATGTCGTGGTCTGGATCCCACCGATGAGCTCCTTCCATACTGGGGGTTGGTTGCCAATAATACCTCTCTGAGGTCCTTCTTGTGGAGGGCCTGTTGTCTTTCCAGGACCCTGGTCAGGCTTGCTTCCTGTCTTTTTTTCTTTTCTTTCCTCCCTTTGTTCTGCTGTCTCCCTTCTATTATAAACCTTTTCTGCCACTGCTATTAAGTCCAAACATCACAGTTTGAGCTGATTCCTCTGCTTCTGGGTCATATGGAGTGAACCGCAAGAAGGCATCTTGTAACCTCTCTAAGTATGAGGCTGGGCTCTCTTTGGGC
>NW_008340356.1:275493-276729 GCF_000622305.1 Nannospalax galili | reverse complement strand
TCCGGGCTGCCTCCAGGATCCTGTTTTGCTCCTCAGTAGAGAACAGGACACCCAGGAGCTGGTGGCAATCGTCCCAGGTGGGCTCGTGAGTGAAGAGAACAGTTTCCAATCAGTTAATCAAGTCCCTGGGGTTTTCAGAGAAAGGCGCATTCTGTGAGCACCAATTGTAAAGATCACTGGTGGCAAAGGGCCAGTAATGAAAGGGCTGTTTGCCCTCTCCGTCTGGGGGCCCTGCCGGCTGGAAGGGGAGGACAATGGTGTCAGGTTGGGGGACTGCCCCCTCCAGCTCTGTGTGGCCTGTGCTGGTCCCTGTGGAAGCGATGGTGGCTCCTCAGGGTTAGGAGGCGGGGCCTGCACTTGTTGTGCCATTGGCAGGGTGCCTGTCTGAGAGGAGTAGGGCGGGGTAAAGATGTCGTTCTCCTCTGTGCTTCCTTGGAGAATGGGTTACTCTTCCACCTCTGGTCTGAGAGGGAGGACCTGCAGAGGTGGAGGCGGCAGTTGGATTACTCAGGGGAAGGAAGAACTTTACCCAGGCAGGGGTGCCATCAGGTTGTTCGATGAGGCCTGGCCAGCTCACAATGTATGGGATCTGATCCTGGTGGCCTGTCCATGGGTAGAAGACATGGTCCTCTACCCTGAAAATCAAACTCAGGTTAAAAGTCCCTTCAGGGGGCCATCCAACATTGAAGGAGGGCCGATCAACCGAACATAAAGTTGTCCATTTCTTTTTCTTTACACTATTGTTTTGGGCAATCATCTAACGTCCCCCCAGTGGACTAGCATAAGATCTAGAGGGGATGATGGGCTGTTGCCCATAATATTTATCAGTCCCGCCCATTTCATCAACAAAGAAATTAGAACGAAGATCACAAGAAACAAGAACGACACAGACAGACAGAGGGTCCAAATTAAACGACCGTGGCTTTCAGATGTTCTGGACTCTCGGCCGTGTGGATTCCCTGGCTTGATTGTGCCAAAGACCTTACAGATAGGACTCGCATGTCCCAACTGGGTTGCGAGGTCCTCTGAGGTTTCAGATGGACTAGTGTCCTGGTGGCGTGTCCGGTGGGGAACACCCACTCCGACGAGGATGGGGACATCTCCCGAATCCTCCAGGTCGCCTTGCTAGAGTTCCAGCAGCAAAAAACTGAGATCAGAAGGCCGCGATCAAAGGGAAAGTATAAAAAAGACAGGCGGACAGAAAGACTGGCGGACAAACACAGTTTTACAAAAACT
>NW_008340356.1:257707-275323 GCF_000622305.1 Nannospalax galili | reverse complement strand
GGGGGGTAGAAAAACAGAAAATAATTTTTGATTGGTTCAAAGAGCCCACGCGCGCCAATATAATTTTAAACCGATTGGATGTATAAGATGCAGCCCTGGAAGTTTCTTATTGGTAGGTGCTATTCTCAGGGCTGTGGAATGTGCTGACTGTTACCTGTGGGGCCAGGAGTCTCTGTTTTTACCTTATAGGGCAGTTTTTATGCTTGGGCTTGCTTAATCTATTGTTTCCTGGAGGGGGGGTGGGGAATAGCAGGTCGGGGTCAGGGCATGCCAGGGTATGTCTAGTCATGTCTAAAGCAGCAGCCAAGCATTTTACAGAAGCTAAGAGAGCAATTAGTGGGGGTCTGGAGGGATTGGGGGGTAGCAGGTGAATGAAGAGGGTCTCAGGGTTCTACAGGGCAAAAGAGAACCACTCTCAACCTCACAGAGGTAAACTAGTAAACAGGCAAGTACTTTTTAAATGACCACAAGCTTAATGAAGAAAAGAAAGGACAGAGGATACTGGGAGCTGAAGGGTCAAGTATGAGTGATGTGGAAAGGAGGAGGCTATTTCCGATGAGGCCTGAGGACACTCAAAGAAATGACACAGAGAGGAAGGAGCACCCACCGAGGACAAGGCCTGGAGCTGGGACCATGGGGTGCCCAGGGTCTGGCTGGGAGGGAGGCCAGTGGCAGAAGATGGGTCACCACAGGGCTCAGTAGCCTGTAGTAAAGAATTGGGTTTGTGGTAATTGTGATGGGAAACCACTGGCAAAAGACCCGGTTAGATTTACATCCGAAAAGAATCACTCAGTCTAGCGAACTACAGGACTCAGGTGGCTCAGGCTGAGGCTGGAAGATCCCTGGGGCCTGGCGGGGATGTAGTAGCTTAGAGGAGGGTGAGAGAGTTTTCTTGTAACCTGACTCTGAGATCTGTGACTTCCTTTCAATAAACCCTAATATTGCATGCCCTTCGCCTTAACAGTGTAAGAACGTCAACCTGTCAAAGCTGTGGGCACAGAACAAATAACACATTTTGTATTTGGGGCATCTCTGGGAAAGGAAGGAAAAATGGCAGGCGAAAGGGAACTAAGGTCGTACATGTATCTTGCCGCTGTCTGTAGAAGTGGCTAGTGAGCATTGCTTGCCCTACCCCTTTAATCCTCAGAGTTTGCTTACACCCCACTCCATCTTCACATTATTGCATATGGCCTCTAAGGAGATAGGTCTTTTCTTTCTAGAAACACTAACTTCTCTTACAAGGCAGATTCTGTGTTGATAAGCCTAGAACCTGACCATAACACTATAGATGTTAAAAATTGACTTTTAAAATGAGTTCATATTTAATTAAGTGAATGGATAATGAGAGGAGGACATTTATTTAGCAAATCTGGGGTCTGGAAAATACCCTGAATCTGTGGAATGTCTGCTGGCTTTAATGCACCCTTTTCCATAGGGTACTCGGTAGACTCCTGTGCCTCAGGATGTTCAAGGCTGCTGTATGACAAGCCTTTGCTGTCTGGTAGTTGGTGAGATGAAACTACACAGGCTTCCACATTGTGGAACTGGGGGGTTTTCTTCTGTTAATGTCTATTGTTAATGTGACTAGCAGAGGAGAGATGGAATTTCCCAACTTCTCTAACATGGAATTCTCATTGTACCCTTCTGTTTTAGTTTTTTAGAGACAAGGTCTTGCTATGTAACCCAGGTTGGCTTAGACCTGGCTCTGTAGCCCATGCTGGACTTGAATTTGTAATCTTCCTACCTCAGCCTCTTTTAATGTTGGGAGTACAATTGGGCATTTACCGTATCCAGTCCCCTCCCCTTTTTTTTTTCTATTTCTTTTACATCATTCAGAGAACATGCCTTGAGGCTATGGTCATGAAAATACATTATTTTGGGGGCTAGAGAGATGGGTTCAGCAGTTAAGAACACTGAGTGCTCTTCTGGAGTCCCAGCACCCACATGGCAGTTAACAACTGTCCAAAACTCCAGTTCCAGGATATCCAACACCTTCTGATCTCCATGAGCATTGCGCAACATGGGTGCACTTACATGTACGCAGGCAATACACTCATACACATAAAATAAAAATAATAAAAATAAAATATTAAAAAAGATAAAACCATTATTTGCAAAAGCTTTCCATGGAAATCCTGGAAGGTAACATAGAAGGTGATCTTTTCTTCTGACTGTTATAAATAAAAACCAAAACCTGCAGAGAGGAGGAACAATTAGCAAAGGCTTGGATTATCTTTTTAAACAAATCATCAGGAAGGCAGTATTTAAATATACTTTCTTCTCTAATCTCAGCAAAATGCTAACTAGCTTCGCATACAGGGGAAGAGCACAATTCACTCCTTTTGTGGTTTTGTATCCAAACCTATTGAGTTTGTTGGAGCTATAAGGAAATATTCAGCTATGAGTCATTCTCTCTACCTGTGAAACTTAGTCAAAGGTTCAATTTTTCTGAAAGGAAGGACATCTGCACCAGAGTTTGCTCACTGCAGAAATCAAAATTTGCCAATTCATATCTGACATTGTGAGCACACTTGACCTTTCACAGTTTCACCTGGGCTTGGAAATACTGACTCTGATCTGGCTTTTGCCTTTCATCATCAGGTAAGCAGGACACTGAGTGAGCAGACCGTGTCGCTCAGGGGACACAGTGCTGGGGTGGGCTGTTGGAATGAATCCCTGAGGATCATTGTGGGCAGAGTGTCTCTAGGCCTCCAGCAGTTAAGACTGTGCTCTGTTCAGGAGCCAAGGGCAATGTGGAGTCATTTATCACTGGCATTGACCTAGTGTTATAACCTGGAGCTCAGGCAGCCTGGGCCCACCTTCTTTCTAGAAGCTTCTCTTGGAGCATGGAGAAGATGGTGACTAAATGACAGGTACACTGGAGAGCACCACATCCTGAGAGAACTCCAGAAATCCTGTGAGAGGACACCACACCACCTGAGTTTGCTTTTGAAGACATGGGCAATCGTTTTTACCAGCTGCTGGAACTTGCCTCATTACAACTGTACTAGGAAATAGGCTCAGCGTTTCGTCATTGTTCGGCAAACTTGGACACACACTATGTGGAACATGGTAGCTAAGCTAAATTTCTGTTTATGTCTGTAGCTTTACTCCCTTGTAATACATTAGTAATATATTCTAGTTGGCTTTTTTCTTTCAGTTTGAGTTGTTTTATAACTCTCAGGCAATGGAACTTGTGTCTGGAAGCAAATGCTCTCTCAAAAGAAAAAAGTGCTAGATTCTTGCTTCGTTTTGGATAGAGAGAAGCCAATCTGCCTGTGGGTGAGGCCTTGAAATGTCCCCCGGGGTGCATGGCTGGCTTTGGCTGGTTCATTGTTGTTGAGTGACAGTATGTTGCACGCCATCATTTTACACTTCTGTTGGATCAAGGGCACCCCCTCCTCCGGGCACCTTCTGAGTTCTCACTGTGAAGTTTAACGGTTTAACGTGCTGTCCAGGGCTTTCTGCTCACCACGTCAGCACAGACTTCTGAGACACCAACCTGCCCGACTCGCCTCTTGCACCCAGCCATGGGCCTTCCTGAAGAGCTGCCACTGCCCATGCCCCGCTTTCTGCCTCTGCCTCTGCTCTGTGCCCAGGACTTCCATGGGGACCTTTCCTGGCACCATCTCCCTCCTTAGTTTTACCTCCCATTCCTCACCTACCTGATGCCCTTGCTAATGCATGCATACACATACATATACATTCATGCACACCACATACATGTGTGTCGCATGAATACATACAATGCACATAGCACATATACATACAACTCCCATGCAGATCATGTATCTACATATCATACATATCACACACATTACTGTGGACATATACATCATGAACATAAATACCCTATATGCATATCAAATGCATGCATATCGCACACATAACATACACGTACAAATATGCATATCACACATTCATATTACATATCACACACATGCATATCACACAGGTGTCACATATGTAGCTATCATACACATATCAACAATATGAATCACACATGCATAACACACATACATACCATCACACCTACATGTATCCACACATACATTTTACATATGCATCACAAGTGTATCAAATGCATATTACACATGCATCCCACACATGTATCATCTATATGTGTCTCATACACATACATATCACACCCATGTGTGCAACATACATATATATCATACCTATATGCATCACATAATTGCCTATCACCATACATATTTATACATACATATCACATATGTCACACATATGTGCATAATGTGCATATTATGCATATTCAAATCGCACACTTGCATGGCCACAAGTACACAGCACGAACATGTTTCACACACATACATGATGTACACATGCATACCACACACATATGCATGTGTCCACAGGATAGTTTCTGTGTCCGCTATGAGCTGTTCAATGCTGGTTATCCGCATCAGTGCCTGAGCTCCTTGAACAGATGCCTTTGATCTCTTATTCATTGATGTCTCCCTTGTACCTGTCCCCATGCCAGGAAAAGAATTGCTCAATTGAGGATCATGTGCTGGAGCAGAGCCTGATTTTAGGGTGTCTATGACTTAGTGATTTTCCAGATAACTTGCCAGGCTCTGCTCTGCCTTAATTAGAAGTGAACACACGAAGATGATAAAAAGGAAAAGGAAAGAACAGTATTGGTTAGGGCTGCCACAGTGTCAAAGGTCTCAGAGAAGGCAGGTTCTAAAAGTGTCAGGAAGTCCCGTCAGCTGTGAATGTTCTTCCCCTGCTGTGGCCCGGAAGAAAAGCAGATGGAGTTTGTAGACATGACTTGGTCCCGTTCCTCTGACCAGGAATCAGGGTCCTGAGCTTCAGTCCAGTTTTATAAGCTAATGATTACGAGAAGGGGCCATCTCCATGTCCTCTAATCTTATTGTCTGACTAGCTGCCTGACAGCAATAAACTCATGTTATGGAGATGCATATAACATTTGTGGAGCAACAGAGTCATCTTCAAATGTTTACATTTCCTCTGACTTGGAAGCTTTTGGGAACTTGGGGAGTACACGTCATCAACGCCAAGGCTCTCACATACACACGTATACTTGCCATTTTAGCATAATGTACTTGTCATCTCATGGTTGAAGACCGTTACCACACGTTGTATTACACCTGAACACCTTGCCGTGCTCGAGCGCATATTTATATCATATGCACTGGAAACAACATGGACAGCAAGCTGAGATATGGTGATAGACTCTGAAGTGTTTGAAATGTTCAGTCAGACATCAGACAACTTGACCGTCTTCATTAGACCAGATGAGCATGTGTGTACCAGAATGGGATTTTGTGTTGTGTTTGTTCAGTTCTTCCTGGGTAGAGCACATTTTCATCAGTGGACACCCCACTTATAAGGGCCCCCAGCTTTCCAATTACTGGTCAGGTTCTTAATGAGTTCATCTTTGAACTTGGGCTTGGTAACTCATATCCAGTTGGGGCCATGGGGTATGAGCTTGCACAGAAGAAATGTGCACGGATCCTGCAGCAGCTTGGCTCTGTACATGCATATAGATTTGTGATCCCTCAGAAGCACTGAGTTCTCAGGGATCCACAGTGTGAAGGGGCTCAATGAGACAGAAAGCAGGTCCGGAACTGGTTTCTAACGCTGAATTGAAGCAATGACCTTCTGAGACACACAGGGCATGACAGCGTCCAGGTCCTCAGCTATAATTCCTATATTAGCACCCAGTTTGACTGAGAGCACAGCAGGGAGGAAGGGGACAGATGGGGCAATCCAGGGCCTCTTTTCTTTTATGTCCATCCTTAAGTCCATACTTATTCATCAGTGGGACAAAGGAGCTAGTAGAATGTGCACATATGAAGAAGCAAGATAAAAGCAGTTGGACCCGGTTGGTGTAATATTTCCCCTATTCTAGTGAGACCAAGACATGAGTGTAAGCTCCAGAAACCACGCCACGTCATGTCAATGATGCTACAGTTAGTTCAGCATCATTTTATGAAACTAGCTTTGCACAAAACAAAGATGAATGGTAATACTTATATTTTAACTTTTGTTGTCTATGTAGAAAGAATTTGTGTGTGTGTTCTTATGTGCAACTGTGTGTGCACCTGTGTGTGGAGGCCAGAGGTCAACCTAAGGTGTTGTTCCATGGGCGTTGTATACTTTTTTATCTGAGACAGGGTCTCCACTGCCTGGAACTCCACATTTAGGCTGACTGGCCAGTGAGCCCCAGGATATGCCTGTCTCCACCTCCCCAGTGCTGGCATTACAAGTGCATACCACCATGCCTGGTATTTTTAGGTGGGTTCTAGGGCTCAGACTCAGGTTCTCACTTTTGTGTGGCAAGTGCTTTACTGACTGAGCCATCTCCCTAGCTCTGGAAAGACTTTAAACAACAAATACATGGCACCATGGTGGGTCAGGAGGAACCACGGAATAAATGGGCAGCACCTGCTTTTAGTGCTTTCTAAACCCTACATTTTCCTTGCTTCTCCAGCAAGGAGACCCACACTTAATTTTGTCCTGCAAATGTGCAGCAACACCGCCCCCCACATACACGCCCTGGCTCTTTCTGCTGAGAGCAGCTGGAGCTGTTGGCATCTCAGACCACATGCCCCTGCTCAGGCCCTCTGCCCTAGAGAAGACCTTGTTAGGGGGCTGTTTGTATGCTCAGCCCACATGGAGTGGGGGAGCTCAGTTGGAGAGTCCAGGTGTATCCACCACAGTGGTTTAAAACTCTCTGAACACTGTGCAGTTTAGTAGGTACGCTAACAGTTATTATACCCGTGCTTTGCATGAAATTGCCAACACCTTGGAAACTGCTTAATGATACATAAAATTCTATTTTTTCTGTGTGGAATGGCACTGGGCAAGTGGGTATTACTTATAGATGTATAAATATTGTGCGTATTAGCATGAAGAGTCACTTACAAGTCAATAAGCTTTCTAACTATATAAGAACAAAAGAGAAAGAAACCACAGAGAAACAAGTAATTTCATAGGATTTTGTCTGATTATTTCTTAACCTTGGGAAAGGAAAGCATTTCTATAAAAGGGGAACTTTAATTTTATTTTTAAGGTGATACAAAGGCGACATTAATTTAGTTTTCCACTTTAGCATTTAGCCTTGAAAAAATTGCTTTTATTGTAGAGTCCTAAGTGGACTAGCAGAATTTAAAGCATGGCAATGCCACTGTTCCTTGATCCCTTTTTAATCCTTCCTCCTCACTTTGCTTCTTGGATCTGTTTGATTCTGATTTGACTCTTTCACGGCAACTTTATGAACATATTTGCATGGCTGTTAGTGAGGACAAATGTAACATCCTGTAACTGTTACTTGTTAGCAGCAGAGATCAAGGGGTGGCCTTAACGGTGACAGGGCTGACCCTGTGGGACAAGTCTTTTGTTTCATTTTCCAATTCCAGAAGTCAGGACATTTTTGCTTGCTTGTGTTGCTCTGTTGATAGAACAGTGGCACTGTGGTTTATTGAAGTGCATACACAGAGAGATTCCGCTATCTGAGAAAACTGGATTGAGCACATTTATGTAGGTTTTTTTTTTTTTTCATTTGTTTATTCATTTGTGTGTGTGTCTGTGTGTCTGTGTGTCTGTGTGTGTCTGTGTGTTACGGTGTGTGGAGGTCAGAAGACAACCTGCAGGAGTTTGTCTCTCTCTTCCACCATGCGGATCCGAGGGATGAAACGCAGATCATGAGTCTTGACTGCAAGCGCTACCCACTGAACCACGTTAATGGATCAACTTTGGTTCTTTTCCTCTGCGCGTCCCCTAACTCCAGTTTAGCACTGCATCCCTCCGTCCCTGCCAAAAGACCTACTCTAAATCATTTACAGTAAAATTTTGATATGATGATCTCAAGGTCCTTCAAAGAACAAACAGAAAAAAAAATGCTGTTGGTGAAAGCTTATGCTAACTTCATTTATTTTCATTAATTTTTAGTTAGCACACAAAGTAATGGTCCTCGTGGTTTTTTCTCTGTATGTATGTGTGTATGTGTTTGTGTGCAGGTTCACTGGTTTATGTATGGAGAGGCCAGAGGACAACCTCCTTTGCCTCCTCAAGTACCATCCACCTTGTTTTTGGAGACGAGGTCTCCGATTGTTCTGGAAATAGGCTAGACTGGCTTGCCAGGAAGCTCCCGGGATCAGACTATTTTTGCCTCCCCATTTCTGTGATCACAAACACATACCAACACATTGTTTAGTATTTTTGCTTCTTTTTTCCCTCACAAGATGTTCTGGCTTCATTTTTATGGTGTGATAAAATACCCGGACCAGAAGCAACTTAGGGAAAAAAGAGTTTATTTGACTTACAATTTCAGGTTAAAAAGCCACCTGAAACGGAGGGGCAGAGATTCACCTGGTGTAGGACCCTCATATTTACCTGGAATTTCTGAAAGTGCATCAGAAGACACAAGAAGAAATTTTCCGTGCGTGGTTGTCCCCTTCTTGGGGACAGTGATATCACTGTCACCTCCAACTCCAGAGCTTACTTCGTGTGCTGCTGATGCAGTTCCCCACAGTTTCATAAGATCGTGTATTGTAAGTGCCATTAGATAAACTCAGTTTTCCCAGGGAAGGGGTTTCTACCCACTTGGGGAAAGGACGGACATACAGACAACCAGAACATATTGACGATAGGACAGTGGAACCAGTTGTTCTCTGTGGAGTAAAAGCCTTGGAATAGTCTGCATGTCACCAGTGTCATTTTTAGCAAGCCAATGGAATGTCTTTGTGGTGATTGAAGCTGGCCGATGTTTTGAACATTATTTCCTTAGTGGAACCACCACTTTCACTTTTTACTTAATTGTAAAAATCAGTTTGTGTCATTTATGTAAGACATGGCTTTGTTCTCAGTAAAAGATGAGCTCCATAGCTCAGCACGGGAGTCTCTCTCTATTGGTCTTCATCTGGCACAAGGAATTTCCTCATGTTTAAGAAAGTGTCTACTTTCTAAAAGCCTCTTACCCAGTTCTGATCTGTTCTGATTGACTTCCAGAACAGATGCTAACCATTGCAAGCCCGGTGATCCTAAAGCAAAGGAACTGAGCATCAGGCAGGCTACTTATTAGACGTGTATTTGCAATTTTCCATGTCTTCTGCCTTTCTTTCCTAGAGAACTTTCTGGAAGATAAAAGCTCTGCACAAGGCATGAAACTCAGGTCTATTTGCTTAAACAATGGAAAAATATAATCTATTTTCTAAGTACTAAAAATATGAAAATTATCATTGCAAACGAAGTACAAAGAAAAACAAAAAAACTTTGAGGTTACAGCTCATTACTGTGGGGAAGTCAAGGCAGGAGCTTAAAGAATCACATGCACAGCCAACAGCAGGGAAGATAAATGCCTGGATCCATTTACTCGCTCTCATCCCGCTCGCTTGTGTCCTTTGTAGTTCAGGACCCCTTGCCCAGGGAATGGAGCTGTCCACAGTGAACAATCAAGACGTTTCCTAATACACATGCCCCCAGACCAAACTGATTTAATACTCCTCAGTTCAGGCTCTCTTCCTAGGGCACACCAGGTTGTGGCAAGTTGACATTTAAAACTATCGCTCAACACAAGCACTGGACAACTGAACTCTCAGCTCAACCCTCCTTATGGCATTTTAGGCATATCTTTATATATATGCAACATTCCAATTACTGTGTCCCCCTTCCATACTTTTAGTTTCAAAACACACACACACACACACACACACACACACACAAAGAAAAAAAATCTAGGTTTCATGCATGAGAGAAAGCTGAGTATTCATTTGTCTTTATGAATCTGGCTTATTTAACTTAGCATCACGATTTCTAGCCCTTTCCATCTCTAAATGTCATAATTTCATTTTTCTTTAGCTGAATAAAATCCTACTGTAAATGTCCCACATTTTCTTTATCCATTCATCTGTTGATGGGTATCCAGGCTGGTTCCATTTCTGTGCTATTGTCAATAGAGCAGCAAGAATAAACTAATAAATAAAAAATTAAAAAAAAAACCCATGGATGCACAAGTCTTTCTTTGGGAGGATCAGAGTCCTCTCAGTATCAGCCAGGGGTTGTAGGGTTGTTTGGATTTTGGGTTTTGCGAGGCCTCCCTGCTGATCCGAGTGTCGGTACCAGTATTCATTCCTACGGGCAGTGACTAAAGATTCTTCTTTCCCCACATATTTACTAACATTTGAGACAAGCGACAGTTGTATCTAGTTTCCTAACCTAGTCTATACCTCTGTTTAAACATTTTTTCAAGCTTTTATACATGTATATATTGGATGTGGGACATACTTTCCTTATGTCCTCCTAGTCTCTGTCTGTTGGTGAATTGAGGCCATTTACATTTAAGTTTATAATTGAGAGGTTAAAAAAATTCCTATGCTATTTTGGTTGTTTTCCTGTTCGGTTGAGGTGAGAGTTTATTCTTTCCGCCTCCCCATTAGCGGCAGGGATTTGATGGTCTACTGTGTCAGACATGGTCGAGTCCTTCCTGGCTCAGCCATTCCAGTCATGAAATTTACTCCTTCCTGTACTTTTGAGACGTTCTTCCTCCTATATAGTACCCCTTTAAATGTCTGTGGTGGCTTAGTGGTCATGAACGGCATTCGTTCGTGTTTGCCTTTAAATGTCCTTGCTGATATTTGAAGACTGCAATTTGACCTTGTCCTCCACCCGTCGCCGTTTCTTCCACTTCAGCAGGTCCACTGGTGACCCTTTCTTTTGTGTTTGTTTATTTGCTGAGTTTTTCATTTCTTACCTTTTTTTTCCCCCAACTCTTCAGTTCCTTGCCAAATTCTCTGTGTTACTGATTCTCCCTTTTGTTGCTGACTTTCTTCCAGGATTGAATTCACCTGCTTGTTTGAACCCTCTTTGAAATCACTGATCACTTTTACTAGTGAAGTTTGAAAATCTTCATCCAGAATTTTGCCCGTTTCTGTCTTTGAATTCAGTAGCTGAAGAGCTGTGGTCTTTTGGAGGCGTCTGGCTGTCTTGCTGTTTCACGGTTCTGTGTTGTGATTTGTACATCTGTCGGTTTGGCTCTCTCTTCCAGTGTTCTTTGGGGATCTCCTTACCAAGCAGCCTTCTCCTGAGGGCTCAATCCCCACTGCTATTCAGAGAGGAAAAAGCAAATCGCTATACAGTAACAGCAGTTAACTACCCAGTATAGAGAAATACAGCTAAAATTTACCAAAGCCTGTGACTCTACCACCAACTACCATAAAAGAAGAAACAGAAAAACTGAGGAAGGAAGTGTCGTGAAGCTGCAAATTATTCAGGGTCATATGTGTAAATAGCAAATGAGAGATACAAACGGAGTCAGTGGAAAGGGAAAGTGGAGACGTAAGTTAAAGAAATGAAAGGACAGGAAACTGAGAATATCATGGAAGGGAAAAGAAAAGAGCAAGAGGTTAGGAAAAAACAAAAAAGAAACTGTTTTCCCAATAATGAGAATTCTAGAAACAAAACTGGATGAATGTAACTACAGAGGGATTTAAACAAAGTGTGTGAGTTTAGAAACAAGATAAAGCCAAAACAGAACTAAAATGGAATGGAATGGAAAAAATAGAAACGGGGGCAAAAAGGTCAAAAAGAACTTAAGAAATAAAAGGAGAAAAAGATTTCCAATGATGAAAATGCATGAAGAAAATCAGACGAATTTATGAAAGGGAATTGCTGAAGGCTAGTTTGAAAATTAAATAAGGTAAAAATACTGAATAGAGGGCACGAAAACACGGAAGGAAAGTACAAGTCAAGCAAGGGGGCGGAACGAGGAAACCGGTCAGTGCTGGAGCAGCTTCTCCTGCTGGATCCTTGGAGCTGGAGGGGAAGAGGGACGCATGAGTGGTGCTCATGGACCGTTCTCTTCCCTGTGGCTTATATGTGCTGAGCCTGAATTGGGCAAGTGTCTGATGTCCACCAGAGCTGTCTTCACGTTAATGGCTTCCCTTCTTTCCAGGACTTCTGTTGGCCACACTTGGGTGTTGAAGTCTATGGGCTGGGCAAGTTCCTTCACCCCCGTGATACTCCTAGGTGATAGCCCTTTGCAGTGGTTAATGTTCCAGCTGGACGGTGTCTCCCAGGTACGTAGGAGAATGAGGAGACAGCATGAAACCCATGCAAGGACCTGTCTTCATACCTCACAGTCCTCTAAATAGCAATCCTTCTGCCAGAGGGGTGCGACTGTCGCTGTCAGGTAGACCCCTGGAACTTCAGGGCTTGGGGGCTCTGTGGCAGTGAGTAGCGGACAGGTGGCCCCACCTTCTGACTGCAGGTTCAGGGCTGTTCTCAGGTGACGATGGGTCTGCTGCTTTCTCAAGTGCTCATCACTGCCTGTGCCTGTCCTATTCCCACCTTTTGGGCTTGTCAGCATCCAGCCACCCATTGTCTACTACTGACTCCCAGGGGTGTCTGGTACCCTGGGGCTGGAGCAGTGGCTCAGTTTTAGACAGCAGGTTGCCTTTAAGAATTGTGCCCAGCCACTGCCCTCTAAGTCATAGGCACAACACCCGGATTCCTCTCCACTTTGCCTTACCACCTGGAGAAATCATGGTCTTACCAAAACCCACAACCTCATCTGAGGTGTGGGGAGGCTGTGGGCTCATCCTGAGGCTTGTTGTCATCACTAGGGCCTCCTGGCTAACCTTTTAGATATGGATTCTGCATGCCACCTCGCCGGCCAGAGGGCTGCACCACCAGATGTTAGGCTTGGTTACTTTGTCCAGTGCATTAGCCATCTCCCCACACACTTTCCAAGGATCCCATCACTACCTTCACCCAAGCTTTTCCTCTCTCTCAGAAATAAGAATCTGCTTTTTAAAATTATTATTGTGGCTCTTCTTTTCTGGATCACATAGCGGCAATATCTAGTTCCCTCTCTTTTCTAAAATCCCTTAACATTAGTATACAATTCTGTATAATTTGAATTATAAGAAGTCAGGATAGGTGATAATAAAGCTTATCACTAATTATCAAGTGCAAGGCAGCAATGTATTGAGTTCTAGGAGTTTGGAGGGAGGTTTTGGAAGGTAGAGTCGCTTGGATGTCTTTTGGCAAGGGGACTCTGTTCTTCCTATGTGTGTCAGGTGCCCTTGATGGAACCCAGGGCCTTGCACACGCTAGGCCAGCACTCTACTGCTAAGCTACACATCAGACTGAACATCTAGTCTAAACCCTCACCTGAGTCCTTGTTACTGAGCCTGTTCTGGGTCCTATACACAAGGATCAAGCAGAAGGCAATGAATTGTGTTCCTCCTCCACGAGGCTTTGGTAGTTTATGCTATTTGGCCCAAAGACAGACACTCAATGCTTTCCTCAGACTTGGTGAACTTCCCTAAGTGGTTTTAGAAGCTCAGATTACAAACAATTTCCTAATTGTCTTTGAAAACCACTGTTCCTATGAGTGTTGAGTTATTGAAGGTTGAGTCTAACCCTGTGTTTTACTGAGTCTTCATAGACATGTCCTGGATCCAAGGAAAATACAGAGGAATGCTCGAAAAGCAGACCCATTCTTAGCCATAAGAAAATGCCATTATTCACCTGTTGCTGTGGACTTGGGGAGACAAAGCATGCCTTTCATCCCTCTGTTTCCCTGATGGTTCTCACTGTATCTGCTTTGTCTGTGGATGAGTTCCTCCATGCAGGAAGTGACTGACAAGGCACCATGAATTTAAGAATATTCCTTATTTTACTTTGGTTGGGTAACACCAAGTGTCTGACTCCATAAGGAGGAGAAGGGTCACGATAATCCCTGTCATGGGGAGATGGTTCATTCATCCTCTGATTAGCTCACCTGAACGAACTTTTGCACTTGAAGCAATGTTGTAAATTTAAATCATGTGCCTTCATGTCAAATTTTCCATAAGAACCTTTAGAGCAGTATTTATAAAATTGATAAAGAATATCAACCCTGTTCCTCCCAAACATCTTGGTCTCCTTGATAAATAAAATAGCTATAGTGTATTGTGTGCTTATAATGTGCCAAGCTCTTTGTGTGAAGTTTCTGAGTTCAGCAAGTCTGAAAGGAGAGGATTAATGTGTCCATTTAAAGATGAGGAAAACAGAAGCTCAGAGTTTAGAACCATTTCCAAGGTTACTTAGCTACATCAAACTCAAATCAGTCTCTCAGATTTTTCTACCATACAAGGTCATTTTTTTTAAATAAAAAGCTCCTATGAAGTTTTTAATACTTAAATTCTGGTCCCCTAAATCAGTGATCTCAGAAAAAGTTTCCCTGTTCCTCATGGTCCAATGACCCCTATATACTACACCAAATCAACTTGTTTATTGACTATTGCATCAGAGAAAGTAGGTGGGAAGATTTCCACATTTGAAGCAAGTGTTTAGAATTTCTCAGGCTGCTGGCATTTGTAGGTTTTACTTTGCAGAGCCCCCAAAACACAGGCAGAGGTCATCTGGATGAATTGAAACTGAGGCACCCAGGAAAGGCCTATGTGACCGCCAATTGGCAGAGACTAAGAACAGAGGACTCCAGAGGACGAGGAAACAGCCTGTCTCTCATGGGTGCCCCAAGCCTGATGTTTGCACACCACTGTGCAAGCGTAACTCGCGGTGGAGTAGCTTCTCACCTGGCACTCAGCACACTGTGCCCTTAAATGAATTCCCCCTGAAACTTACTTCCTTAAGGATGGTCAGTGATTCTATGGTATTCCGGATTATTTTACGAACAGCACGGTGTGTTTTATCTAGTTGCAAAGCTTGGGTCATCAATCATCCCTTTAGCTTTCTTTGATTCTTCTAATTACTAAGGTGTATTTAGCAGGGACATACTGAACAACAGCAGGCATCACATATGGCCACCCACTAGGAGGTATTTGTGGTTAGTAGCGGGTCACTTTACATCTCAAGCCAGGAGAGCCTCATTTAAGTCTGCCCGTGCACCCGTATTAATGGAACCTTCTTTCCCCACAACGGTCGCCTAGCTTTAACTAATATGAACCTGTTGAATGGTGGGAGCTTTGACAGTCAACTCCAGCAACTGAGCTCCAGCCTCAGTCCCCCCCACCCCCAGTAGTTGCCCCCAGAGTGCAAGCCAAGAGCCACACCCCCAGCAACAACAGCTATGTTGACGCAGCCTGCCCGCTGTAGAAGGCAGGATTTCCCCACCCCGAAGTCTCACACTGTTGGCTGTGACAGCTCCTGAAAGGTCTAGTGTTTCCTGCTGCAGCCAATGGGGAAGGACATTGTCTGGGTGGCAGAAGTCCTGTCATCTCTCACATCCTCTTCTCTAGATGCAAAACCCTTTTGGCATCTGCGCCTTCTCCACAACCCCAGCTGGGCATCTCTGTGTTTTTCGCAATTTCTCAAGCTCCTCTCTCTCCATAGCAGGATGACAGACACTGCCCACCAGGACCCTCTGTATTCCCTGCATCCTCACGTCCAGCTGTTATAAAGTGTCTACAGAGCATTATTTTCCCTCAGTCAGAAGCTGCCCTTCATTATTTCCTGATCATATCTTAGTATGGAATGAACTAATACATTTTTAAAGTGTTAAAACACTCTGAAACTCCTAAACAGTGACGCTAATAAAGAGACCTTTCTAAATGCTTTGAAAAATTCGATTTCTTTAGATTTGACTGAAGGCAGGAGTGTTTCTGGGAAAGACACTGACAAGATGTCTACACATCCTTTGGATGGGAAGGGGGCTGAGACGAGAGCCTTCTCCCACACAGAGTGGCTTTGTTCACCATCTGGCTCCTTGCCACCTTGGAACTGTCCTCTGTGCCTTGAGGAGATGGGACGATGGATGAATGCATGGCTGTGGGTTCTGGAAGCCTGGGTCTGGCCCCTCATCCCACGCCTCTCAGGGGCTGGGATGTGGCAGGTGTCTGATGAACTTTCCTCAACAGGACAGTAGCAAGAAAGGCCCATAGTGTCTATCACTGTCTGGAGTTTTCTATAGGGGATAGAGCAGGATTCTGAAGGCTGGAGGACTGGACAAAGGGTTTGGTCTGTCATGAGTGGTCCCAGTGGGTGTACCTTTCTGGAAGACTAGGACTTGGGAGAAACTAGTTTGTATTTAGATCAAAGCAAACTCTCTATAGTACCAAGACACATACTGGTTTATCCCTGTCCCAACCCAGGCTAAGTGATCTTGTTGCAGAAACACCAGATGATCCCCCAAACCACCACATGGCCTGTCTTTGTGCCCTTTGCTCTGTCACTTTTCTCACCTAGGAGATGCTGATTGCTGCTTCAAGGCTAAAGACCCATGTCACCCCTCCCCTCCTCCTTCCCCTGTTTCTTCCAGCTCCACGCACTGATTTCAGTTGCTCATTTCCTATTCATTGTCCCCAGAGTCAGCTCTGTGAGTCAAGAACTTTATCCTCCTCACACTGGTGCCCCTAAAACTTAGTAACATCTGCACATACTGCAGTCCTCAGTAGAGGGTTGTGGGATTGACCTGGTTGTGAACATTACTGAACTTCATTAAACTTGCAGGGACAAACTTAAACTACAAATTCAGTGCTTTCCAGCTTCTCTGGCTTTAGAAAGCTAGAGGCTAAATTTAGGCAGTTTCTTGCTGATATATTTATTTGTAATTAAAGATTTTCTGAAAAAGAAAACTCACTTTATGAGTTTATTCAGTTCTTCCCCCTTAAATCATTTTCTAGAAGAGTAATACCTAAAAGCTGAGATCAAAGATAATTGTATCTGCCTTATAGACCCTCGGGTTATTTTTAAATAAGACAAAATGGGATGATTAGAAAAGATTATGTTTGGAAATATAATTATTTCCTGGCTTCTGAGCACTGCCTTGGGATCATGTCACCAAACATATGCACTGACAAATATTCTATTAAAGGATAGACTTGCTCATAGAAAAACATTTCAGTGCAACCAGGTTATCCACCCCACAGATTCCTACACTGCATAATAATTATATATTGCAATTAAATTTTTTTTCTGATTATAAAACATCCACATGTAAATTCTACTTTTGAAAGTTTGTATGTTAAAAATGTCCAACTTAATATAATACAGACCAAAGTTAAGGTGTCTAAACTGAAGAATGAGATTCATATCTTCTTGAGAAAGGGACTAAGGCACAGTGAAATGTTCAGAAACAGAGCCTTTTCCAGCCTCACTCAAATACAGCTACCTGTGCTTTGTACAAGCTGCACAGCTGACCAGCCAATGGAGATATTGGAGATGCCTCAAGCCACATTTCAGAAATTTAAGGAACATAACTTAATTAGATGGGCAGATGGAATCATCCAGAGTCAATGTATGGATGGTTGGTGGTCATTTACTGGTTATTCATATTACCGTCTAAGTTCTGTTAACAGGAGACAGTCAAGGTCTCAAGGTTAAAACACACCACTAATATTGCAGGGTTCCAAAGAACTGCCCATTGTCCCCATTAACTCTGAACTATGACAACTACATTCAAAAGTTCCTGAATAGGACTGGGGATGTGGCTCAGTTGGTGGAGGCCTTTCCTAACACACGTGAAGACCCCAGTTCAGTGCCCAGCATTGCATAACACTAAATGAGGTGATGCACGTCCATAATCATTCAGAAGGTAGAGGCAGGAAGATCAGAAATTTAAGGTCATCCTTGACTATGTGGAAAGTTCAAGATCAGGCTGACAGATACATGAGACCCTCTCTCAAA
>NW_008340356.1:237541-257523 GCF_000622305.1 Nannospalax galili | reverse complement strand
ATAAATAAATAAATAAATAAATAAATAAATAAATAAATAAATAAATAAACGTTACAGAATAAAGAAGATGGAAAGACTAAGATCCTCTTCAGTTTTTGTTCTTAATCTGCTTTCTGCAGGCTGTCGTGATTGAAGGACCTGAGGAAATCCAATTTCATTCAGTAAGCACCTCTTGACTGTCCCGTCCTGATACCATGCAGGACACAGAAATGCACTGCCTGGTTCTTGTCCTTCATAACCTGGGGGCTAATTTAGGAGACATAATTTGTGCACAAATATTTCAAGAACAGACAGTGTAATCCGCTCTCCAAATATATCTTGGGATATTGGGAAAAATATTCCAAGAGGCTCTGGAGAAGGAGAAGGGGTCAGCTCTTCGCACCTGCCTTGGGCTCGTTTCCAGGTCACAGGCCTTGTGAATGCAGATTGCAGGATTCTCCTGTGCTCTGTGTTCTGATGAAAGACCCAGTTTCAGAGGGAAGCCTTCCTGGGCGCTGCTGATAAGGTTGAATGAATCATGCCAAATGGAACTTTTGGTTCCAGTTTGATCCAGACCCCCTTGCCTCCGAACGGCAAGAATTGGGTCCTGGTAAATAGACTTTGCTCTCTTCCGCCAAAAAGGGAAAAATGGAAGGCTCCGAAGCATTCAACACGGGAGCACTAGATTGGGAAAAATGCACTCGAAGATGAGATTTTCAAACTGCCAAGTTGAAAGAGAGTGACCGGGCAGGTCTGATTTCAGAAGCTTCCAAGAATGTGCCTGATCTGCAAACTAAGGAGGAACCTGGAAGGCCCTGGACCCCTGGGGAAATTCCCGAGTCTGCTCAATTTCTGAGGAGGCAAAGAAAATCCTTCATTCTCTCCACGTTGGCACTTTTACTGAAGGTATTTCAAGACAAAGACGTGAATTCAAATGCTCAACCTTTAAAAAACAGAAGCCCTTGCTTGTCCACTGAGACTCAGCCGGGCTGGGCTGTAGGGCCTTTCTGCACTCCCCGGTTCTCACTGACGCTCTGCCAGGCGCTCCTGGGAAGTCAACGTATGGGGGCGTGCAGTGCCAGCCCAGAGTTCCCACCGAGAACAGGTTGCCATGGCGTACTCCCACTGCCTTTTGAAGCAGGGAGTGTTTGCTTACCGGGTGTCAGGCGTTTTTAGTCTAAGAATCCCCTTCTCTCTTCATTGGAGAATAGCTGACATTTTCCTGATGCCACAAGTTGGAGACAACCAAGGAGGAAAAAGAAGATTCATAGAAGAGAAAAAAGGAACATTTTACAATATCTTTTATAAACCATGACAATTACATCTTGGTAATTATTCATATAGTCTAGAGGTTTCAGGAGTTCAACTAGAGGAAGCATGATTCATAAAATTTAAATAGTAGCAGTTAAAGTCAGACCCTAACTAGGAAGCAGGAGGCTACCATAGTGTAGTCAAAGAGTTCTAGAACGCCAGGCAGAGAGAGCATAAGGGATTGTGACCTTGCTCAGAAGTTTTTAAAACGCTTTCAAATTTTTACTTGGTACATTTAAAAGATTAACAGAGAGACTCCACTCTTGCAAGTAAAAATGTCAGTAAGTCACATAATGTGGATGTTGGGTACAAACAAGCATAAAAAGTATGTTATGACCCACAAGGGCAGGAGAGAAAATGACCCAAGATGACCAGAGTGACAGTACACACAGGACCTAGCACGAACGGGTGCTGTTCAAGGGCCTTAGGTGTCTGTTTAACAACTGGGATGACTGAGGAAGTGATTATCATAATTCTCATCCGCATGTGAGACACTGGAGTGGGCGGTGACAGAGCTTGTCTGAGTTTATACAACTGGTGCACACATGACCAGGGACCCACACTCAGATTTTCCTAGGCCCTAGTCTAAATTCTGCGTCGTCTGTGAGTGGAATGGCGGTCTTGTTGGGTTGGGGAGAAGCTTCCATGTAACTGCTGTGTAAGCTTGAAGGAGAGGAACAAGAACGTGAAGGAAGGAAGAGAAGTCAGAGGACCGAGGGAGAAGAAAGGAAGGGCGGAAGAGAAGAACAAGAAAACGGACGAAGGAGAGACGGGGCACGCCAGAGCTGAGGACGGATCAGGGCTTCAGGGCCGCTGCTCTGTCTGGGCGCTGTACGTTCCCATCTTGCTCCATGCTGTGTAAGCTTGAAGGAGAGGAACAAGAACGTGAAGGAAGGAAGAGAAGTCAGAGGACCGAGGGAGAAGAAAGGAAGGGCGGAAGAGAAGAACAAGAAAACGGACGAAGGAGAGACGGGGCACGCCAGAGCTGACGACGGATCAGGGCTTCAGGGCCGCCGCTCTGTCTGGGCGCTGTACGTTCCCATCTTGCTCCGTCCGTGCTCTGTGTCCTGCTGGCTTTCCTAAGGAGATTGTCCAGCACGGTCCCTCAGTGTGGCCAGAGCGACACTTAGGACCCAGAGACATTGTTACCTGCTGCCCTGGAAGCTCCTCCTCTCCACACACTCTGTTTCCATCCTTCAGGATCCCCCCAGCCCTGTGAGTCCCGCCAGCTCTTTCCTGATGATTCCCGTTTTATGGTTCTTGGGACCCTGGGGAAGCAGAGGAGTTTTGAATTTGATCTTTTCTCTAGCTCAGATCATGGTTTTACAAGCAAGGTCCATAGAAGTCGGTTGTGTACACCCAAGGCCACCAGCTAGATGTGACAGTGAGGGAGTCATCCAGCTTCCCACCCACTCCATGTGGCCGGCATAGTGCAGACTCCCAGTGTTTTCTCTGTGCATAACAGACTCAGCAAAACTACTACCTTCAAGAGTCTCCTAAGGCCTCCCTTGAGTTTTACACCAGGGCATAGCAAATGATTGACTAGAATGAATGAACTTCTCTTTGGAAATCAAGACTGTTTAGAAGCCATAATATTAAAAAGAGACCATCGGCTCTCCTCTAGTGTGGAATAAATATTTTCTCCAGCTTCACCTAGGAGCGATTATGTCTCATACATGAAGAGATAATCTTCAATTTTTGAAAGTATATGTGTCTTTTAATACTAATGTGAACCAGTGCTCCTCATTAGCCCTTTTTGTGTTCTGCTATGAAAACAAAATACTTCTCTCCTCAGGGCAGCAGGAATCTTACCGAGTAACAACGTATATGAATTCTGCTCTCTTACAGCATTTTCCAGCCATGGTAAATACATCAAGGGAACATCCTAAACCCTACCAACAAAGACACTCATTAGACACTTGCTGGCAATTGATCAAGATTAATGTGTGGGTATGCTCGCCGGACAAAGGGCAGGGAAGGCTCTTACTTATTAAACATAACAAATTACAAGGAAATAAATCGGTTCATTACCTTTAATTGGAGCATCCCCAATTGGCCACATTATCAGGGTCAAATAAAACAAACAGATAGGAACTTGGGGCGAATATCGTTTTAGGCTACATATTTATCAATTATTGTGCCAGTGGGATTAGTAACTGGTAATATTCAGATTCTAAAGGCCCTCACTCACAGTGTGGTGAAACTAGAAATCACAAGGAAGACAGGTGGAAGGGAGACAGGCCAAAGCGACATGGGCCCAGGAAGTCCCGGTTCCATGGATACCTGTTCTCTGAGGCCTTCCAAATGCTTCGTTCTCACAAACTGCTTTTGTTTTGTTTTGTTTTTGTCTTTTTTTGTTTGTTTGTTTGGGGTTTTTTTTGTTGTTTGTTTGTTTGTTTTTTTGAGACAGGGTCTCCCTGTAGCCCCAGCTGGCCTGAAATTCACTATGTAGACCAGACTGGCCTTGAACTCACAGAGATCTGTCTGCCTCTGTGGGGATTAAAGGTGTGCACCTCCACCCCCAGCTGTGGTAGGTATTTTTAAACTCCATTTACATGTGAGTATCCTGAAATTTGGGGAGGTGAAATTGTTTGCATTTGCAAATGTTGGATTTGAGGATGCAATGCCAGGTCTAGGTGGATGTCATGACAGGTGAGAGGCTGGTCTCCAGAGAGCAGCTCCCTCTATGGCTCCTTTGCTTGTAGAACAAAGTGACTGGGTAGCTGTGTGTTTCGGTGGGGCCAGCACTTCTCACCAGCACCAGGAAGTATCTCTTGAGGAATCGCTGACCTCTTGGTCAGTGACTGGTTCAGTGGGGAGCAAAGATGTAGACCCAGCAATAGAAACCTGAGGACATTGCTCTGGACACTACTGGGAAGTTCCTCTAGCTTTTAAAAATATGGCGAAAGAAGGGTGACCTTCTTGGGCATTTGGACACCAGTAAAACTGAGTAACTGATCATGGTGGCTCATGCCTTTGCCTTTAATCCCAGCACTCAGGGAGGCCGAAGCAGGCGGATCTCTGTGAGTTCAAGGCCAGCCTGGTCTACACAGTGAGTTCCAGGCCAGTCCCACTATACAGAGAGACCCTGTCTCAGCCGAAGCAGGCGGATCTCTGTGAGTTCAAGGCCAGCCTGGTCTACACAGTGAGTTCCAGGCCAGTCCCACTATACAGGGAGACAAAAAAAAAAAAAAAAAAAATGTATAAATACAATCTGCAGTGAGGCTGTTGAATTGCTGGACTCACTGACAAAGACTCCCTTGACTCCAACCCTCACATCATGTGGAATAATACATTTTCCTTTTTGTTGAGATTATTTTTAGTTCTGTAGCCCAAACATCTTCCCAGACATAACTTCTTCAACCGAAGACCATATCCTGAGAGAATTCATAGGCAGACTTGATGAGACAGCATCTGAAAGGGCACAGGGCAGTGGAACAGGAAAGGGAACATGCTGTCACAGTGGCAGCAGAGCTACAGGCTTAGCCCCAAGAACGTGGTTCACCTACAATGACACCTCTCCTCCAAGGAGCTTAACCGGCTTAGAAGAGAGCGAGCTCTTTGTTTGGGAAGATACTGATGAATAGTTTCTCTTTGGCTTCCTCATAGATGGCAGGAGCCTTTTCGAATGAATCCTACCTTGCCAAAAGGAGTGAAAATTGGCCAAGCAGGAAATACGTCTTGAGTCCCTTCCTGCCGGCACACTCCATGTCTGTGTGTGTTGTCCAAATCACAGAGTGAACAAAATTACCATTATATAGAGAGGCTCTTAGAAAACCAGTCTTGTGGGTCTATGATCATGGTCATTGCAACTCTTTTAAGTAGGGTGAGCACTCGTAGGCACTGGTACTGAGTCACCAGGGCACATGCAAAGAAAGTACTCAAGAGGTTAGACTCGACCAGCGTCATAGATCATTAGCGTGGGAGACCAAAGCAACATTTTGGGGAAATAAGACTCTATGCAAATACAAATACATCTTCTTATTAAAAAGTAAGAAGAACTAAAAATCTCAGGAAGTGTAGGCTGGAAGTAACCAGAAAGAAGGGAAACCAAGGAGACACTTAGTCTTTTCGTGGTACAAGCCTGCCCTACTGTACCGTAGCCCTGAGACCTTTGACAGACCCACTTCAGTGTCCTCATCTGGTAACTCCTGAAGGAGTATCACAGCAGTGTTCTGCGATTTGGTGATGCCACTGGCTTAGATTTTGAGCACAGTACTGAAATCCTGGTAAGAACTGCCCTGACACTTGACATACCTCAGTTAATTCTCATAACTAGGTAGCACGTATTTTCTTTCCTTCATCCATGTTGCAGATGTGCAAACTAGGCTAAGGAATGAATAAATAATTTTCTGAAAGCCACACGTCTGGTAATAGATGGAGGTGGGAGTTGGACACACGCTTGCCGCTTGCCGAGTCTCATCACTGCTTAGTCATTGCTCTTGCACAGGTGAACTTCTTTCCCAACTCATGGTCTCCCTCAGCAGCCGCGAGCGAGTCTCTTTCCTGGGGCCCATCTCCTGCCTCAGGAGCAAATAGAGCAGACCATGGTGGGTCACACGGCTGATCTCAGCACTCCGGAGGCTGAAGGAGGAAGGACAGTTGCAAGTTCCAGGTCACGCTGGACTCCAGAGTGTGTGCCAGGTCCTAAACTGACGTTGATGGTGTCAAGTGAAGGTTTGCATTCAAATTCAAGCCTCCTTTGAATTTAAAGTATGTGGTGGTTAATCTTCATTGTCCACTTGGTAGGATTTAGGATCACTATGGAAACAAACCTCTGGATGTGTCTAGGAAGGTGTAAGGTTTAACACAGTAGGGAAGATCTAGTCTGAATGTGGATGTCACCCACGTCCCTTGGGCTGAGACCCTGAACTGAAGAACAAGGAGGAGGGGAGCTGAGCACCAGAATTCATTGCTCTGCTTCCTGACTGTATGCAGTATGAGCAGCTGCCTCACACTCCTGCCACTGTAACTCTGGGTTGCAATGGATTGCACCCTCAAACTGTGAGCCAAGAGCCAGGGTGCCTCTGGCCAGGCATTTTCTCACAGGGCTAAGACAAGTAACTGATGCAAAGGGGTTTCTTCTGTTGAAGATTACCAATTATTTTAAGAACTCATGGTGCCAGGTGTGATGGGGTGCACCTTCAGTTACTCCAGAAGCCGGAGTCCGGAAGTTCAACCCAACCTGGGAAAAATAGCAGGGGCCTCATCCTAAGACAACGGAAACAAAAACAAAAACAAAAACAAAAACAACAACAAATCTCTCATGCTGAGGCCTCAAACAGAAAGAGCCACAGAGACACCCGGTCATGGGTGTGATGCTATGGCAGTGTCCTTTTTCCCTAGGCAGTCCGCAGGTAGACCTTCCTTGCCACAGGTCTGGAGGTAAACTGGACAATTGGTACACTCCTGTTCTGCTCTAAAACTCGAACTCCATTCAGCAGCCCATGTAGCCAGTCGTTGGGATAGAGTGCTCTTGGGGGAGGCTGTAGCGAGGTGACCTGCTCCGCTCAACTCAGGAAGTAATGTGGCAGGAACTTCGAAAGGAGCTGGTTCCTCCCTGGGCATGCTAGGAATTACCTGTGGAGACCAACATGAGGGCTAGGCAGTATCTAGACACCCCTGTCAGCTGCCTGTGGGGCCAGGCTGAAGAGGATGAACCCAGGAAAGCCCTGCCTAGAACTATCCTTGTGAGGTGGCCCTGGCCACCACAGAGCAGCCACAGCAGGGAGAAGATTCTCACACTGGAGTGTAATCACACCTTCACAACGTCTATATGATTGGTTGGCCCTAAAAGTCCTCTTTCTCCATGAACACATGCTTATGTGTTTGTGTTCCTGATGCTGTCTGCAGCCCTGGGCTGTGTCATCATTATTAATATCCACAAGCAATTGCTGTCATCCTTACTAATTCTCTATGAACAGGGATACTGTGGACTGGATATAAACATCCCTGTGTCCCCAGTGTCTAGGACACTGTTAGGCATGTAATGACTGGACAATAACATGTTTGCTGAGTCGCTAAATGAATGAGAATCCTGTGAATTCTCTTCAGAAAACAATAGTTTGATTTCACTTCACTTTCTTCTTTGGGGAAGGAAATGACTTGGTTGTAGCAGTGCATAACTGGTAAAAGTGATGGTCAAAGAATGACAGGCAAATTAGCATAGGGTTATTTACAGTACATGGAAGCACTTCATTGGGAAACTCAAATTGGTGCATGTTCAGTCAACCACCAAACAAGAAATGATTAGGTATTTTATTATTGTTTTCAGAGGTTGTCAGGAAGATGTATGCATCTCGATTCTGGAGAATTTAGATGACCAAGCACACCATAAGCGATGTCATAAATGCCATAAAAATATAAAAGTGAAGAAGAGGAAATTTAAGGCATAGCCAAAAAAGGGCATAGCCTTCTGTGAAGGAATACCAATTTTGCTTATAGATGTGAGGTTTGGAGTACAACCTAGTGCCTTGTCCCTTGCACAGGGGACTGAGTTTGAGCCCCAATACCACAAAACAGACAAACAAAAAGACACACTTACAAAATACTCTGCGGTGACATTCCTGGGCTGTGCTAGGTTCTGAAAAGCCTCTGCCTTCACACATGTATTATCTAGTTTCTTCCAGGTTCCTGTCACTTTCACCTTTGTGGCTCTCTACACAGATTTTTAGTCTCTGCTTCCTCATTACCCTGAAACTCCTGTACAAAGGATGCTTCCAGAGGAATTAGCTCTAAAGATGTTTCTTCCAGATCAGCTAGTAAACACCCTGAGCATTTTACACACCTACCTGCCTCCAACTAGTTGCCAGATATGAGTGATTTTTCTCAACTCATGGATGGTGGTGGCCTTCCTTTGGAAACAATCCCAGAATTTGGTTCAGGAAAACTGCAAGGCAACTTTCAGAGCTTTGTAATGGATGCTACCAGTTGGCCACATTTTATCTTTGTTTCCTTGGGAGAAAGCAACCATGCACTTCGATTAGACAGGCAAGCCAAGTTCGCTTCCTGATGCCAAGCTGGCAAATACTGGAGCTTGGTGTTGGTCTGGATGGGAAAGGACATCAGGAGGAGAGTTTCTGACTTTTTATGTGTTTTGAAAATGAGCAGCAGATACATTAATTTTTTTTCAGAGAACAAGCAACAAATTATATAAATACTCACTTAAGCTGAAATCACCTCGCCAGTCACTCAGCTCTCTGGCAGTTAACAAAAAAAGGTTTTAAGACAGAAACTGGACTATTTAGCTTTCATTAATCATTCAAACTGTTCAAACACATCATGCAGTAACTGAAGAGGGGTTAATGGTAGCTAAGCTTGAGTCTGTTGTCAAAAGTAGGTTTAACTTTCTATGAACTCACTGGACACAAAGAATGCTGCCTGCTTACTATTCCAAATGTCACCAGCTAGAAGCAATCGGATGGTTCCTAATGGTAATGGGATACCTCTGAGGCCGTTTGTACAGCAACAAAGAGTTACTGTCAGGACTTGAATGAGGTCCATCTGCCCGTTTTAGAAGAATGTTAACATTATATAAGTGATAAAGAAAACAGCAACAGCTAAATAAACACACAAACAAGCAAGTTTGATGACAGCGTTTCTCTCTAGATGAACACGGTCTTCTATAGTCTTTCCTTGGAAAACGAGATTATTGATCATTTTACAGCCTTGAGTTGCTTCAGTCTTGCAGTGGCCCATGAAGGAATTAGGTTTTCAGATTTTCAGGAAGCTTCTACCATGTTCTCAAACTGTGAAAGAAAGTGCTTGAAGCTCCGTTTGACTTTTTTCCCTCCTGGATTTAGTTTCTTGTACTGATTTTTTTTTCTTTTTTAAATTTCATTTGCTTTTCACTTCTTAAGTGAACCAAGAAAAAGAGGGTGAATTTTTCTGTGTTCTGTCTCTAGGAGGCAGAACCCCGCAATCGCTGCTTCTTGTAGAGATGGGTTGGCAGCCCAGGGATTCTTTGGTGGGTTCTATTCAGCTGTTGCCGAGGCCCCTGCAAAGGACTGTGGCTTCTCCTGGGCATTGACTGTGTTCCTCACGCAATCTGCATCTTTTTACTGTGATGAGACACCATGTGTAAAGATGGTCCATGAAAGAGTCAAACAGTGGAGAACATCTAAATGCTTCTGAAATGTAACTAAAATCATCAGGCAGCAAGAATAGAACTGCATGCTTCAGAGAGAGAGAGAGAGAGAGAGAGAGAGAGAGAGAGAGAGAGAGAGAGAGAGAGAGAGAGAGAGAGAGAGAGAGAGAGAGAGAGAGAGAGAGAGAGAGAGAGAGAGAGAGAGAGAGAGAGAGAGAGAGAGAGAGAGAGAGAGAGAGAGAGAGAGAGAGAGAGAGAGAGAGAGAGAGAGAGAGAGAGAGAGAGAGAGAGAGAGAGAGAGAGAGAGAGAGAGAGAGAGAGAGAGAGAGAGAGAGAGAGAGAGAGAGAGAGAGAGAGAGAGAGAGAGAGAGAGAGAGAGAGAGAGAGAGAGAGAGAGAGAGAGACTCTTCACTTGTCAAACCTCTGGACGGCAGATCTCTTCCAAAGACATGAACTTTATTCTTAGTGGAAGGGTCTGTAGTGCAGCTGTTTTGCCCGGAGGTAGATGAAGGCAGGACCTGGGTAGCAACTGTCTTAGAAGTGATGGTGGGGACAAGGTAGACTTATCTGTGCTGCTCTTACAGGATGCTTATAGGTGTGCTGAGAAAGAGGAAAGCATCTAAAACAACAGCATGTGTCTGTTAGGTCTTCGTATACTCCAGATAACAGAACCGGACTTGCATAGCCAAGAAGTCTAGAGTTTGGCTCAGGCTTCATCTAAATAGTGTCTGTAATAACTATCTCTGCAAACTTGACTCTACCTGGCTGCAGGGTGGGCACCCATAGCACCTGAACTGCATTCTTTCTTATAACTAGGTGGAGAGAGATATAGGAGAGAGAGAGAGAGAGAGAGAGAGAGAGAGAGAGAGAGAGAGAGAGAGAGAGAGTCTTTTTCCCCAAAGCCCTCTGATAAGACCTTACATTGGCAATGGGGACGGGCTTAAACTGATCAGCAACTCAGTGCTCACTTCTAGAAGAAAGGATCAATGACCCCTAAACCACAACGGGGTGGTGTAGAGGCGAAGAATGATAGAACCAGTGCAACTAGGGAATATTTGAGAAAGCATTTTACAGCACCTTTACAAAGTGTCATGAACACAAAAGCTATCAATGGCTATTACCCAAGAAACATCTCACAGTAATGTGGACCTTATTTAAATTCCTAACATATAGACGTTTCTCATTGAAATTGTTTATAAGGTAATTTGTACAGTACATTTTCATGGACAAGGAATGAATCTAGCTGTTTAGCATTATGCAGTTCGAAGTTCATGTATTACATTTTGTGTGTGTGCAGGTACACGTGTGTACAGGTGTACCAGCATATGTGTACACATGTATGTAGAGGCCAGAGGACAAACATGCTGTCATTCTTCAGAATCTGTCCACCTTTCTAAGTTTTAATTTTTGATCCAGTCCTTCATTGGCTTGAAGTCACCAAGCAGACTAGGTTGACTGGCCAGCAAAACGGAGGGTTCTACCTGTCTCCCTCGCCTAGTTCCAAGATTACAGGCACATGCTGCCATGCCATGCTATTTCATGGATCAAAGTACAGCCCTCATGCTTGCAAAGCAAACATTTTATGGACTGAGCCATTTCCCTGATCCTGCATTTTTCTCTTTTTAAGTGATGTATTTAAAATTGTTCACATAAACTGTATGTGAGATTTCCTCTGGTCCTGGTGGTGGGTTAGTGTCATATTACAAACATTTACTATGAGAATTAGTGTACTACCACATTTGGAAAGGAAGAAAGTACCACATATGTAATTCGTTTCTCTTCTTATATAAAAAAAAAAAAAAACACTATTTTTCTTCAGCAAAGAAAAGTGAAAAAATAGATTTTTGTCCTTTGGCTGACCAGTGATTCATACTTAAAATTTTCTCCACAAAATTTGTTTTGATTCTTTTCTCTTTACCTGGAGGTAGGTAAATTGCATTATCTTCATTACCATCCTAAATTATCCTTCTGTTGACAGTGATTTGCAAAGCATGTGGCTGGCACTCGATCAAGTTTTCCAAAGACATGATATCTTACAGACAGAATTTCTATGTGAATTACGGGCACGGATTTAAATGCACCGATTCATTAAAGAATATCCTTGTACAGCTGATGTGTGCCAGATGCCTTTTAGATAGGGGAGATGCAGAATCAGAGGCATTTGCAGCCTGGGCTTTATGGGCCTGTGGTGCGGTGCTGTGCTGTCCACAGCAGTGCCTGCTCATCATCTATTTACACACAGACCTAAGAAAGTCAAAACACAGTTTCTCTGAAGCATCAGTCACATTTCAGATGTTCAGCAGCCACTGTGGCCACTGTGTCTATTGGACAGCACAGATACAAAGTATTTTATCATCATGGAAGACTCCATTCACAGGATAGTGGAGGGGTGGGGTGGGGTATGGCTTAGTGCTAAAGCCTAGTGTTCATGAGGCCCTGGACTTAGTTCCTAGCACTAAAGCATACTTCTACCACTTAATTGTTTTAGTAGTGGGAAAAGTTACTTAATTTCTCTGAACCTTGCATTTCTAATTTGTGAAATAGGGTTACAATGGCCACCCAACAGAGGTAACAGGGAGGGTTACCTGAGATGATATTGGGGTGCTTTTAGCAGTCAGTCACATCTCTACTGTCTAATTGTGGCATGAGGGTCCTAGCTATTTATATAGGGGTGTCTATATGGGGCTGAGGGGAGCTAGGAATGAGGCCAACATAAAACTGTAAACTTTCGTAAACATGACGTTTTTTTGAGCTGAGTGGTACGGCAAGGTGTCACAATGTCAAGAGGTTGGACATGCCCTGGAGGAATGAGATTTGGAAGGGAGACAGGCTAGGATGGTATTTAGGGCCTTTTATTTGAAGGCTACCAAGAAAGCCCAACCGCCCATAGTTTTCTCTCTATTCAGCTTCCCTGACTTCTTAGGCCTCAGGCACCTCTCACTGCTGTTTTCCATGTATAGATCTCAAGGATAACTGGAGAAGACATGCCGTTTCGTGGTTCTCTGTTACCCAGACTACATTCCAGAAAGGTTTCCAGTGAGGTGCCTTTAGAGGTGCTGGTTTACCCGGAGGGCAAACCACAGAGCACTACAAACCAGTCTATGTGATGCTGCATCCAAGCATGGGAGAATTTTGAGAAACATTAGACTGTTTTTCTAGTGTTAAATGATAAATAAATGGATTTAAAGAATTGTGTGTTTTTAAAAAAATTATACCGTAGTAAATGGACACAGCTAATTGAGTGGAATTACTAACGTTATTGTAGGCAAAGTTACCTTCAGGTCCAACTCTAAGCAATTGGTAGAGACTTCCCATGAAGCTTTGGAGAAGGATTGGGAGGAATGAGACCACAGTAAGAAAGGGTTTGTCAATTTCTAGTTTTGGGGGGATCTACATTGACTCCCGTAGTTGCACAGTTTGCACACCACCAGCAGGAATAAGCGCCCCCTTTCCCCACATTCTCTCCAGCACTTGTTGTTTTTTGGATCTTTGTTATTCTAAGAGGGGTGAGATAAAATCTCAAAGTGATTTTAATCTGTATTTTCCTGATGATCAAAGATGTCTAACATTTTTAAAGAATTTTGTAGCCATTTGTGTTTCATCTTTAGAGGACTCCCTGTTCAGTTCCTTGCCGGAGTTTTTAATTGGGTTGATTTTTTTTTTTTTTTTTTATGTTTAGCTTTTTGAGTTCTTTGAATATTCTAGATACTAACCCTCTGTCAGAGGTTCAGCTGGCAAAGATGTTTTTCCCAGTCTGTAGGTGCCTCTTCACTTGAATTATGGTGTCCTTTGCTGTACAGAAGCTTTTTAGTTTCGTGAAGTCTCATTTGTCAGTTGTGGGACTTAGTCCTGTTCAGAAAGTGCTTCCTGTGCCTGTAAATTCCAGTGTTCCCTGCTTTCTTCTCTATCACATTCAGTGTGTCAGGTCTGTGGTGCTTCGAATGAAAATGCCCCCCATAGGCTCCAAGTACTTAGACGTTTTGTCCCCAGGTGGTGGCGCTGTTTTGGGAGGTCTTAGGAGGTGTGGCCATGCTGGAGGAAGGAGGTCACTGGGGGCGGGCTTAGAGTGTTCTTAAGCCTTGCCAGACCTCCAGTGGCTCTCTTGTTTCCTGTGCCTGCTGGAAGCCTGTAGCTTCTGCTCCTCCTCCAGCCACCTCTGCCGCCATGCCTCCCTGCCGGGATGGACTGTAATTCCCCTGGAACTGTAAGCTCAAATAAACTCTTCCTTCTATAAATTGCTTTGGTCAGTGTTTCTATCACAGCAACAGAAAAGTGACTAATACAAGGTCTTATCTTGATCCATTTGGAGTTGAGTTTGTGCATGGTGAGAGATAGGGATCTAGTCTCATTCTTCTGCATGCCACTACCCAGTTTGACTAGCACCATGTAATGAACATGCTGGCTTTTCTCTAGTGTGTATTTCCGGCTCCTTATGATCCAGCCATACCACTTTGGGCATATTCCCAAAAGGCTCGACTCCAGAAATACCTCTTCATTCACAGTCCTGATACCCTTTTCATAGTAGCCAGGAATTGGAAACAACTGAGACGTTCACCAACTGATGAATGGATAAATGGAGGTGTGGACCATATACACAATAGAATATTATTAAGCTCTTTAAAAAACAAAATTAGGAAATTTGCGTAGAAATGGATGGAACTGGAAGCAACCACCCTGCGTGAGGGGACCCAGGCCTGAAAGGCAAACATGGCATGTTCTCGCTCGTAGCTGGATGCTGGCTTTGAAATCTTAGCTATGCGTGGTTCAGTTTGAAAATCCAGAGAGGTCAAGAGACTGATAATGCCATGAGGTGGGAGGCTTTCTGGGAAGGGAGGTAGGATGAAGCGATGTGAAGGGAGGAAGTGAATAATAGAGGAGGAATGGTTACGTGGGGTGAGGGATGGAGGGCAGGCCAGAGAAGGGAGTATGGGGAGGAAAAGCCAACATTAAAGGCCTTTATAAAGAGCCATGTGGAAACCTACCACCTACCTAAATGGCTCAGATAGAGTCTTGGTGAGACTCTCAAACTTTGCTTTGAAACTTTATGAGCCGGACTTCATTGCTTGCAGTATTACCTTCCAAATTCCCCAAAGCAGCTCACTAAGCTCCCAGTGCTTAATGGCTTTTCCAGCTCAAAGCTCCAAAAATGCCCAGTCCTCCAAAAACAACATGCTCAGGTTCATCATAGCAATATCCCACTTTTTAGTACCAATTTCACTATTAGTTTGCTTTCTGTTGCTGTGATAAAGTACTCTGACCAAAGCCAACTTGAGGGGGAGAAGGTTTCATTGTCTAACACATCCCCATAACAGTTCATCCGGGGCAGGAACTATACAGGAACATAGAGGCAGGAAGCATTTGAAGTAGGGACCGTGGGGGAACACTGCCTACCATGGAGGGGTTTGCTCTTCTGGCCTTGCTGGGCCTCTCCCACATAATTCAACAATCAAGAAAATGCCTCATAGGCATATCTCAGGCCAATCCAGTAGAGGAAATTCCCTGAATTTAGGTCACCTCTTCTGAGGTATATCAAGTTGATAACTGAAGTTATCTAGCACATGTGGAAACAGGTGAAATTAAACATTGATTTTGCTAGTAAAATAAATTGACAGGATTTATAGAATATAAGAGAGAGATCCTTGTTTAACTACAACTAATAGGTCAGTGTTGTAATTCTCTAAAACTGATGACAGTGATGAAAATGACGTTTCTAAAAGAAATTTATTTTTATTTTATGTTGTGTGAGTGTTTTGCCCCACATGCATGCTTGGTGTCTGCAGAGGCCAGAAAAGGACATTGGATCCCTAGGAACTGGAGTTACAGCTGATTGTGAGCCACCATATGGGTGCTGGAGCCAAACCCATGGTCCTATGCAAAAACAGCTTGCAAGTGCTTTTAGCAGCCGAGCCATCTTTCCACCCATGAAAAGGAACTTTTAGTAACACATTGAAATCAGTGAAACAGTGATTTAAGTTGCAAAGACAAGAAAGTGTGTGATTTGTGGTCTTGCCTTCCTTCCTACTCCCAAACTCATCCAGTTAGATTAGAGGTACTTTCTAATTCAAAAGAAGTGGGGAGGGGGACAAATGCAATATGCTCAGACCTGGGAACACAAGCGGGTAAGTATGCTGAACACTTCTGTTGATGGATGAAAGTTTGGTTTGTTTCCAGTAGCTTGCTTCCCCAGTAGGCTAGTCTCTGAGTGCTGGAATGAGGTTATGCACAAATACTCCTACGTAGGAAGAGAACTGGGGGCCTGGTCTTAAGCCAGACTCTTGATCCCATCTGTGCTCAGATGTGTAGCTGTTTCCTCTGTTTTAACATTTTCTCCTGGAAGGAGTTGGGAAGATAATGACTCAGGAAGTGCAAGAAGATTGCAAGATGCACCAGGGTTAATGCAAGCAGTGACAGCACTGGGAAGAGGAGCCTCTCCCATGGAGCTGCCTGCACTTTGTGTAAGGAGCTCTGAGGGTCCAGTTTTCTGTGAGTTGTCAGTGGGCTTTCGGTGATGCATCTGCCCGGACTCCTGTATGGAGCCCCAACAACGCACTGGTTTACCAAGCTGCATTTGGTGTAACTGTTTTTTGTTATGTCTTTGGAGTCCTACCTGGGATTGTCTCTTTGGTCTGTGGTTAGAGTCCTATCTGGGGTGAATAGATGTTTGTTCAGCAGGTACATGTCATACCTTACTGCTCAAGATAATGTTTCTACCTGTCTCACCTGGGTAACTTGTAATTACCCATTAGGACTTGGTCAACACCGAGTACCTACCTACCTACTATTTCATCAACAAGTTAGTACAAATAACCTAGCCATAGTGATGCTAGAGAGAGTCCAGTAGAGAGTGGTCCACTTTCAAGAGGCTTTTAGAGATTCCTTTGCTACTCAAGGGTCAGGTAGGACCACGAGACCTGCTTCTTACCAGGAACTTGGCCATTTCTACAATCTCAACATATTCACCAGTGAACTCTGCAACCTTGCCTTGTGTACCCCAAATACCAGCCAGCACACAAAACAGATTAGGAGGAACAAAGGACATTAGGCTTCCGGTGCTGAGGAGCAAAGCAACTTGCAGAAACTCACAGGAGACAGAACAAACAGGGAAGAACTAAATGACTAACGAACAGGACAGGAAACAAAACCAGAAGAACAAACAGGCAGAGAAAGCAACTGGCGATCAAACAAAAGAGGACTGAGCCTTGGGCCCAGGGGAAGGTCTCACCTGGGCCCACCTGCTGAACAGGTGAGGGAGGCAGCCCCTGCAGCCTTTTGTAGGTTCCAGCTTCCTCTGCTCCACACCCTGAATCAGACAGGGTGGGGCAACCAGGAAAGCAGCATCTGTGTTGTTTTTTTTTTTTTTTCCTGATGGAAGACCCATAAATACTTAACTACCAAGAGCCCCTAGAAAGGGCAATGTTACAGGAAAGCAATGTCACAGGAAAGGTGGACTTAAGAATCAGAGATACAGTGCTCATTACATTAAAGGAGATGTCTGCTGGATGTGGACCAAGGGCCAATATTAGAGGTGAAGATGGCTTTGAGTGATTATGAATAAATATTTGTATTTTGTTTGTAATGGAAATAACACTGCCTGGAGCCGGAGATGTAGCTCATTTGGTACAGAAGTCCTGGGTTCCTCTCATTCTTCACTACTCTCTTATAATCCCAGCACTCAGGAGTTCAATGAGGTTATCCTTTCTATATAGAAAGCTCAAGGACAGCCTGGGCTACAAGAGAACCTGGCTTAGAAAAACAAAAATCCTTTCTTTGGAGACTTAAATGTAAATGGAAACATACTAAGAAATGTTTATTGACCAGTTACTCTAAATAGGGTGTTGTGGTTTGGCTAGTGCTGTGTAATGTATAGATTCAACATCTTTTATTAAAGTTACAACCCGGCAGTGGTTCTGTGTGTGTAGAAGTGACCAAAAGGACCAGGATTATTAGCATACGTCTCCCAAATGCTGATTTCAAGATGATTTGGGATGAGTGGAGCCAAGGGTGGGAAATTGTTCAAAAAGACCGATCCTTTTTAAGAAGGAACGCAGAGGATTTGTCAGTTTCTGGCTCATGTGCAGTTTTTCATCTTGTATCTGAACTGCATTTGAACACAGCCTTGCAAATTATCTTAAGGAAAACACCTTAAAAGTAAGTTAGAATCATCTCTATATTTTTCAAATTTGAACTCATTAGAAGGCAAAATGTTTCTCATGGTTACTGAGCCACAACGGAAGCTGGGCAGGAAACTCAGGCCAAGGAATCTTTTGTGTATTCCAAAAAGAGGGCACAAATTTGCCTCTGTCATTTCTAGCAGCCAATGAAACACAGCCAGTACCAGGTGCACTACACTGAGCACAGAAGGAAACCAGCTCCTCAGAGATCAGTGATGGCAGTCCAAGTCCACCATCACTGTTCCAGAGATGGTGGGCTGTGGGCTGAACTGCCGGTATCTACAGAGCGCGTTTTGGTAAATGTTGCTGCTTCATTCTTTTATTTTATTTTATTTATTTATTTATTTATTTATTATTTTTATTTATTTGGTCTTTTTGAGACAGGGTCTCCCTGTAGTCCAGCTGGAACTCACTATGTAGACCAGGCTGGCCTTGAACTCACAGAGATCTGCCTGCCTCTGCCTCCAGTTAAGGTTCAGATAGCCCTGCCCCCTCACCAACAGGATCCCAAGGACTTCTCAAGCTCCTGAGAAGCACCTTGGTCTTTGAAATCAAGAGAAGCAGACTTTTTCCCCTTTGATCTCTAAAGAGAACAGGTTTTAAGAGTCCTGCTCTCCCACTCCCCCCCAACTTTAAAAAAATACATCTTCCCGCCTTCTGCAAGAAGCAGAAGCCTCCCTTTTTAAAAGCCCCAGCTCACAATCCATGAACAGACATTTTCCCTTCCCTGAAGGGAACATGTCCCCTGTGAAATAAAGCTCTATCCTGCTGAGAGTTTTATCTGTGTCTTGGTGCCTCATCCTCCATTCGCTAGTTCTCCGCCAACTTTTTACCTATCACCTCCCAAGTGCTGGGACTACAGACGTGCACCACCATGCCCAGCAATCTTTTATTTTAAATTCAAACTACCTTGGGACTAGAGAGATGACTTGGTGGTTAAAAGTGCTTGCTACTCTTTCAGAGGACTAGAGTTTGGTTTCCAGCACCCACATCAGGCAGCTCAAAATGGCCTGTTCAAGCTTCAGGGGATCTGATGCCCTCTTCTGGCCTCCACAGACACCCACACATGTGCACACACATACATACGGGGGGGAGGGGGTGAGCATGCACATTAAAAAGTCTTAATTTAAACTTAATTTAACTTAATTTAAAAATCTTAATTTAAACTACCTTATGGAGTTGTTTTTTGGCAAGTCTGGAATAGATAGGTATGGCAGGAACATGTAAAATATTCTTATCTGAACCTTATCAGAGAGACAGCCTTCTGGACACACATTTGCATGTCCCTTACTAATTATCTACTGGCTTTCTTGCTGTATCACTTTTTTTTGGTCTTTTTGAGACAGGGTCTCCCTGTAGCTCCAGCTGCCTGGAACTCACTCTGTAGACCAGGCTGGCCTCGAACTCACAGAGGATCTCTGCCTCCCAAGTGCTGGGATTAAAGGCGTGTGCCACCATGCCCAGCTTGCTGTATCACTTTTTAAGAGAAATTTTGAGAATACTTTCTTCACTCTACAAGGAAAAGTCTTTTGGGTTTCTGTGCCACAGAATCACAAAGCTGTGCTTTCTTGGCCCTGAACGCTCTGAACCCATCCCTGTAGATGCTCATGTCAAGGGGCCATAGCCATCTCTATCCATTCATGTTGACCTTTGCACAGCACACCAGGGAGAAGAGCTGGGAGCTTGAGCTGATTAAAAATATTCCTTTTTTTCTCTCCTTGGACACCTGCTGTTTTCCCAAACCTGCCCCATGTGTCTTTACTCAAGTCAGTGACTTCCCCAAATGCCTCCCCATCCTAAGTTCACTCACAGAGATGCTGTACATATTGTCCAAGTCAGTCCAAATGACATTCCTTGCCAAAGGCCTGGCCCAATTACCCAGATGCAGCCACCTCTACCAAACTCTCCAGGGTCCCTCAGTTAACACGGCATGAGATCACTTCCTATGCTGCAGCATAGACATCCATAGGCAACCATTGTTTTCCTATTTAGATTAAACTTCCCATTAGCATCTTTGGTACTACCTGTGAATCTGTAAAAATTCCAAAATAAAACATTAGATTACAAAAACAGTCCTTAATACATTTTACTTGTTTAAAGCTATCAGATCCCCTGGAACATGAGTTACAGACAGTTGTTAGCTGCCATGTCGGTGCTGGGAATTGAACCTGGAGCCTCTGCATGAGCAGCCAGTGCTCTTAACCTCTGAGCCATCTCTCTAACCCTACATTTTACTTTTTAATAAAATGTTCTATTGATAAGAAAAACAAACTAATCCTTTCTGTTTTCTGCCCCTCAAAAATAAAACACTAAAAAAAGAAGGAGGGAAGGAAGGAAAAAGACAGAAAGAAAGACAGACAGAAAGACAGAAGAAAGAAAGAAAGAAAGAGAAAGAAAGAAAGAAAGAAAGAAGAAAGAAAGAAAGAAAGAAAGAA
>NW_008340356.1:199473-237446 GCF_000622305.1 Nannospalax galili | reverse complement strand
AGAAAGAAAGTCAGTCTTCGAGGAAATCCATTGAACACCTTCCCCTAACGGTAGACTGGAGCTGTCGCTAAGCAGCCAGCCTCCATGCAGACTGTGGATTGACTGCCCACACACATATGTAAGCAGGTAGAACGGGGGTTAAAACCTTGGATTTGAGTGTGTGTCTCTATCAGGCAAACCATGGAGTCCTGTCAGGTCTCGATTTTTCACCCGTTAATAGGGAATAAGCCACTTCAGTGGGTTGCTGTAAGAATTAAGTCAGACAGCGACTCTGCTTGGGTTTCAGGAATCGTGGGTGCCACGTCTGTGTTCATCACTGCCGGAAGCAGTTGTACAAACAGCCTGCCCTGGCTCAGGTGTAATTCCTCAGATGTGCAGGGGTGAATTCTTGTTTGACATCCTTGTTACCAGCTCCTCATACTCAGCGATGTTCAGCTTTCTTTCTCTTTTCCATCATGCTCAACAGTCCCCCATCTTATGCTATTCTTTCAGGTAAGACGTGGAAACAGAACAGAAAACTGAACATTGCCACGAAGCTGTGCTCCTAAAATGCTTGTGTGGAGAAAGTGCGTGGCTTAGTGTTATTATCTCATGAACAAGGGCCTAAAACGAGAAACTCAGAGATACGCTGCTCTGAATTTAGATGCGGTCTGGAGGCTTGATGGGGCAGGTGGTGGGAGATCTCTTGGGAGGAGAATGTGAGGGAGTACAAAAGACAAAGGGACAGTCACCTGGCCAGGCCCAGGGGCAATGGCGAGGGTTCTGAGCCTTCCACGGATGGTTTCCTGGCTCAGACTCTCTGCTCCATCCAACAGCAAAACAGAAAATCAGCTGAACTCTGGACAGATGCTAAAAACGCTTGGCAAACACAGTAACAGGGTGGCAGGGGTGGAGGAGGCGCTAGGAGTCTCCTTTACTGGAAGACAAAGCAAGGTTAGAGGTTTTGCCAGACACCAGATGGAGGTGGCGCTCTCTCTGGGGTAACCTGGGACCCATGTGGCCAGCCTTGGAAGCAGAGGTAGCCTACAATGGCAGAGCAGTCGACATGGTACACTGTGATATCCTACCCTCAGTTGACATGGTACCCTGTGATATCCTACCCTCTCAATTTGGGAGAGAGTAGAACTGCCACTGTCCAGGAGGGAGGCTCCATCCGGACAAACACTGTTGTGCCTTCATTACTGTAACCCCCTCCAACCTCTCTCTGAGACCACAGCTTGGGGAAACAATGTTTGGTCCACCACACTGATCCACACCTCTACAAGATCTGGCCTCACCCATGCTACCCACCCATGACACCAGGGCAGCCATCGATGCACTCTTGCCCAGAGTCACCTCCCTTTCCCCCACACCTTAGTAACAGCCTCCAGGACTGCCCTGCCATCTTCACTCTTGGGGGTTGAAGGAGCCCCAGAGGAGGTGCCTTCTGCCATGTTCCCATGGAAACAAAATTGCTCTAGTACAGAGCCTCCTTATGCCTCTGAGAATCCTGCACGAACCATACGCCAGTCGAGTGGTTTTGCTGTGGCCTAACCTTTACCATACTTCTGACACTCACTGGGCTATGCATTTACATCCCAGCCAAAGAATTTGTTCAGCAACATCTGGGAGAGGTATGTGAGTTGAGTCTGCCTTATTTCCTTTATAACCCAAAAGAGGGGCTCGGTTAGTGTTAGCAGAATTAAGTCACACAGTTCCAGGAGCATCTTCTAATTCAGCCAAGATAGCCTTAATTTCAATGGTCTTTCTCTGAACTCATGATATTTTTCCCTAATGTACAGGGTTCACACACCTACATTTGATCGCGAATTGTGGCTCAGTCTTTGGTACAATAAAATATGAGGATAATTAACATGATCTCCCTTAATTTGGTTCAGAGGCAGGGTGGTGGTTCTTCCTTCCATCTTACTGAGCTAGCTCAGTAGCTACATATGATTTCTTTTGCACTAAAAATAACCAAGATAGTATTTGGAAGATATGAGAATGGATAGGCTGATAAATTATTTATAGGAATTTCAAGCAGCCTGCCAATCTGTTTTGTAATGTAGTGGAATCTTAATTTTTAATGCAAGAATCTATGAAAATCAGCTGGGATGGAACGTGACCTCTGGATGATACTGCAGGATCTCAGCCGGCGCTGGGCTCTTTCCCGTCCCTCCCAGGCTCTTCACCTCCGGCTGACCTTCCCTGGGCCTGGTCCTGGGAGCTGGTTGGTACAAAGCCTGACTAAGACAGGAAAGGTGGAGTGAGGGAGAAGCTAGCTCTGAAAGGGGGTAAAACAAACCACCTTGGGGGACCATTGTTGCCTTCTCAAAGGTCTGTTTTGACGAATACCCAGAGCCATTCAACTTTACATCCTCAGTCTGTTGTGTCTGGTCTTAATAAAAAAAAAATAATAATAGAGTGGAAATTAGGGACAATGAGGGGGAATGAGTGGCTACAAGTAGGTGAGAGATGTAAGCAGTTCCTTGGAGGGCAGTCTTGGCAAAAGGTACCTCTGGGTGGGAAGGGCTATCTCCACCTTGCTACAGGCTTCAGCCCAATGCACGGGGCTGGATATAGTCTGGCTTGTTGAGTCAGTTCCCCAGATTGTTAAGGGGCCTTTTGTTGTTCAGAGAAATCCATCTGACCAATCCTCCTATTTCAGCAGGACCCCTTCATTTCCTTCGGTAAAAAAGAAAGGAAAGAGCCAGAAGTATTTTTCAGACTTTTTTTTTTTTCTTTTTGATGATCTGAGAATTGAACCCAGGGCCTTCCACATGTCAGGCAAGCTCTCTACCACTAAGCTATACTGTGGGCTTTTTATTTGCTATGTTATATCTCTTGTTAAAAACTGGTTTTCTCTATGCCCTTTATGGAAAATTTCAATAGTTTCAAAACAAATACGTTCATAAAGGAATGGCTGGACCCATTTCCTCCACTTAGGCCCATTATTTATAACTACAGCACTTGAATGGTGTCTTACTTTGTGAAACAAGATTGGAAGATTGTTTTCAATATTAGAACTTATAAGAACCTTGGAAATCATTTGATCTGAAGCCCCCACTATGCAATTGGGGAAGATTCAAGGTCACAGAGAAGTAACTCATGTCCCTGGAACCCATATCACACTTTCTCCCTACTCTGTTCTGTACCCTGTGATACCCACAGAGACCTACAAACCTGAGCAAAGTCAGATTTAGAAAAAATTCATTTATTATTTTTATTTTATGTGTAGCATCCGTGTCATGCAATGCCCGTGGAGGTCAGAAGATGGCGTAGGATCCCCTGGAGCTGGAGTTATGGGCAGTTCTTAGTCACCATCTGGGTGCTGGGAATCAAACCCAGGCCCTCTGCAAGAGCAGTCAGTACCATTACCTGCTGAGACATTTCTCCAGCCCCACAAAGGCTGAACTTAACCCAGGCTCTTCCTCTATGTATCCTACTTAATTGCTGGTAAATGTCTTGCTGCCTGTCACGAACCTGTGGGAGGCACTAGTTGGAGAAAGGTGACATGCTTTGACAATGAACTTAGTTGAAAAGAGTGGAGTAAGTTGGCACAGTGTGGTACTCTGGGAAAGGAGGGCTAGCCAGTGAAGGGTGCAGAGACATGACTGGCATTCACTGCACTCCAGCAGTCATGCAGCAAGCCTGACTTCCTGTGTGAAGGGAAGCAGAGAAGTCAGTCTTCAGCCTTCATGTGTGCAAAACACCCTGTGGCTTTAACCAGATCAGAGTTTGACTGAGAAGAAAGAACGCTGTGAATCAGTGGGGTGGTGGAAGGTGAGACTGTTTCGTAGTCATAGTTAGAAAACTGTGAACACAAATTGCTTGTATAAAGTAAACTTTCTGTGGTGCTGCAACATGTTAGAGAGACAGGTAAAGATGGCTGGAAAATTCTTATTGACTTAAATTCCTACAGCTTTAGCAGAAAGCTTAGTAAATTGAAATCGAAATCTCCAACCCAGTCCCCACCTCAGAATGCATGGTACCTCGATGGATAATGGTCTCATTGGTAGAGCTGTCAATTATGTTGGTCATAGTGTAAACTGGGCCTTCATTAAATGCAAACTTGTTCTAAGATGTCACCGCTGACTGCATTTCACAATACCAAGGGAACGGAGAAGCCTGGCGGACAAATGGAAGAACCATCTTCTATGGAGTGAGACGGAGTGCAAATTAAAAGTCAGATTACTTTGGTTCATAATAATAATCTTTGCACTTTTATTGTGGATGTTTTCTAATCCACAGCAAAACAGGGGTGAGTTATCAGTGAGCAGCCGGTACTCAACACACACGTCTTAGATTCTCTAACATTTGCTGTGTCTTTCATGTGCTTGTTTATTTTGCTGAAAGTTTTCAAAAGTTCCAAACATCATGAGATGTCATCTCTAAATACACTTAATGGAAGTCTTTACTAAGAATATTTTCTAGGGGCTGGGTCTCAGCAGTTAAGAACACTGACTGCTATTGCGAGGACCCTGGCTCGAATCCCAGCACCCATATGGCGGCTACGAACCGTCCTTAACTCCAGTTTCAGGGGAATCTGAAGCCCTCTTCTGACCGCAGCATTGCACGACACGTGTGCACTCGCATACATGCAGGCGATACACTCATACACATAAAATAAAATATTTTAAAAAGACTATTTTTTATATAACAATCCCAGGATCACAGCTAATAAAATTAAGAGATATGTCCTAATATTCCTTAAAACCCAGTTCTTACTCAATTTACCCAATATATATTTTATAGCTGGGTTTGTTTAAACCAAGATTCAGTTAAGCCCACACATTACCCTTGGCTGTTTTGACTTTTAATTTCTTGCAGTCCAAGCCAGTGTCGCCTACCTGCCACCCTTACATGTTCTTGTCACACAACACACTGAGCATTGAAGACAGCAGGCCTGTTTCCTGTGCAGCACATACTGATTTCTGGTGGTAGTTTAACTTTGTCTTCTATTCCCCGTATTTGCGGCAAACTGCAAGGTGGGTCTATAGGCTAGATTTGGCTCAAATTAATGAATATTTTGGGGATTTGTTACAGAATTCGTAACAATTCCAGTTATGGTATATGATCAAGAAAAGAGCACATGGGCATAAAAAGTTCTATTGTAAGAATCTGACACCAGCTTTATTGATAATCCAAGCTAATGATCATGGCAAACTGGAAACAGACCCAAATATCCACTGACAGGAGAGTGGAGAAACAAGATGCCAAGTATCTGTACAATGGAATATTAGTACTAAAAAGGGGGAAAGGAATTAACCAGTAATAAATACATAAATATGGGCAAATCTTAAAAGCATCACACTGAGAAAAGCATTTCCCAAAAATGTGTACACTGTAAGATCCCATTTATTTCAAGTTCTAAAACCTGGAGGTTAGCCTCTGGTCTTAGAAATCAGAACATGCAGCTTTGGGTATCGCCCACAGAGGGACAGAAAGAATTCTGTGAGTGATAGAAAGTTCTGTGTTTTGATTTGGATCGTGTAACCCAGGTGTGTAGACCTGTAAAAACTCACTGAACTGCTTTGGTTTTTCTAGTGTGCACATGACGAAAGGAAATAAAGTGAATTAACATACTTAATATTGTGTTAATTGGGACACATTTTGAAAACAGTCTATTTCTTTTTGGCTCAAAAGAAGCTGAGCCCTCTGAAAACAGCAACGCTGTTTTGATAGTCTGATGGGAATGGATGAACCGGAAGGAAAACCTTGTAGCACAGGACCGGATTAAGAAGCTATTCTTAGACAGCAAGAAACACAGGAAAGAGAGATAAGGCCAGGAGGGCCCTCCCACGGACAAGTGGAGGAATCTCCAAAGTCTATGAGGAGGTGGGACAGCGGAGCTACCCAGGTAGGTGGGGGTTCTCTAAGGCAAGAAGCATGTCCCCTTCTGAGGCTCCGCAGTCCAGGTCCCTCTGCAGCTTGTTCTTCCCGCCAGCCGCACCCCAGGAAGGGACCGAAGCGGAGGACAGACAGGCAGCAATGCAAATTCTGGTCACTGGTCTCAGCTCCTCAGGATGTCTCTCAGTAGGATGTGAGGATAGGAAAGCTCACCGCATCACGAGATTTAGACCTCGCCGTTACCCGAGGGGTTACTGCCTCGCTGACAGTGAGCTCAGCGTACCATGTAATCAAACAACATTCACAAAGCCATGTTTGGGCACTATAGGGCTTGGCTTCTGAACTGATCACTCCATGATGGCGGACTGTTTACTGGGAAACCTAGAGATACATAATCCTGGGCTTTAAAACCCATCTTCATGCAGTTGGTGGATTGTGGAGGTTGGCTGGGGGTAAAGGCTCACACATCATCAGAGATTTTAAAATCCATCCTACCTCTTTGGTGGGATGAAGGGATGAGGGAAGGCTTACACTCACATGATCAAAGGTTGCTCCTGTTCATAAGTGATCCACTATATATTTCCTTAAACCATCCCTTCCAGGGAGCTATGGACCACCTGACACCTGACTTCCCTTACCTCCCAACTGAGACCCCAGGCTCCCTGTCATATCTGCACATGTGCACTTCGGAGACTGGCCAGGTTCATGTTCTCCTGTGGTGGATGCCATTCTGTGAGGTCATCTTTCTATGAGGAATTCCAGGACTGTGGAGCTATAATTTTCCAGAAGTTTTCTTCATGGAGAGATAAGGAAAAACGATTGCTAAAACATTTATTGAACGAAAGCATACCTATCCCAGGGTTAAACTCTAAATCAAATTAATAAGATGCTGGCTCACCATAAACTAAATTATTAAAATAGGTTAATTCTCTGCACTTTTGTACACTTGGAGCCCTTCAATGGCTTGATTTGCCCATTGATACTCTGACTCTATCCAGAAGATATTTGAAAGGGCTGGAAAAAAAATAACATGCAAGTCCAAGGGTAAAAATAAAGAGCTAGGAAAACAAAGACAGAGGGAGAAACAGAGACGGAAATAAAACCAGCATAAAAGCAGACACACACCTCGTACCCCGAAGTAAGGTATGTGGTGGCTGGGGGCACAGATTTTGTGACCTAAAGCTAAAACCAAACACAGTACATAAACAAACAGAACACTTGGGGAACAGCAGCTGAACTTCTCGGACTTCTGGTGGCACCTCATAAGGACAAGATGCAATGGAGATGTCCTCATGTCCTCATAAGGACAGCCCACCTAATGATATGACGTCCTGTTTAACTGTCTCATGGGGACCTAATAATGTGGCAAAAGCTAGAACTGAATTTGGTAAAAAGGGTCATGTAAAGAACTTTCATGTCCCCTGGGAAAGTGTGATCTGAGCACATTACCTGACTCACACAGTGGATGGACAGCTCCTTGATCTCAGATTTCCCCTTGACTATTTTACACTCACACATTTGTTAAGAGGTGCAGGGTAGAGGTTTTTAAGAGTATATCCTTTCGCAAGGATCAATATAACATCTTGTCTTTATTGAGTCCTTAACGTATACCAGGCAGTCTAAGCATTTACCATGTACGTTATCTAATGCAGCCTCCCTGGAAACACTGTATTATCATCATCCTTGTCCCTGAAGCCAGGACATATCCAAAAATCAGGGGAAACTAATGATTGCAATGTCTTTGGATACCAAAGAAGGAAATCTAGACTGTTCTCACTGTGTTGAGGTGACCTCAGGAACACCCTTGTCAGGCCACTGGTGAAGGCTAATTCTAGACTGGTTCAGCTGGCATCTACTCAAACTGCAGAGCCTGTCTTGTGACAGGGCCTGACACATCTATCATATTTCTGATCCAATGTGATACTGTCCATTTAAAAAATTTAATTGTATAAAAAATGTATTATTATATGGGGTACTATGTGATGCTTCAACACAAATGAAGTCACACCATGCTTAAATCAAAGGATTTTGAGTGTTTTCATCATAAACAACTGATGTTTGGGGGTACAGGTATGTTTACTCTGGTTTAAGCATGGTGTGACTTCATCTGTGTTGAAGCATCATGTAGCTCTCCAGGCCCATCCATCATATGACAAGATCGCACTCCTTTGTGCTAAAGAGTCTTCAACTATGTATGCATACCACTTTTCCTTCATCTGCTAATCAGTTGATGGACACTTAGATTGTTTCAGTTTATATAGTAAATATATCCATTTTTCCAATAATCACCTAATATCTTTCTGGATACACACAATGAGAAGATGCCTGCCTGTTGACAGAGTATCTTTCTAGAATGTGGAAAAATATGGCTCTTCTCAGAGCTCTGACATGTGGCCTGGGATACAAGTTAGAGGGTATCAGCATAACCTAAAAATGCAGGCAGGGGCCTGCTAATGCGTTTGTGTTCACCTTTGTCTACTGAAGTCTGAGCCTTAACCCTGCCGTCAGGTACAACGGCTGAGCCAGCAGCAGCCATACTCCTGCAGGAGCTAATCTGGAAACTCTAGGGCCGAGGCCCAGCAATCTGACACTTAGTAAGTACATCCCTAGGTGACTCCAGGGTGGTGTGCTAACGTCTGAGGACCACTGTCCTAAACCACTGTGAAGAGCTGAAGCAGAGCATAGCCGGTATTTGCTGAGAAGTCACAGAGCATGGGAATTGGAGGGGAGTCTGGCAGTGACCTCTAGTTGGGGTCCAAATTCCCAAGCCAAGGTTATTCTTGGGAATTTGAGGCCAGCCTAAGATACCTGAGACCTTGACTCAAAAAAAAAAAAAAAAAAGTCAGTTTCTTTCGATGTCTACCTACCCAGCTGTGACCTACCGGCCAAGTCTGTCATCAGCCTGGAGTCTGCAAATAGGCAAACTTCACAATCTGGGCCAGGAGGGGGGCGGTTCCCCAAAGGAAATCAAGTTATTATTACCAAACGGAGGTGGCGTAGGGTTTAGAAGGATAAATAAACCATGAGATGCCCATTATAGGAAGCTGTGCTTACCATGGAAACTGAGGAGATAAAGTAACACATTTAGGACAACCACAGGAAGAGGCCTGGAGGCCAGTTTTCCTGACTCCAGGTCTGAGTTCTTCCTCCTCTTTGAGAGTTACGATTTCTTTATCTTCTTCTGCATTCTGTCCATGAACAGAAGCCTATGTGGTTGTGTATTTTCCTCTACGAATATTGGTTCCACCTAAGAAAACCTGTGAACAGATTCTACTGTGGGTGGTTCACACCTTAGTAGACTCCTGATCTGCCTAGGTGGAAACTGTACCAACCCAGTGAATGCAAACCATTGATACTTGGTTATTTTAGTGCTGTTAGGATTCACATTCTAGCCTCTGAAGAAATTTGTAGGATGAACTCAGATTATCAGTTACAAAGCACTTTGGGAAATGAGAAATGCTAGCTGATATCTGATGGATTTCTAGCTCTCTGGGTTTTCCTAAAATTTTAAGCTTACACAATCCCCAAAAGACAAGTAACTTAACTCTCTGGTACCCCAGTGTCCTTGTCTATAAAAAGAGTGTCCCTTAAAGAAATGTTGTGCAAATTAAGGTTGCTGTACATAAAGCTCAGTGCTTCTTATAATACAAATGTCTAGTAACTGACAGCTCGTTCTTGCCTTCTTTTCCGGTCTTGTTGGTATTAGTATCTGATTAGTTGATGGGAGAACCTGTGTGATTATTGGTGACATTTAACAACTAACTTATGAGTGACTGCTAGCCTGACTCTGTGACTACAGTGTCTACCCTGATTATCCCTGAGGCTGACCTGAGGGCTTTGCCCTGACCTGTGCTCTCTATACTCACGTACCCTTAGCTGTACTTCACTGCCTTGTTTCCTGCCAACGAGAGCAGATAAGGGAACAGCCTTCTGGGGGTTGGGGGAGGATGTCAAGGGACTTGCTCGTGTTATGCTCAGTGAATTTCAGGCTGGTAGTTAGGCTGCCTGTTGAATATAAGAAACTTTAAAGTGCAGTTTTTGCAGAATTGTATTTTTGAATGAACACCAGTAAACTACAAAGCAAGATAACCTTGGATTGTCTTATGGTTGCACAGATTCTTCAACACTGGGGTAGGAATTCCATATTTCTTTTAAAGAAATACGTATTTTGAAACTGGAAACTGGCCTCTGTGTTCTGCTGAGGTGGCAACGTGGCTTCTGCAGAAAGTTTCTTTGGGACTTCCCAGCTTCCAGTTCATGCCGTCTTGTGTTTTGCCCTTTCTGGTCACAGACGTCATGTCTCTGTGAGGGGATGTTCCTAGTGTGGCTTCCCTAGCTGTGTGGTCTGCCTGGCCCACAAACATAGTTTCCCGGTCATCGTGACTAATAGTCACCATCCCAGTCCACAGAATCAGGGGACAATAACAGGGTTCACAACACTGAATGCTGTAAACCAGCGGCTGGAATGTGCTCTCGTCCCCCACTGGGTGGCCCTGGATCCGGCCGTTCCACTAGCTGCCCTGCTCCTTCTGAAGACCACTGTTCTTGAGTTTCATTTTGTGGTGTGTGTTTTACAAAAAGCACCCTAAAAATGTTTCAAAGCCCGTCCTTTTTCCTCTGTGTTCATTTGATTATTTGAAGTTGGTGTTTCCTACCCAAACACAAGTCAGACTCAGTGACTTTGACCACTTTCCTGTGGAAATACACTTCTCAAATAAGCATATAACCTACAGAAAGGAAATAGAAATGATGGTTATTTGACTCCAGGAGACCCAGGGAAAAGAAAGTCACTTTGCGAGGGTTAACTTTCTCAGAATCAGATATTGGTCCAGGCTACAGCTACGGTTTCAGGTCCTCCTCGGGCCGCCAGCAGGCCAGTGAGAGAGGAAAGGGCGATGTGGAGATAGCCGCGGTTTCCCATGCAGTTCTGTTTTCCTCCAGTGTGGCTCAGATTCGTGGGGTGGCTCATCTGTTTGTTTCCCAGGAGTGTCCTCCTCTTCAGGTACAAGTGACTTGTTGTTCCCGGATCCTGTCTGCCTCCTTGGTGACGGACAGACGAGAACTGTGCCCTGTGCTCTGGGACTCTAATGTGATCTGGGTTGAGCTGGTGGCAGGACGGCTGGGGAGGAGGGGCAGCAGGAGGGGAACAAGGTGCAGTTAACACTGAGGAAAACACAGTCTTTCTTAGAGAAGACAGTGTGTTTGTGTTCCAGGGCTTGCAGCCTTCTTTCATGGCTGTTATAATGTTGATCTAGCCACAGTTCAGGAGCCGATGTTAACATCACCCTCGTCAGTATGAAAGCGAGCCAGGGAAATGGAGAGCTCCATATTTTTCTTCTGCTGAAGCAACTCGGAGAAACCAAATAGTTCCAGGAGGGTGGGGAAGGGGCTGTATACTGTTCTGGGTCTCCCAATGGATACAGGAGCCTTGAAAGGAATAGTCAGACCTAGGGCTTTTAGAGCCCCAACTCCAGCCAAGGAGCTGGTGGCTGGACTGTACACTAATTAAAATCTCTGTCAGGGGAGGCGATCTCCAGATACATATTAAATAGGAGGAAATTGAGGCAAGAAGATCAGCAACTCACCCAGATTCCCAAGCTAATGCTGCTGGTGGGACTGGGAACTCCCAGTGCCCTGTGTCCCACGACCTTGGCTTGCTTACATGGCTGACCTTGGCACTTTCCTGACACTCAGAGCTCTCTGTTGCCCACCGAGTGCCACACCTGTTGTTTCCACCATTAGCAAGACAAGTGTTGCCATAAGTTACTGTATCTTAAAAAGACTCTATTAATAAACACTGTGCTCTAAGTATCTGCTACTTATGTGCTAAGCACTTTATATACAGTATTTCTAAAGCTTCCCTAGCCCTGCCTTGTAATAATAGTTAACAGCTTAATTTTATAGAAGGAGCTACAGACTGTAGACTCAAGGAGATTGCCCACAGAGGAAAATGGAGCTCAATTAGGGTCATGTTTGAGGGTCACACAGGTAAGAGGTGCTACAGCCCCATGGAGCTGGGTCAGGTTCCAGAAGCTGTACTTGTTCTCTAAGCCAAGCTCCTTCCTTCAGCCTTTTCCAGAAAGAACCTAACCCAGCCTGTATTTATTGATAAACCTATCAAAGATGAACAGACTACACCTTGTCTTGCAATGTAGAGAGGAAGGATGACACCTAGAAAGAGGCAGACTGGGTTTGAGGGAGCTGAGATGGAGAAGAGGGGTAGTCAGCCTCATTCACAAGTTTGTCAGATCTATTTCCAGGATGTTGTCATCTGAGGTGACAATTCAACTTCTCAGGTACCTGCGTGTTCAGAGAAAAGGCCTGAGTGTCCCCACTTCCCAACCACAGCCTTTCTATGTGGACGCCTTCCTAGCAGACTCTGCCACCCAGTAATGTTCTTTAAGGCTTCACCATCCTTCCACTGGTATCTAGACTGTGTGCTGCTCCAGGGCAGGGTCAAGACTGCACCCTAATTGCATCCATGCCACCCGAACAGTGTCCTACAGGGCAGGAAAGCATTCAGTGCTTGTACATTGTGTGAGAGGGCAGTTAATGGGTTAGAGGGCAGTTTGTTCCGTTTCTTACAGATATCTTCGCCACTGTGGCCTGGAGGGGATGGGGAACTTTGTGTTGGAGGAAGCGAAGCACTGACCCTGTCCTTGCACCTAATTTGCATGCGTTTGTCAAGTCTTTATCGAAGGCCTATGAGGGTTTTGTAGAGATAAGAAGAGTTGGAGATCTCCCACGGAGCTTACAGTGCAGGTGAGGAAATTGAACAATGAAGCACAAACGTAACAAAGATCAAGCACCTAAGAACGGATTGGATTGGATTCTACAGTGAGCTCAGAGATCACATAGTGGGGTTACCGGATATGGGAATATAAGACCTATATGAGAGGGCACTGGGGAGACGGCTCAGAGGTTAAGAGCACTGGCTGCTCTTGCAGAGGAGCTGGATTCAACTCCCAGCACCCACGTGGTGGCTAACAACTGTCTGTAACTCCAATTCCAGGGGATCCAACACTCTCTTTTAGCCTCTGCAGGCATTGCATGCATGTAGTGCACTTATATACATGCAGATAAAACACTTATGGACATAAAAGAAAAACAATAAATAAAATATATTTTTAAAAAGAACTATGTGAGGAAGGTTGTAGAAATGGTCTTGGCTTTGAGGAAGTCAAATGGGAAGAAGGTCACTGGAAGGGAATGATTCCAGCAGAAGGAACATTATGAGTGAGATCAACCAGGGGTGACTTTGTTTAGAGAAATACAAAAGGCTGGGGTTGTGGGGGCTGAGGGCTGAGGATGTAGCTCAGTCGGTAGTGCTTGCCTAGCATGCTGGAAGTCCTGGTTTGATCCCCAGCACTGTATAAACTGAGCATGGTGGTTATATGCCTTGTAATCGCAGCTCTCAGGAGGCAGAGGTAGCAGGATCAGTAGTTCAAGGCCAGCCTTAGCTACATATTGAGCTTGAGGCCAGCCCAGGCTACATGAGAGCCTGTCTGAAAAAAAAAAAAAGAAGAAAGAAAAGAAAAAAATACAGATTCAGATGCAGGATGAGATGAGATGATTTCTGGGGAGGCTTAAACTTTTTCGGAGAAAGAAGAGTTAGGGAAGAGTTTTGAGGAGGAAAACCCAAGACCAGACTTGTTCCAGACACACCCCCGTGGATGCTCTGCAAAGCAAATTGCTCTCTGGAAAAGGCAAGGTAAGTGATTTCTTGACTATTTTCTTTGATACTGGGCTAAGAGTCCTTTGCAGCATTTACTTTGTAGAGTAAAACCACATCAAGACAAATCATGCAGTTACCCTCTGAGTTTCTGGCTCCAGTGGACCTGATGCAATGCTGAGGTTTACTGAAATTTCAGGTCATCAGCACCGGAGGGAAATCATTTTAGCAAACACGGGCCATTTGTGTGGAACACCAGATCAACCCACAATCAAAGTCTGTGTGGAGGAGAGGAAAGGATCATCGGCAGCTGCGCAGAGCCCTCCTGTACCCAGCGTGCATCACCAGGCTGCCTGGGGGTCCATTGTGTCTTACCGGAGACAGTCAGGGCTTGAGACATCTTCTGCAGGGAGTCGTGGAGCCTCAACCCGGAGCGCCTCTTCTGGTTGAGGCAGTTTGTGTTTTTGTCCCATCAGGCATAATGCAGCCAAGCACTTAGAGGCACATTTTCCGCACAGTGTGTAGGGATTTAGCCACACAACTCCCATTCGCGTTAATGGAAATCCTGCCAGGAAATCTCCATGCTGGGCCACACTGAAAATTCACCCCTGATTGTTCTGTTTGATCTGTTTCACCTGTGTCCTCCGTTCGGCGCTGAGGATGTTTGCTGCCTCCTTAGTACTGGCCTGAACCCAGGCCTGAGTCTTAATCCCTCACAGAAGTGGAGAGCCTGATAGGAGGTAAGGCTGAAGGGCAGGAAGGGCCTGGCTGGAAGCCGTTGCAGTTGTGTTTGAAGCTATATTGGTTCCAAGAAAGCCGAGTGTCCCTTGGATGTGGCTCTTAGGACAGAAATATGCTCATATTCAAAGTTCACTTTTGTGGTGCTCAGTTCAGAGTGAAAAAGAGGCAATCCCTAGCTCAACTGGGAGGCCTGAGCCACCACCACAGTGCAGCCCAGTCCTGGTCGAATGCCCAGGAGGGAAGGCTCTCTCACCTTCCTGTACATGGCTTGAAAGTGTGGCCAGGGTTCTCACCGCGTGCACTGCATACAGAGGACACAGATTGCCGCCGAGGGCCTGCATGGCGGTAGTACTTCCTCTAGGCTCCTTCACTCTGGCCTGATTTCTCTGGCCGCAGTCTGGGTCACGGCACCCATTGCTGGACTTTCCTCTTTATGACAGTGAAGGCCTGACACAAGGACTCAGCTGACCGGTTGCTTGTGTCGTTGGACGACATCAGAATGCGGTGTTCGCACTCGCACTCGGCTTTCTACCCTGTCACCTGCTCTTGCGTACTGATGAGTAAGTGAACCAAAGGCGTGGACTCTGGCTCTTCTTCCCAGCACTTCTGCATGGCTCTTATCCCAGAACTTGGGCGGCTGATGTGTGGATTTAGGATAGGTGAGTTGGATTCGCTTTACAGCCTCTTCCTTACCTATAATGTTAACATTGGCTAAAACTATGTGCTCTGGAGCCAGATTGCCAGGACCAGTAGCTACTATGTGTCCATGAACAGATTATGCATTCTCTCTGACTCATGGGCGTTTGTTTTCTACCCCTGTAGACCATAGATGATTAGAATGCTATAAGACAGGCACTGGGTGAGACAATACAAGCAAAAAAAAAATGCTTTTGTGTTTCCCTTACAATAGAGGCTCAGAAAGAGATTGCCACGATTAACCATCACCACTACTACAACTTCCCCAAAGGGCACAGTGGTTCTATGTAGGAACAGAAACCATGCAGAAGGAACTCTGAGCATGCTGTTTTTTGTTCTGTGTGGTCTGCTTCTTTATATACTGAGTTCTTTAAGAATTATCATTACTGTGTGCTAACTAAAAATTAACTTTAAAATTCCTTGAAATTTAGCTCCAATAATCAGTGAGCCACTGGATGTGTATAGGATCCCGAATTCTCACATCCGGCAGCCACAGGAGAAGCATCGGTGGTCGTCTGTCCTCTTTCCACAAGTTAGAAAACGGACTCTCAGGATGCTAACTGGCTTCCTATGGTCATATAGATAGCATGTCCTGTGACTGAGATTGAATGTTACCTTTTCTTTCTCCAAAGATAATATCTTTTATACTTATAGGGGAAATATGAAATGGAAAAGAAAAAAATGATAACATTTCTGAGGAAAGAAAGAAAGAAAGAAAGAAAGAAAGAAAGAAAGAAAGAAATAGAAAAAAATAATCTTGGAAGTCTGGTGTAGCTGATTCCCAGGAGAGGCCAAACAGTCTCCTTCTGACACTGCCATCAAGCCAATGATCTTGGACTTGCAGACCTTTAATTGGAAATGATTTGGGCAAATCCAGTTCTCATTCTGCAGGTGCGTTTATTCTCCTTAGAGAAATTTCAGCTCAGAGTCTACTGAAAAGACAGAAACAGGAGTATCCCACCTTTGTCTCTCTGCGGAACACTTGATCATCATCATGAATTATTTATTAAGAAATCAATTCTATATAGGGATATGCAAAAAGAAAGAAAAAAAAAGAAAAAAAAAGCCTCCTAGAACTTGTCTTTTTCTCTGTGGGTTAATGACTTAATGTGATTCCACAAAGCAATGCAAACACAAACAGCAACACAGAGCCAAATGGGACAACTCTGAACCAGTTAGATCACATAATTGCGAGGGTCTGCAACTCTGTTGGGTCCTTGATTGTTCAAGCCAAGTTTGAGCATGTGTGAACTCTGACTTGTGAGGAAAGCCAGCTGTAATGTGGATGGGCCTGACCTCTTGGCTTCCTGAAGACTGGACTCCTGGTACTTGCCACAGACTTACACTTTGTAAACACCTGGGAGATGACATGAAGCCCATGAAACTGGGTGAACCAGGTGAGCAGGAAGGATGGGGACACCATTAGTTCAAGCTATGATGGTGGCAGAAAAATTTCTAAAATACACTGAATAGTTTTATGACCACATCAACCATAATTAACAAAGGACCTTGACTATTATATAACTCCAGGGAAGCTTCCACAGAATTCTAGCCCACAATTTCAAGTCAAACTTCTGGAAAGGGGTAGCGGATATAGCTCAGTTGATACAGTGCTTGTGTAGCATGTCTAAAGTCTTAAGTTCAATATCTAGATCCCTGTAAAATGGAGTGTGGTAGAGCACACCTGTAGTACTAAAACTTGGGATGCAGAGGCAGGAGGATTAGAAGTTCAAGGTCATCCTCAACTACATGGTGAATTTGAGGCCAGCCTGGGTGGAGAGCTGGGGCTACAGGGAGACCCTTTTTTAAAAAAAAAAAAAAAAAAAAAAAAAAAAAAAAAGATGAGAAAAGGGGAGAGAGAGAAAGGAAAAGAAGACAGGACCAAGATTTCTCATGCCGTTTGTCTACCTGAACTTTTTACTAAATGGCCTGGTTTAGAGGTCCATGTAGATGAAAACTTTACATGAAATAACAAAGTTACCCTGTCTCCTCAGAGGCTGCCATGATCTATTTTCAGAATCCTAAAGCTCCTCCATCCTTGTCCACTCCAGAAGAGTTTTGACTCAGTCCTAAGAAACATCTTTTCTTCTAAGAATATTTCTGTCTTCCATTTTCTCTTCGGAGGCCATGGGTTAGCTGTATCCATGCTTGGAACTGGATTAGCCAAGTTGGCCAATTTCATGGCAGCTAGGAAGCAGAGTACTTTAGCTTGCCTGCCAGCCCATAACAGTCAGGAGGGTACACTGGAGAGAGGTGAGCTCTGTGGACACTCTCAGGTGGAACTACAATTCCCACAAAGACTAGGCACAGACAGATACTCTGTGATGAGGGAGAGTGGGCTGGCAAGCAAATGCTTACAGGTTTCCTTTCCTGTATATGGTCCCTCCACAGAGATGACTAATTTGGCCAAGTTCATCATTGCCTAGTCATGGATGCCGGTCTTTGTTGCCTTTGTGTCAAGGGTCTGCCAGTGCTCCTCTAGGAGGAAGAAATGACCTCCAAGACAGCGTTTTTCTTGCCTCCATTTCTCTGCTTGGTTGGTTTAATAAACTTTGACTTTGCATGTAGTAGGAAGGTAAACAAAGTTCAGTGTACAAAGTCACGCAAGTACAAAGGCTATGGGGTGACACGAACACCTATCGTCCAGTTAATATTTCAGTTTTCAATGTGTACATTATGTTGTGCTGTTTTGGTGGGAGCTTTGTGTGTGTGTGTGTGTGTGCTTGTGTATGTATTGTGTATGTATAAAGATTCCTTCCCTTCTTTCCCTCTCCCCCCTCCTCTTCCTCCTCTTCTTCTTTACAATTGCTAATGCTTTAGGAATCACCTTTTTGAGGAATGGGTCCCCTGTAATATTGTGTATGGTGCGTCTTGATCTTTGCTAAGGACTCATGAAGCTGACAGATTGAAAGTTTCCACACCAGCAGCTTCCCTCAATAGCTCAATATTTGAGTGCTCAGGTTTCACTAAGTAACTGCTTTTTATGTTATTTTATTTAATACACATAGAAACCCTAAGAAGAGATACTATTGCTTTGCACTTAACAAGCAGTCCAAAGAAATCAAGTAATTTGCCCAAGGCTCCACAGATTGAAAGTAACAGATCCAGAAACTCAGCTCAGGTCATCTGAGCCCTGAACCTGCATCTTAGTCTTAGTACTTTGTGTTGGTCCTTCAATTTCCACCTGGCCTTGCATCTCCACAAGAGGTAGGTGTTAATACATCAGTGTGTTCTGCAATACATTAAATATTCTCAGTCTAAGGATTATATTCTCTGTCAAATATATGATCCCTGAAATATTTTAAATATGCTAGATGCTCAGTACATTATTAATTATTTGAGAATTTCATACATGTGTAGAATGTGTTTTGGTCATTCTTGTCCTCCATTATTGCCCCTAACTCCTGGATCTACCTCCCTCCCCTCATCCACTCTCAACTTTGTGTAAGCTTTTCCTTTTTTTTTTAACCCACCAAGTCCAATTTGCTCTGTCCATATAGACAGAGCACTGTGCGGCCATCCAGTGGAGTGTGGTTGACCTCCAAGGGGCCACACCCTTCAAAGAAAACTGATTCTCCCCTAAAGCCATCAGCTGTCAATAGCTCTTCAGCTAGGAGTGGGGCTTATGTGCTCAATATATTTTTATTAAATTGAATTTAGCCCTTGTCCTACTGTGTGCCCGTTAAGAGAATACCATAAACTGGGAAGCTCATAAGCAACAGAAGTTCACTTCTTATAGTTCTCGAAGTTAGGAAGTCTGAGTTCAAGGAACCAGTAAATTGAGGCCTGTTCTGAGCTCCCTTGATGGCGTTTCCTACTGGGCCCTCACATAGTCCCCTCCAGCCAAGTACTACTTCCTAATGCCATCAATTTAAGTCCTAGGATTTCCAGATATGGATCCTTGGAGGGTAGGGGAAAATGACAGTCTAGGACTAGTATCCACCACCTCAACATGCTGGGGAATTTACTCTCAGTTCTCCCTCAAGCTCTCAACTTAGAGTGCTGACAGGGGATTCCTGCAGCTGATGCCTTAATACAACTGTTCACAGACAGATGGACAGTCACCTTCCCTTTCCCCAGATACGATTCCCTTTGAGTTCTCCACCTTCTGCTTATAACCTCCCATCACCTGCCGTGGCCTAAACACTTCAGAGTCAGTTTCCACGTCTCCATTTCCAACATCCGTTCTCCTTCATCCAGGAAAAGGAAAAACAAAAAAACGAGGCTTTTGGAAACATTATCACACATATCACATTTTAATTCATTCTCCCTTTTAAAATATATGTACTGAACACCTGTTCTAGGTCAGGTGCCTTTGCAGGGCTAGAAAGATTAATAAAGTCACCCTGTGAGAACACACACTATCACATACAAGAAGGGAAGATTGAGTATGGAGGTGAACTCTAGCTATTTATTCCTGTTATCCTAGAAAGACTATAACTCCATGAAGGAGAGGCTTAAAACATTATCCAGCTATGATCTCGGCAGGCATCAGGCAGAGGCAGGAGGATTACTGCAAGTTGCAGATCAGTCTGGTATGCATAACAATTCCAGGCAAACCAAGCAGAGACCCTGTCTCAAAAGACAAACAAACCTACAAGCCTGGATTGGAGAGATGGCTCAGTGGTTAAGAGCACAGGCTGTTCTTTCAGAGGACCCGGGTTTGGTTCCCAGCACCCACATGGTGGCTAACAACCATCTGTAACTCCAGTTCTAGGGGAATCTGATGCCCTTTTTTGACCTCCTCAGGCATTGCAGGACGTGGGTGCACTTGATACACGTAGGCAATACACTCATACACATAAAATAAAAATAGTAAATAAATATTTTTCAAACTGTGATCCTCCCCACTCCAACCATATGCACATGGGCTGGAATGTTGTGAGGTTCCAGGAACTTCCATAGTCTCTCTTCCAGTTTCTGCCTCTCCTTACTTTCCAAAAGGTACTGTGATGGTTAGGTTAGTTTCAATTGTCAAGTACCTAGAATCACTTGCAAAAGAGTCTCAACGGGAGACTGTCTAAATCAGATCATCCACTGACCCATGAGCATGTCTGTGGGGGATTGTCTTGATTGCATTAATTGGGGTGGGTTCTGGTCAGAGTGCAGAGAAGGAGCTGATGGGTAGAAGTGCATTGGGATCCCTCTGCTCTTGACTGTGGATGCAGCTGGGTGCTTCAAGTCCCTGCCTTGACTTCCCTGCAGTGGTGGGCTGAATTGTGACTAAGGTAAGCCTTTCTCTCCCAATATGATAACCAACAGATGGGTGGGTACCCACTAGGTGCCATAAGCAAAGGCTTGGCTGACAACTGATTATTCTGCTATCGTTAGGCCGCATGGCTGGGTCCTTCCTTTGTGCTTCCAGGAACGTACTGCCAATGCTCCCACAGAACTCTTGCTGGTACCCTGGCTGTTCCTTGGTTTGCTGTTCCATATTCTCTGCTGTTAGCTCTGGAGGTCAAGGGATGGGATCCACAGACCCACACAGTCGGGGCAATGCCTGAAGGTCAGGAAACTCCTCCTTATTTTTTGACCCAAGAGGGACATGGGCCCTTCTGGTAGGAATAGTGATAAGAATTGTGGTAGGGATTGTGGGAGTCACCAAGCACACTGAGCATTTGTATTTCAATCTGTGCTCCAGGTTATTACCATTGGATGGGGCTTTGAGTTTTCCACCTGGATCACTTTATAGGAGAGAGGATAAGAAGCAACTAGTTTAGAACAGGGTCACTCACTGAACTGAGAAAAATTAGTCCCAGAGTTCCACTGAGTGAAATGGCCAGGAAACTGCAACCAGAATGTGGGGGGCAGGGGTCAGATCTGCCCCTTCCATTTACAGCACAGATAACCACAGCATCCTCAAGTATGAAATAGTGAAGGAACAAACCAAAGCATTTACTTATTTGTTTGTTTGCTTATCAGTCAGCACAGATCTCTTTATTGTCCTGCAGCAGTTAAAATGAGTATCACACTGGAGAGAACCCCAAACACTGGTTCTCATAAAAGAAACACAAAGTGGTTCTGACATTGCCAACAGTTACCTGACATACATCTTTCCTACGGCGTTTTAACAAGAGAGGCTATTTTTAGGGAAATTCTTTGCCTTGAACTAAATTTATGGCCTTAAAGTCTTCTATTTTTCCCGTGTGCATGCTCCGACGGTCCAATTTATAACTGGTACCTCTACTACCCACCGGCATATCGGTTTCATCTTCCAGAGGAAGAGAAAACCAGACCCTGTGACTAGTGAACTGGATTGAAAATCTAGTCTAATGCTGACAGATAAATGCACTAATTTTCTTCTGCGACTGGTTCTGCATTGCAGGGTAAGCCTGCTTCTAACAACTCCCTCAAAAGGCTCTGTAACCCATCCAAAAGATGATGTCAAGTGCTACAAGGACCCAGGTCAGCCTGCATCATAGGTAACAGTTACCGCAGTGATAAAGTTACCAGGCAGGTTTTGAATGAGATTGTGTTTTTAAATGAGAGGCTGGCTGGAAACGTAGACTTGGACCAAGCATTAATAGGGGAAAATTTGAGACAAACAGAGGTTGGCATTTGGTTTCTTTGTGGTGTTCAACAAAGGTCAGGGAAGGTTCTAGTACAGAAGGGACCCAAGTTTCCAATGAAGAGGCATGGTGTTCCACTAATACGCCAGTGTGTAGTTTAGATAAAGTGAACTCTAGGCTTAGGTAGAAGCAGTTTCATGACATGGAAGCCTAGCCATTCGGCTGGGACTGGTCCCTTAATTCAGATAACTCAGGACAGTTGAGGTCATGTTTAATTTTATTCTGAGGAAGAGGTAACTCTCTTCCCATCCCCCATGCCAACTGTCTGGACCAAATGGGGAGGGAGGAGAGTACATGAACAGCAGGCGGGGAACCCAGGGACCCTCGGAAATTAACTTTATGTTCTTCTCCAGTTGTCAGCGGAGCCACGGGTGTGGAGGCAGCTCATGAATCCACCAAGGCCCAAATGGCAACCATGTTCCCATTATCCATCTGCTCCGCTTCCTCACAAAGGTCTAAGGACAAGATTGATTACTCATGGCAGACAATGTGAAGACCCTCTGAGTGAGGAGAGGGGGAACAGTTTCTCACTCTGGACAAAAGAAAGAAGTCGGACACTCACAAGATAAATGGCGAAAACTCGGGCACTGAGTGCGGAGAAGATACCTGTGTGGCTTCTTTTATTTTACTTCTGTTGTGGCTGTTCAGCTTTAATAAAAGCATAGAGATGTCTGGATTTGAAAGACATGGGTTTAGAGTGCCCACAAACATTGGTTTTTAAAATAACTACATCAAGTGCTCTTCAAAGTGAACATAACTACTAATAAGAAGCTATGTCCCACCAAAAACTAGATGTCTCTATACAGTGAAAGAATTTTAACAGCACACATTTAAAATGAGATTACCCATCACTGAAAGGCAAAACCAGATAGTTTGTTCCAATGAGAGTTTATTATTGCTAGGAAAAAAAAATTTACAATATTTTTTGTTTTAAAAAGACAAAAGACTTTTTAAAAGGGGATCTGACATGAGGTAGGCCACACATACTCTGCAAGGTGACGGGCCTGGGGATCCCTTCTTTGTGGGGTTGGGTGCAGGGAAAGAGATAACTTCTTTGGGGCAGGTCCTGCACCCTTCCCAGAAACCACCTGTCTCTCTCACTATGACCCTTTGCAATGGGGAAGAAAGCTGTTTTGTTGATGATCCTGACTCCAGAGGACCATAGAAGAGTCTTTTCATTCCCCATCACCTTGAAAGGGGAATTGCTTTCAATGCTCCCCACACCCCCTCAGCAGGAAGACAGAAAAGTTAGAAACATAGCTTCATGGTGTAGTACCTGCAGAAGGCTATCTTTTAGAGCCCTTTCTCCAGGACCTGTCAGGGGCAGGACAGGGTGTTCCTTGACCTGTGTTTCAGATGATAACTCTGAGTCTCAGAGAGGTCAAGGGTTTTGCCCAGGCTCTTCCTGCTGGGTAGGGAACACCGAGCCAGGAAATCTGGAGGTCACTGCCTGTACTGTCTCCAAAATGTATCAGATTTTACACTATGAATGTGCGATTGTTTTATACAGAGATTTTCAGTGACATAGATGGGAAATGATTTTTCCTGTCTTTATTTGTTTCTATTCCTGTTGCTTCTTTACCTTCACATTCCAAAGTGATTTATTTACTAACCATCTAGTTGAGAGATAGGCAATTATATTTTTATATAAGTCTTTATTTATGTAACCCTAGCTCCAGGGTGGGTTATAGACCACGGATGTATTCTTAGGATCACAGATAGAGGATAGATTGGTGATAAATGACAGACAGAGATATTGGTAAAAATATATTCACAGCCAGGCGTGGTGGTGCACGCCTTACTCGGGAGGCAGAGGCAGGCGGATCTCGGTTCCCAGCACCCAAGCCTGGTCTACATAGTGAGTTCCAGGACAGCTGGAGCTACAGGGAGAACCTGTCTCAAAAAGACAAAAAAAAAAAAAGAAAAAAAAAAAAAAAAAATTCCCTTCTACTTGTTTTTTTAAAAAACAACATTACTTTATTTTGTTGGGGGTGTGTGTGTGTGTGTGTGTGTGTGTGTGTGTGTGTGTGTGTTTTAAATGTAATTCTAAACTTACTCAAATAGTTAAGTCTTCAGATTTTCCAGCCAGATTTTAGAAGATCTGGATCACCATACACCCTGAGTCGTCCAGTGATTTTAAAGTTTCACCAGGGGGCGCTCCCACTTCACAGCCCAGAGGCAGGAAGGACAAAGGACCACAGTGGTCTGATTAACTTGCTGTACACAGTCTTGTTTTCTGTTTTGAACTCTCTCTCCTCCTCTTTCTCACACACTGTCTTAAAAACTGAAGTGAGATTATGCAGACCTTCCTTTAAACATCTGAGTACAAATGAACTATACCAGAAAATTAATAAACACAGACAGTTGTGAATTACAGCTCACCTCGTGGCTTAGGGCAGAGTTATTTGAAATTTGCTTTGAATTTTTGGTTGTCAACATCAGTACCAGCATACATTAGCTTAGGAGATCATGAAGTACGTCTTCTGGGGGCCACCCGGAGAAAAGCCCCTGTTTGCTCAGTGTTGTTACTGGGTTGTAGACGCTTCATGTCACCTTCTGTGATACATCTTTGGGTAAGCCTGAGTCGCAAGGCTATGCAAAGCCAGGAAACAGATTAATTAAAGAAAAATCCTTGAGAATAAATCACAGGAGTCCCACTTTTCATATCGCGTACAAATTTCATGTACTACAAAGTATGAAGATCATTTTAAAAAACAAAGCATTTCTTGTGGGAAGAAAATAAGGTATTTCAAAGTCAGAAGGGAAAGGGCCAGCTTGCCCAGTGTAGAACTCCACAAGCCCTCAGGCCTGAAGTTTCAAACTGATCAAACCCTTTGGGGGTTTGAATTTCTTTGCTGTTGGCAAAACACAAGTTTCTGCTTCAAAGAGAAGTGGCCCTAAGAAGGCCTGTCACTGGGACTCAAAGACATCTTGGGCACCAAGACACTCTTACAAAACACCATTTTGATGAGTTTAGTACAGATTAATGAAAAACATATGGATTAAGTTTGCCTTTAAAATTGTACTGGTTTATAAAATGAGAGAAAAGCACATGTTAAATATGTCTCCAGCTCTACAAGTGCCTGAACAGGGGTTGGGTACCAATGCACAGGAGAAGGAACCCAGCTTTCCCTGCTGGACATTTCTGCCATTGTTGTACACAGAGGGACAGCAACGGTTGTGCCTGAACCTCGGGCTTGCAAATGTCAGGAGCGATGAGGGCTTAGATGTTTATGTCAGAAGAATGCAAAGCTTCCTTTACTCTGATGTCCTGAAAGGCGTGGGGTGGCTTGAACTGGAGGCAGTGCCCCCCAAGTAGTCTAAACTGAGACCTTTCGGGAAATGTATGCCAAGCAATTAGTTATTAGAATTAAATTCTTCTCTGGGGGCTCTCAAAAATATGTATCTGTTATCAACAGCTGAAGTGGCCATCCTGCGGGGAAAATTCTCTCTATGATGGCAGATACCAGAACGACCTTTCTATAAATCATCAAGTCAAACCAGAGCCTAAACAGATGATGATTGAATAGCATGGCAACCCACGACAGGTGGGACTCAGTGATGGAAATCACTGGAATCCAGTGGATCCCACTGTGTCTGTTTTCCCCTAATGCAAGGAATTCTTTAGAAATGAACCACAATGAACAAAACTAAAATAAAGGTTGGAGTGCAGCTAACGCATTCGACAGGTCAGGAAATAAAACACTTCTCCCTCCTGTAGGAAGCCATCTTTATCCTTGGAATACACGTATGTGTGTATGTAGACATGTTTTTTATCCTTATAAGTATTAGACAATCATTTGTAGTAGAATTGGGAAAATTAAGGAAGTCTCATCTTTAGAAATATTTCCGGTAAATGCTCTTTTTTCATACAACCAAATGAAAATGTTTTCCTCAGGGAGTGTGGTATACAATCTAGCTTCTTCCTAGCAAGTAGGTCTGGCTTGCTTTTTACCAAGTGTTGAATTTAGCCCTTTACTATGAGCAAACATAGCTGCCTGTTAACTTACAGAACGAGCAGGTATTTTCCTAAGGTGCACAGTTTCTGTCCCAGTCATAACCTCCATGTGTCGTCTGTCTTACTGTCAAATGTTCCATTTTTCCTGTCCTGGCCGGCCAGCAGTGATTTCAATCTCGGCTGGACTTCAAGACAGGCCACATGGTATCTGTGATGTCAGTGATAAGGGATAAAAGTCATTTGAGATATTTGTTATTTTGAAAAGTTAAAAGAGTTTTTCTTGGTGGATAACACTTTCTCTAGCAAGGACCACAACTAATTATCTGACCAGGGAATGGGCACCTAAGTGAGGATAAAGAGCATATTTAATAAAGCTTTGGGGCCTGCCATTTCCCCTTTGTAGTCCTGTGCTGCCGGGCCTGGTGGGCTTTCTGGAAGCATCTGAGCTCAACCTTCTTTCACACAGTGCAGCAATGATCACACTGGAGAAAGGATTCTCTTCTGTCTGCCCAGGGTAAGGGATCCTTGCTTCAAACATCATTTATTGTAGAAATTGTTGCTAGGATTCTAGAGATATTGTGTAGGTCCTTAAAAGAAGCCACAAAGACAGAAGGGAGGGGCATAGTCCACCTGACACCCAGCACTCCACAGTCACAGAGTAAGGAATTACGAATAGGGCGTTTACTGAAGGGCCAGTGGGCATGCAGGTGACTGGCACTCTAAGAAAGATAACCACAACTCAAGATTCCAGGAGAACCCAGCAGCTGTCTGCAGAAGGCTCTGAGAAGAACCAAACTGTGCCATTTATTTTTGTTTAGGGGGGAGGGGGAAGCCCAAAACGATAAGGAAAATTCTTTCCTTTACATTAGATTTTTGGATTTGTTTTAAAGGTCCCTTGCAGACTAATGACCATCAAATGGAACAGGCCTCCAGTTAGGCAGAAAAGACTTTTCTGGCAGCATCATTCACGTGTGGATGGCAATGATTCCCTGACAGTCACCATTTTCTAAACTGTGGTTACCCGATGCCTCTGGATAACAAACACACAAAAGACGAAGGAACATTTTGATGTGTTGAGGAAAGTTGTTTTGACAAATGTCAGTGCCTGGGTCTTGCTGGCTGAGGCCTGTCGTTAAGTTCCCGGGCTGCCTGAGCACTGCAGCCTGGGCGGCTTCTGTGGGGAAATTGGACATACCCAACACAATTCCATTTCCATTTCTCTACGATGTTACAAGCTTCTTTGGCAGCAAAATCACATATTCTTATCACAAAACTAAATGAGAGAAAAGAAGACATACATTTCTGTCAAGTTCTGTCAAGACATATTTGGTGTGTGTTTCACTTTGCTGCTGCTGACAGCAAAGATGTCACGCACTCCCAACACGCGGTAAAGAAGTATTTTCCCTTTCTTCCCGCCAGGCATCAATTTCATTTTATTCACTTAGAAGTGCTAGTGACAGGAAGGTGTCTTTTTAAAACAAAGCTTTAAAAAGGGGTTCAGAAAAAGAATAGTTTTGTGTGTTGCTGGATTTCTGAATGGCCATATTGTATGTGGATCTCGTCTGACAGTATCATAACAACCACAATAATAGCCATCCGTCACCACTTATTACCCATTTCCACAGCACAAGGGCTTTGCTCTGATTTACTCCCTTCCACGAATGTGGTGGGATAGAACTCAGAGCGACACCTATGGTCCCTTAAAGGTACCTATGGAGTAAGAGAGGAAAAAAGGGCAGGAAGGACAAAGGGGGGAGGGTCGGAAGGGAAGGAGGATGGAGGGAGGGAGAGAGGAAGGAGAAGAAGAGGAAAAGGAGGGGAGGAGGGAGGGAGGGGAAGAGAGGGAGGGGAGGGAATAAAAGGAGGAGGAAATGAACCAGTTCACTCAGAAAGAGAAACAGACCCTTAATATTAAATGAAATAACACTCTTGAAAGGTTTAAATGTGATGTACGAGGGAATGTCAGCCCCGAGTTATCATTTTCCTGCATGTACTGAGTGATGAGTTTCGCGTCTAAGTCTCTCTGTTCCCCTCAGTGACGGTATTTTGGCAAATATGCACAGCTTGGCTCAGTAACATGCTTCCCTATCAGAACTGGGCAGTGCTTTTTCTCCTGGGTGTCTACATCCCAGTCACACTGTGCCTGACCAGAGACACCACACTGTGGGTCCCTGGGCCAGTCCAGCTCCTGTCTTCAGGAGAAGTCCTCTCTGAGAATGCCTTGTTCATTTTCTTTGGATATCACAATCCTCCTATCTATAACACACAAATCCACAGAATTTAAGAGCTAATAATTGTTTTAGAGACGCATTGGTCAAACAACCTTATTTTATAGTTAAGACTGAAAATCCGGACTAATTGAGGTAAAGGAAACAATTTGTAAACAAGTTAAACTTAGGAATCAGTCCATGATAGAGGACTACCAGGGGAGATTTCTGTGTAGTAAAATAAAAAAACTAAATCCTGAAGAAACAAGACACAATGGCGTCTCTTGTCTCTGGAGAAATAGAGACACTGAATAAACAATAAAACTTCATAGGGATAATATCTTTAGTAGGAAAAGGTTTTGAAATTGTCTCCTTTTTTTCAAAACTGAAATTTCTATCCCTTCCTGGGGGTCTTGGTTCACGGGTCTGGGATGAGTCTAGGTTTGTGGAACCATCAGTCTATTCCAACTTGTCCTCTACAGCGGAGAGCTTTTCCTAATCTCTCAGGTACCATGACACAGGCTTGCCTTGGGGACCTTCCTTCTGGCAAGAGATTTTTAAAAACTGGCTTCTGCATAGAGCTGGCGATTTGGGCCTGAAGGTGGCCTACAGATTCAGCTCATTTTCTTCACACAGAAAAATGGAATCACGCTGAGGAAGTTCTGCCCCACAGGACTTCCTGGGGTTGAACAGGAAGAAATGCTCTCTGTAAATGCCAGCTGTTCCAGTTCAGGAGGTAGGCAATGAACTTGCTGATTCTCTCAAGGGTTAAACTTGTATGTGTGTGGTATGTGAGTGTTTGTGTGTTTGTGGTGTTTGTAAGTACATATTCATGTTTGGGGGCTATGTATGGCTGTGTATATGTATTCGTGTCTTTGTAGGTGTGTTTGTGTGTGCATATTCCTGTGTAAGTATTCATGTGGTGTGTATGTGCACGTGTGTGCACATGTTCATGTGTGCTATGTGGTGTGTGTATGGTTTCATGTGTGTGTTCATGTGTAGTATATGTACATGTTCATCTGTGTGTGGTGTGTATACATGTTCATCTGTGTACATGTATATGTATGTGTGAGGTATATGGGGTGTGTTTGTGTGTGCATGTGTGGGGTATATATTTATTCATGCATGTTTATGTGCATGTGTGTATATGTTCATGTGTATGTGAGGTATGCATCGTGTGTGGTGTGTGCGCATGTGTGGCGTGTGTGCATGTTAATCTGCATGTAGTGCACATACCTGTTCTTTACATGTTCATGTACATGTGTGTGTGTAAGTATTCACGTGTGCACGGACATGCATGTTTGTATCTGGTATGTGTACATATTTGTATGTGTTCATGTATGCATGTGTGTGTGTTCGTATGTGTCTATGTAGGTTGATGTCAGATTTCTTCTATCACTTTCTACCTGTTTGTGAGAAAAGCTCTGTTGCTGATTTGGCCAGACTCGTTGGTCAAGGAGTGCCAGGGATTTTTTGTCTCTCCCTCCGCAGTGCTAGGATTACAGGTGGATGAAACACACCTGACTTCCGCGTAGGCTCTAGGTGGACCTTCATGCTTGATCTGCAAGCGCTTTACTTGCTGAGTCATCTCTTTAGCCGCTCAGTGGTTAAATTAAAAGCAAAATTCCCGCTCACAACCTACATGAGCACGGAACTTCTAAAAGGAGAGCATAGGGTGGGGAGGATCTTTGTTTTAAGACCACAGGGACGTCTTGAAATCACATACCTGTTTCTTTGAATCTTCACCAGGAAGAAACACAAGTGGCCCTTCTCCTGTGTTTACACGGCAGAGTTAGAGGGCCCTCTGCTTTACGAGAAAACGAAAACCACAACAGAATTCAAAGCACACCTAAAACTCAAGGCACCAGAGCACTGGACTCAGGCAGGGACTTGCAGCTACGGTCACTGAGGTGCTGTAGACCCACAGCCCAGCCTCCTTACCCAGCAGAAGAGCAGAGACCCTTTCAGTGAAGAGCCACAGCACACTTTCAGGTCCTCGAGGCCGTGTCCTTTTGCAGACACCACAGCTATGAAGGATTCACTTGTCCATTCACCTGTGACTGTGCCTCGGCTATGGAACATATGCCCTGTATATGTTCGTGTGCTGAGCATACAAAATGGGAGGTGGCTCACAATGACCCTCCCCAGGAAGCATTTGTTCCTTTGTGGATTCTCTCATTCATTCTTCATTCATTTGTTCAGCATTTCAGTGAATCTCAAATACTTGATGACAATCTATATGTTGAGCACCCAGCCTACAAAGTCAGGAGGGGAAAAGAACAGACAGCAGGTAAGGGAAGACAGAGTACAGACTGTCAGTGCTGCCATTTTGGCCCCTGAAGAAGGCGTAGAGGAGTGAGCAAATTACTGCACCTCCAGAAAGGAGGCTTGGTGGGAGATCAGTAAACACGCAAGCAGGAAAAACTGACTCACGGGGGCTCAGGGACCAGGAGTCCCGTGACGCCAGGCTCTTCTGTGTCCTGGTGCAGCATGGTGCAGGTGGTCACTGCAGAGCTGGGACTGGAGGGTATGGGCACGGAATGTTCTCTCTGAGACCGAAGCCCACAGCTCTTCTCCTGGACTGAGAATTTTAACAGTATTTGTTAAACGTTTGGTTTGGGGCTTTGGGGCTTTGGGGCTTTTCCATCATTCCTGCTTTTCAGGAAATTATTGAGTTCGAGGCATGATTCTTACATGATTTAGCTCCTTTAGGAATCAAATGCACTCATTTTTTTTCAGTGAGCCAATATATTAAAACACTTTCATATTTCAGGAAAAATAACAATGAAAATAGATAAGAACCAAACTCTTCACCTTAAGCTCCATTGTGGTTTAATTATTGTGGTGGTCTTATTCAATTTTCTTTTTTTTACTTTTGGTTATATTAAAGGTTTTCACAGTAATTTCAATTTTGAAAAATATTGCAGTAAGCTAGTATTGACCTTGATGTTGAGCTTCAGGATCCACACGTCCCACCCCTGCACCCTGCCCCGTTACACACCTTGAATGTTGCGTTGGAAGCTAGTGCTGATCCTGGTCTCAAGAACAACATCTTGGCAGAGGATATAGGTCAGAGGTAGAGTCCTTACCCAGCATATGAAAGTTCCTGAGTTCCATCTTCAGAAGCCAGGGAGGAAAACAAAACACAGTAAAAAGCCTCTTAACTGGGCTTGTAGAATCCACCTACGGAGAACCTGCCGATGTTTAATAAGCAAGTTGATTTCAAAAGCTTCACACTACATTGTGAAGCTGAGTGTTTTCTGTAGTGCTGGGATTGGGCCTTGCAGAGGCTAAGTAAGTACTCTACCACCAAGCTACACACCTAGCCCTCTTTAAGGTAGGGTTTCACTAAATTGCTCAGGCAGACCTTGAACTTGCAAGGCTCCTGCCTCGGCATCCTGAGTAGTTGACATTACAAGTTTGTGCCTCTAGAACCAGCTAGAAGGTGCATTTTAGTTTATCATCAAAATAATCCAATAAGCATCTTTGTATATAATTAATTTGTCCATTAGTGTAGACTACTAGATTGTTAGAGGTAGAAATCTCTTTTTAAAATATTTATGAGCATATGAAGTTTTTGCTCTATTTTAAATTATTTTTAGGTAAAACTAAGCACCATCTCATAATTTATTATGTATGCTGCCCTGTCCCTCCACTGAGTTGTGGAGAAATGTGATAGTTCTTAGGATACTTTGGAAAATGTATGAGTGAAAATGTTAGTAGCAAACATTTCCTTCTGAACTTTCCTGACCTGGGTGCAGTGGCACATGACTGTGATCACAGCACTCCTAGGTAGAGGTGGAAGGGATGAAGTCAGGTGGGGCTTCTTAGTGAGAACTTATCTCAAACAACCAACAACAAAACAAACAGAAGGTTTGCCTGTCTTTCTAGTACTTTCCTACTTCTGATTTCCATTTGTGGGTCAACCTCATTGGACAGGACTTCAGCAGAAGGGCCCGCTCCTTCTGCATTTCAGCTCCGGCTTTCCCAGGTCAAGCTGGTGTCCTACGCTGCCCTGTCACAGGAGCCACACAGAGCTAGATCCCTGAGGTCTGTGAGCCACAGGTGGTCACATACCTGCAGGAGGGCCATTGGCAGCCAACTGGATGTCTGACTGGTCAGTGAGAGCCAGAGCATCTTTGGAAGCATAAGTTATGAGCTCCGTGTCCCTCTGGCCTCCCTGGTCCCTGAAAATGGTTGGTGTAAATCTTTCTTCTGAACTGCTGATGACAGACATTTGTCTTGACTCTATGAACATCACCTATCCATCCTCAGAACAACTATGAAGTGGCAGCTATTGTAACTTTCACTTCACAGATGAGGACACTGGAGGCTAAAGGATGCCAGAGCTCAGACCCCCAGAGCCTGAGAAGCCACCACACTATTACTGCGGCTCCCACACCCACCCTTCACCTCTACTCCGATAGACAAGAGCTCTAAGTGACTATGACAAAGTGAACCAAAATCAACACGGCAAATGTTCCTCTTCGGGGTGCTGAGATTGGGAGCCAACAACAAATGTCAAAGTGGGGCTTGTCCCATCTCCTTCCTGAGTCTCCTCCGACCTTCTAGAAACTTCTGTCTCCCTCCCCCACTCCTCCATCCCAAGAGCTTAAAGTTTCTTTCTGAATCATATTTCCTAGGTATCCTCTTCAGCAGAGCGCCCTGCACTCTATTAAGCTCCGGAGACTGAGGGGAAGGCCCCCTCCTCACAGATCCTACACACAGTTCTGCCACTTACATAAAATGGCTACCCCAGCCTTCTGTCATTTCTACAGCCAGACTCCCTCAGATAAACTAGAACACCAGGCTTCCTGCCCTAGATTTCCCATTTGCCAAGGATTTACCAGATGTTCCTAAGCGCTTAGTATGGAACGGCTGATTTCTAGATACCAGCATCTTAAATTATGGGGCATGACTCCATATGGGGTCATGTAACTAAACTGAGAAGGCTCATGAGAAATTTGGCAACAGTAAAGGATTTCTGGATGTGCAAATACCAAAACTTAATTCAAAATCAAATGCATGATGAATCCAAGGTGTCTGTCAGCTCTCACCAGTGTTGTGTCACAGGACTTCACTGCAGCCTTAATTCTGAACCACAGCACGTGCTCCACTGTGCATGACTGAAACACGTGCACTCAGATGTAACATTATTATATATTATGGAGTGTAGTGTTTTTACTGTGCACACAAATTTCTAGCTCTTATAGAAACATAAGGTTTAGTTATGAAAAGTAGACTGTAACATTTTCCTCCCATCATCCCTCAGCATGTTTGTATGAAAGTAACAAATCTTTGGATTATGCTGTGTTATAATGATCAATTTTTAAGATCGTTGCTTGAGTTAATGAGATTCATTTAAAAACAAACAAAAAAAAAACCTCTTAATGCGAATTTTGGTTTAGGGATAAGAGAGAATTTCCAACAATTTCCAAAATGGCCTGGGTCATGTAAAAGTTTCTCAGATGAAAAGGTTAATGAATGAGAAAAGTTTATAAGGCTTGGTTGACACAAACGAAAACAAACCCAAATAGAAAGAATCATTCTTGTCCTCCGGAAACTCCAGTTAGAAGCATTGAAAATTGTATCAAGTAGACTAGTCAGAATTTCAACTTTATCCTCTGTAACAGTAACTAATAATACTATGATTTGTGGACTTGAAGTGGCATCCTGTTCCCTTTCTGCCTATCAAGGTATTCTGAGTACTTTACAGCACAGTACTGACTTTGCAGCTTCCTCCATTAAGGCCATTGGTGATACCCTCTCTGCTGCCAGATGGAGCCCTGTCTTACTGGCCTGCTGTGCAAGGGCCTCCTGGCTGGACACCTGCTTGCCTATCCCTCTTTATCTCTCAGTCCCCACATGCCCTCTGCATGCAGCTATGTCAGCACGTTGCATTTGTCTCCTCCACCACGAGGTCCTTCCAGATCCAGTCTCTCCTTTAAGCTCATCAGTGTTCAAGACTTGCTCCTCTCAGCTCTTCTCACTCTGTCTTAACTGGGAGCTTTTAAGAAAGGAAATCTGTCCCCTCATGATGCCTAGTATTTAATAATTGTCACCTAAAGGAAACGGAGGGGGCTAAGGAGATAGGTCAGTCAGTAAATTGCTTGCTGTGCAAGCCTGAGGGTCTGAATTCAATTCCCAGACCCATGTAAAAAGCCAGGCATGGTGGCCGCACTTGGAAATCAGAACCAGAGGTGGAAACAAGCACATCTCTGGGGCTTTCCAGCCTAGTCAGTGAGCCCCAGGTCCCTGGGAGAGACTCTGCCTCAAAAAACTAGGTAGATGGTACCCGAGTAACAACACCCAAGGTTGACTGTTGGCCTTCACTCGTGCACAAGCACCCCCAAACACAAGAACACACACAATGAAGGGAAACTCCACGTAATACTTAGACGGTTTCGGCAGCCTGCTCTCCTCCATGAATCCTGAACAGCATAGAAGAGCTGCTGTTCAGATGTGTCCCAGGCCCCTCGTGGGAGCAGGCGCATGCCCTCATCTCTTATCACTTTTTTTTTTCTTCCAATGAGCATTTGTTATAGTAATGGAAACCTTCCGGGCTGTTGCAACTCGAAGATAATGATCAGTAAGTGATCACGGCTAAGTCCATGAGACAGTCTTAAAAACCTCCATCAAGAATGGTGGAGGGCCTCAACCCTTCCCTGTCCCAGCTATGGCATACAGGGTAGATGGCCATGCCATTGGGGATTGGTTAAGATAATAGGTGACTCAGGTAACAAAGTATGGAGGACTTGAAGAGAACTGAACCATCTATGGGGTTTTCAGTCTCGAAGCAGGATCTGGTACTAGCTTCTGTTAGTCCAATCCAGGATACATCTGCATCACAATTTCCTTAGTCCCTTCACCTCTACCTAGCTCCTGGCCAGTTGATGCTCCTGGGCAACTCTAGACCCCGATCACCATGAGTCCTTTTTCTTTCATGCTCTTAAATATTCTCCAACCTAAGCCTATTCTTTATTTGAAGTGTTTGTTTGACCTGCAGGTTTGTAAGTGTACCAGTGTGGTGAAATGCCCCCAGAGGCCAGAAGAGGGCATGGGATCCCCTGGAACCAGAGTTATACACAGTTGTTAGCCACTATGAGTGTGCTGGGAAGCAAACTCAGGTCTTCTGCAAGAGCAGTCAGTGCTCCTAAGTGCTGAGCCAGTTCTCCAGCCCTGCCAAACCCATTCTTAGCTCTCGATGCGTACTAAGTATGGGCTAAGGTGTTTTTCTCTACTGGCCTCTAAGCTCCTTGTAGCAAAGCTGTGACTCACTCAGTCTCAGCACTGGAATCCCGGAGCAGTGAGTACTGGCCAAGCCCAACACCGCCATGTGGCTTCCTTTGTCCTCAGCCATGGCGATCCCTTCCTGTTTCACACTCGGTACAGTGCAGTTGTGGAAACTGTTCCAGAGGTCTTGGTTCTCTCAGTCCAATCAGGTCCTCCAGTCCACAGATCAAATTATAAGCTCCTTCTGTCACCGGCAGCACCTACAAGTGCTGTTTGGCAAGAGATACAAAAGCATGGGAGGTAGCTACAAGCTAGATCATGAACCACAGCAAACGGAATTTGACAACTTTGGGGGTCCTGATTTTCTCAGGTGTGCTACTGCCCTGCTAAAAGGTGATGGAGCTCGGTCTCTGTAATTAAGTCCCATTTACCCAGGATGTTCTGTAAGCCAGGAATGGTATCAAACATATTGTGTACATAACACTTGATTTTCACCAATATACTGCAAGATGGGTATCTCTGTCCTCGGGTGACACACAAGGAAGTAGAAAGTAAGACTTGATGACGCACCAGGGTCACCCAGCTATTAGAAAGACCCAAGAGCAAACCTGGATTTGGAGAAACTGTACCACCACCCATGTTCCTTCCATGTTCTACAGAGTTTGGGTAGGCCGAGGACTCTGGATCTTCCTCCCTACCCATCCCCAGTCAGGACACAGGGCTGCCATGTCCTCCCTGGGGAACAGAGAACTGCAAGAGCCACTTTGGGCTGGGATCCTGTGTGTGACTGTTTCTGTTGACAACCCCGGATGTCTGGTTCATCTTGGGGCTCAGGATAGCCCAGAGGCACCTGAAGCAATCTGGTTTACCCAGACTTGAGAGCTTGGGATGACCTAGGGCCAGTAAGGAGGCCCCCAAGGGTCAGTGCTAATTGGAGCCGATTCCCCAGGGGGACACAGCCCAGACTGTTCCCAAGGAGTTCAGCTGGAACCAGAGTGCTTCAGGAATGTGAGCCAGGCAAACAACTGCTCGATTGTTCAGGCCCCTGCGCTTGGTCCCGGGTGCTGCTTCCCAGCTCAATGTAGGCCAACAGGATTGCTGAAAACTGTTGGCAAAGCTGAACGCGACACTTCCTTCATTTGCATTTAAAAAATAAACTCAGCCTTGATGTGGGCATTAGGCAAGTCCTCCCTGAACACTGAACAAGTATGTGAGGTCATCCCGGCTCCCCAACTCACACGAAAGCACTGGATGATTTTGTTTCCTAGGACCCTTTTTCTACCACACTCAAGACCTTGAATCTGCAACTCTCTTCTCAGGTGAAGCATCTAACTGTGAGACTTGCAGGTGACAATGGGCCTTCTCTCTGGCAGTACTGTTAAGACCTTTTCTTGAACCATCTATGTTGAGCACATGCCTAGAATCATCCCCCATCCATGTCAGTGCTTTGTAAATTAAGCTTAAGGCAGATTCATGATGCTCCTCTTGATGCTCAGGGCCAGTCAGAAGTGGCCACTTAGTCCATTTGCCCTGGCCCTCTCATTCCCTGGCTGGCCACCCACGGTATGGATTTAGTGAAGATTTTTGTTGCATTTACTGGCTTTTGAGAAAGCAATCGTTTCTCTGCTACTAGCTCTCCATATCTTGCATGAGGTCTGATTTAAAAACATGATAATGCTGTGAGAATGATAAAAATCTACAAACCTGGCAGATTTAATCCTGCCGTCAGACACCTGCTTTCTAAAATCAAATTCAGTCTGAAAGTCCTCTGATGGGACATTTGGGTCTTTGCCTCTAAGTAATGGTATCTGCAAACAAACACTTAGTGTGTACTAATTAATGTTTCTACCTGTGTTTTGGGATGAACTGGATCTATTTTCCTCTCCCTTGAAGTATATCCATATATGCCACACCCTTGGGAATCAAAGGCTCCACTGCTGGCTTCACTGAGCTGACTGTGGTCACATGTGGTCAGAACAGATGGTCCCTGGTCAACACGTGGCCAAAATGCTTATAAATGTAAATATATGGATAATTTCAGGCCTATTTTCCCTCCAAACTTAAATTTTTCACTTCCCTCTAAAACTTGCATTCCTGATCCCATGGGGCTAGGGTATCTTAAGGAAACAGTTACAGGAATCCTCTCTTCAAGGTTCTAAACACAAATTACCTTGGCTGACTGATTTGAGTGCATGTTGGGTCTGTCTCTGCATGTATGCTTAGAGGTGTTATTTTATGAAAACTAGGTTGGAAATGAGGTGGGGAGTGGCCTTCCAGAGAAATTTGTTTTGTTTTCTGTGCCTGTAATCAAATTACTTTTAAATGACACTGGTGTATTGTATAATCTTGAAATTTTGTTGTCAGAAACACATACATGTGCTTTGTGGTTGGACTACTGAGGCTTCATTTTAAATCATGTTGGTCTTTGAGCCATTTCCACCAAAACGTAGTAAAATGCAGAAGTTGGCAATTGGGCTTCATTCAGCCCTTCAAGAAGGCAGGCCCAGATAAGCTTGGCTTGTTCACGTCAGCGGCAACATTCATCAGTGAGGCCCAAACCTAATTCCGTGGGCTCGTTCCCCCGCTTTGTTGTACTGACATTTCTGAGTCTCCCCCTCCTCTCTCTCTTTCTCTCTCACCCCTCCCTCTCTTTTTAATCACAGCAAAAAGTTTCCTAAGAGCTTAACTTACAGCCGAGTGCCAGCGCCCCCATTTAATTTGTGCCGCTTCCCCCCAGCACTTGTCTGTGTGCAGGCAGAGGTGAGGCCAGTTCTCAGGGACCAGCTCTCTGGACACCCTCAATGATGACCTCATTAGAGGTGCAGATGTTTGCTGCGCTTCGGGAGAGGTGGAGAAAACAGAGCAGTAAACTAGGCCAGCTTGCAATAAGGCTGTTCCCCACAATTCAAGATAAAATGCCGGATAGTTCCCACTAGATTCTGGTCGGCTAGGAAACGGCAACTTATTAATCTTGTGTCCGAGAGCCAGCTGCAGCGGTGGCGGTCACCATATTTCACCACCAACTCCATGTCTGGACAGCCATTGTCTTTTTTTTTTTTTTTTTATTA
>NW_008340356.1:186469-199405 GCF_000622305.1 Nannospalax galili | reverse complement strand
TCAAAGTACAGGGCTATCTGGGAAGGGAAGGGAGGGAAAGGTTGTTCCTGCCTGTCTTTTGTGTGTGACTCAAGAAATGACGTTCCTGCCTTCAGTGCTGGGTCTCCAACACTAAGCAGCTGGATATTGCTGACAATTTCCTGTGTGCCTCCACAACTGCATCTGATGCTCGCCGCAAGACTCTGCCTTAGTAGGACCATTTTTTTTTTTTTTTTTTTTTTTTATGAAAAAACTCTACAAATCAGCTGCGTCCTCCCTCTCCCTCGCTCTCCGCTCTCCTCCGGCTCCTCCAAGCCCCCCGCTTGCTTGTCCCCTTTGCAGAGTCGGGGCGCACCCTCCAGCCAGGGCCTGGTTTACTAATTCAGAGACGCTGCTTACTCTCCAACTTTAATGATATTCCCTCAGCGTAGCACTTTGGTTGCTTGGCGACCGGATTTGAGCTGGGCCTCTCATTTGATTCCCACACATCAGACCCTGAAAAGCACTTTTTTTCCCGTCCCTCGGCTTTTGATTCTTTCTGCTCTGAAACCCTTTCCCCCGCGGTGTCAGTATGGGTGGGCAGAGCCGTGGTGGAGGGAGGCCAAGGGTGAAGGACGGCCTGGAGCGCACTGGTTACACATCAAGGCCCCCAAACAAAGCCTCCGGGAACCCTTCCTGACCAACACAAATTCCCCTCAGATAAAGCAAATTTGGCTTTCCCTCATAGTGTGGGTGTCATTTTAAGACTCTGCTTAGATACTTTATTAAATCTGATGCTGATCATTGTTTTTTACACTGTTTCTCCCCCAGAGACTTCCTATATCAACAAGTTGCTGCAGGCGTAAGCAAACAGATTACGCACAGCTGAAATAATCTAGCTGACAGCAGGCCAGCACCCATCCTCATAGCTTTCAATTAAATCGTGGTATCTGTTAGTGTAAGAATCATCTATCTCCGTGCTTATGAGAACGCACCGTTCGCTCCGCAATGGGGAATATTTCATGCTAGTCTGTGAAAATCCACAGTGCTACTGGCAAAAGCCGATGGAAAATTTGCGCCTTTTCATCTTTTTAAAAGAAAAATAGAGATGCTGTATCTATTGTTGAGAGGGCTCCACTGTGGGAAAAAAAAATGCTTTTGCGTTTTATGGTTGAGGCTACTAACACATAAAAAAGGAAGAAAGTGCAAAAAGCTTGAAAATGAAGTGTGTCTCAGTTTTCCTGGTGTTATTTCAGTCGTTTGGGTTTTATAGCATACAATTGTGTCCTTAAATTAGCAATGTGTATGTGCGTGTGTGGACTCATGCACCCACTCATAGCTGCTTCATTGACTAGCGTTAGTGCACAGGCACACGTCTACAAATATTCATGTCATACATGTATGTAGATGAGTGCCTGCACATTTAGACATGCATGTGTAGATTGTTCTTGAAACGTCAGTCACATTGTCTGTGATGATCAGTCCATTACAGAACGGAGCTCAGATACTCTTGCTGGTGTGTTTTCCTCACAAACCCCGTGCTCATGTGCAGGTCCTCTGTACTGGTTCTCATGTGCAGATCCTGTGTACTCATTCTCACGTGCAGATCCTGTGTACTTGTTCTTGAGAACAGTCTCATTCCACACCACAGCTCAGAATCTGAATCTTAACCTTTTCTACTGTTGAACTCATGAGGCCAGCAGAAGTTCCTTACCCTCTTTACAGCAATGATTAAAAGTGTGTATAAAATCGTTGCCATCCACTCGCCCTCTCTGGATGGTCCCCATGCACCCACCCAGGCCTCTGTTTCCTGTGCTCACAGGAACTCTGACCCTGGAGTTAACTGCTATTAGGGGAGCAAAGGAGTCAGTTTCATTGTACATTCATACTTCAACGTGCAGATGAGGATTTTTTTTCAGATGAATGCTTAAGATTCACTCTCCTTTCTGTCCAAGTTTTAAGTTATTATTATTTACATTTTCACTATATAGGCAGGCAAAGCAAATACCTACAAATTCCATTGGTTAGTCTGATATTTGGTAACTTTATACTTAATATAAGCAGGGGACATTCTGGTTTGGAGAAACTTAAGATATAGATACACCAGCAGATGTTGAATAAAATACTATATAAAATATTCCTGTGGTAAGGCTACTTAGTAACACAGGAGAAGCGTGTGACTTCCAGTTTTTCATTTTTCTTCTGAAAAGAATGATTGATGCAAGCAAGAGAATAAGTTAAAATTTCAGTGTGGTAGCAGGAGAGCACCCACACTTGGGCCGTTTAAGGAGGTGGAGGGGAGGTGAAAAAGGAAATTCAATTCCTCTCAGGGCGGAGAGAGCCTCCTGGATATTCAAGATAGAGTTCATGACATGACCAGTGCAGCCATGAAGGAAATTCCAAGTACTGGAACCACTCCCATGTCCAACCAAAATTGGTCCGAGTTTTTGTGGCTTCTCTTAAATAACATGTTAAAATAAATAGTGAATCCGCATTGTGGCCTCTCGTCAGCTTTATGTACTATAATTGTTATTTTATTTGCTTCTCCATTTACTTCCTCACTCCAATTTGATCTTGACTAGAACTGAAAAATAAAAAATCAGGAATACCTTAAGAAAGATTTCCTTAAAATATGTTTAATCTTTCCCATATCAGGTTTCTGAAATCCTATGATGGAAACCTAATCACACTGTGCTCCTGTTCCGTGCTGGTCCTGGGTTGATGTACTTCTGGAAGCTTCCCACTGCTAATGGGAACCGCGTACCCTGCAGGCCTGCTCTGCTCCCAAGCCCTGTCTGTACAGCAGGGACAGAGGATGCACCTCCAGGAAGGGCTGCTTCGCTCTTCTGCAGAGGGACCAGAGAGGATGGAAGCCAAGTGTGAGAAGAGGCAGGCTCAGGGGTCTCATTGATGAATGACTGGCGTGAGAGACAAGATTACCCAGTGTTATTTATGGCCATAGTGATAAAGCACGTATTAGAGAAAATAAAATAATAGAGAGAAATACAATACCTTTGCTCAGTGGGTGCTGCATTTGTTAAGCGCTGCTCACCCTGACTTTGCTGCTCTGTGTGTGTAACTCGGTTCCCTCATCAAAACTGAGAAATGTGCTACTTTCCCAAGCTGTACCCAGCACCTGTGTGTAAGCCGCTCTTGCAAACAACACTTACAAATGAAGGGAAGATATAGGGAAGTGGAGGAACAGAGAGATGTGACATCCTTGTTGTGGTACCTTGGGTCTCAGTTTCCTTAGACATAAAACCAGAGAGCTGGTCACAGAGAATCTCAAGCAATCCTTACTAATGGTTCTTACTATGTGCTTCTGTGATCTCTGGGAAGGAAGATCTTAGCGAGCCCTCCTATTTACATGTCATGGAGAGAATAAAAACCTCTCTCTCTTTACTGTTTACATGTCATGGGAATTTTAAAAAGACGGTTCTCGTGCATGCACATATGTGCAGTATGTATGGTGTGTGTTCATGGTATGTGTGGGTATGTGTTGTATGTGCAATGTGTGTACTTGTACGTGTGTAATGTGTGTACACGTGTGTGATATGTGCATGTATATGGGTGGTGTATGTAGTGTGGTTGTGAATGTAGTATGTGTGATGTGCATATGGTGTGTGGTGTGTGGTATGTGTGTGGTCTGTGCATGCATAGTGTTTGTATTCAGGATATCTGTATGTGTGGTATGTGTGCATGTGTATATATGTATGTAGTATGTGTGGATGTGATGTGTGCATGGTCTGTGCATGTGTTGTATATGTGGTATGTATGTGATGTGTACATGTGTTACGTGTATTCAAGATATATATGCATATGGTATATGTGGGTGTGCATAGTGTATGTGTTCAGGGTCTATGTGTGTGCATGGTTTGTGTATGTGTTTTAGTATCACAGGGACAGCCAGCCTTTCCAACATGATACTACTGAATGGGTCTATGTGGTGAATAGCTGTATGATTACAGATTTAAAAAGAAAAGCTCAGGAAGAGTGCAAAGAAATAGGAAAGGAAACCATTGCCCAACATAGCCCCCAGAAGAAATCGGAAACCCCTCAATTTACTGCTCTTTGTGCATCTAAAGCTTTTAAAGTCAAAACAGATTCTTTCTGAGCATTTCTAGCAGCCCCAGCCACTCCCGTTGTATACACCGAGTTCTAAATTCTCAGCACAGATGAACACAGCCCAGCGGAAGTTCTAATCCTCCTAAAGGAGACAAATAACAGGGGAACACCAACAGCCCCTTAATACAGCTGAGCTCTCAGGCCTCCCCAGGATGCGAGAGTCTGAGGAGTGCCTGGAGTTGGGGTTGCTATTTTGTTTGTCCCCATGAGCCCCACCTCGGCATGCCGATGCACTGATGTAAGAATTCCAAATGAGCTTGCTCAGAAGGGCCCAGATTAGCCTGGTTGCTAGGCTCTGGCCATCCCAACCCCCTTTTCCACTTCAGTGGACTGAGCTTGTGACACTATGAAAAGCACCATTTAAAATTAATTAAAGCTTCTTATTTGGTACCAAATCTCATCACTGCTGACTACATTTAATATGTTTTATGTGTGGCATTAAGTCCCTGTCACATCACATGCTGTATGATCCCTCGGTGAGGCACCTGCAATTAGAAAACATAGAAATCGTCCAAATTTAGCTGTTAGCTGTTTCATCTGTGTGCAAGTTAAACAGCAGGGTTGGTCTGTCTCCTGGGTCATGCACATTTCATAAAATGACAAAATGGTATTTTCTGGAATTAAAGGAAGGGACCTGAGTTCTAGTTCTGCTCAGTGACAAGTTTGTGCTTAGGATAAGGGGCAACAGATAGTTATTTTTTCAAAGTTTGGTTTCCTAGTCTGTGTAGGAAGAGGCTAGACTGTTGTCCCAAAGTCACTCACTCTTGGCTTGAACATCTCAGAATTCTAAGTGTAGGTGGCAAGATGGGTTGTAGGTTAGACACACTGGCCTTGGGGTTCAAACAGATTTGGAGTTAACTTTCATTTCAAATTACTCCATAATAAGTGAAATGTTCTCTCCGAGTCTGAGTTTCCTCACCTGTGACATTGGACCAGGAGCAGTCCCTCTTCATGTACTGGGCTTGTAAAGATCAAGTATGATAAGACTCACATGTTTGGCATAGTTCTGTGTGAGAGATCATTAGGGAATGTGAGTTGGTACCACTGTTAGGACAGTCTGGGAAGGTGTTGCCACTTAGCTCAGAATCAAGCTCACCAATGATCTTTTGCCCAGTTGTTCAATTTCTGAACATCTGCTGAGCACAAAATCTTCAAACGAAATACGTTTGTCATTTAAATGGGCTACAAATTATTTTCCATTCTATTAGCTTTATTCATCATAATTTTCTCCAAAAATCAGAGACAAACAACCATCTCATTCCCATTTTTCTTAGTACATGGTCGGTGTCCTCCACTCTTCCGTATCAGCAGCTAATGGTTGTTCGGAGGAAGACAGACATTTTCTTAAGTGGTGTAGCCACTGGTAAGGTGCTTGTGCTCCAATAACTTCTCGCTGGTATTCCTGTATACAACCTGAATGAAACTCACTGAGTCACAGAAAACAAAAAACATGAAGACTGTTGGGAAGCGAAGGGATCAGCGGGAGAGGGAGGAAGATCAGAGTGTGATGGACTGGTGATGACCTGAGTATGTTACGTAAGTGGAAGGAATGTCATAGTAGAACACATTATTATGTCTAGTTAATACATGCTAATAAAACATGGAAAGGAAATGGCCTGCATGGGTTAGGTTAGACAGCAGTAGAAATAAGAGCAAAAGTACTTTCAAGCTCAGAAAAGCCCAATGGACAAGCAGAAGGGGTAAAAGTATTCAAATTGTGATGGAAATATCAAGCAGTCTCCCTGTTCAAGCCCAGTCTGAGGCTCCTCTGCCTCGGAGGCTCTTAGCTTCTTATGCTGCAGATTCTAGCGGCAGCTTGTTGGAGTCCTCAGATTGTGTCACGACATCATGGCCCAATCAGTTTGCACTTTTGGTTTAACAGGAAAAGAAAAAAATAAATCCTGAGAAGAACAGTGACTATCTTGGATTGTATCCCAAAGACCTCTGCCTGTCTAGACACTGGGGGCGTTTCTTTATTGGTTAGTAGACTGAATGAGAAACGTGTTCACAGAGAACCCACTCGGTACACTGGAACCCAACACAGGTGTTTCTAAAAGATGTAGCAAAGCATTTGTATTTGCTGCTTGTAGGAAAAAAAACGACATTTCGACGAACACGGCATTTCTTAAAACACCAATATAGCTTCAGAGCTGCTTCTGTTCGTGCTCTGAAATACAGTTTTCAAAATAGCAGCTCCACAGTGGGAGAAAAGCAGGACAGCCACAATCAGTAGGCTTTGCTCACCTGAGGAAGCTGCTGAAACACGGCAGCCCCTCCCTTAGAGTCATCCGTGCTTTAAAGAAGCGACTTATTCAAACGCAATTTTCTAGTCAACAGTTCTTTTCTGAACTGTCCCACACAAGAGTATTCTTCAGATCTGTCCTGTCTAACCCGGGCTTCTGTTTTTAGGCATTGATGAACAACTTAATCAGATTTGTCTAATATCTTTATTCTAAATTTTTGGCAAGTTGCACTCTCAGGGCCTCAGTTTCTTCATCTGTAAAATGGGACACATAATGATTTATGACTTGTGAAGTTGTTATGGAGTGACAGTTTTTGCCATGCGTTCGTATTATCTGTGACACATGTAGTGCCTGTCACATGATAAGTCTCTTTAAAATAATCCTTCCCGTGTCCATGATTATAGCAGGGTACTAAAGATGTGTAGTCTTGATTAGATGTGGCCATGAAATTGGTCAGTTCTGAGCCAGCCCCATGAATAGTGTGTAGTTTGGATTAATAGAAAGTCCTTACAAAACCCTGTAGCTCGGAAAGCACCAAAACACTTTTCTCGTTTTAACAGTGCCACAGACACAGGGGTTTTGGGAGAAGCAAATGCAATTATTTCTTTTCATGGAACCAGCCTTATGTTAAATAGCCAGCACACGGGTACTTTCAAAAGACTTTCTGTTTTCTGGGCATGACTAGGGTATCCACGGGCTTCCTTTCTCATCCCTCCAACTGTGCTGTGTGCAACTTCGAGAAACCGCCTATGTTTGTGTGGGCCTCTCTCAAAGCAAAAGTATTAATGAATGAATGAGAGAACCAAAGGAAGCAAGGGAGGAAAGCTATTCAGGTGTTGGGGGAATGTAAAAAGAGGGAAGAAATATGTTTATTTCCCCCTGGCAGGCAACAGCAGAACAATCACGACATTTAAATTTCATTTGTGTGTGTTTCTTTGTGGTTTTGATCTCCAAGTTTTATCTTAAAATATTGTAGGAAATCCAACCTGAATATTAAATGTTTTCAGTAACAAAAGATGTGTTGTTTTTCTGAAACCATTTGTAACAATGTAACTTTTTTGTAGGTAGAGAATAATTGTGGACAAGGGGCTTGGGAAAAAAATAAAAGTATGTATCCAAATAGAATATTGTGTTGCTAAACTGTTTTTAGAATTAGAATTAGAATTAGAATTAGAATTAGCACTTCTATTCCAACTATGTGCAAGAGTCTTGATAAAATCTTCAACTAACATTACATGATTCAAAAGTAATCATCGATTTCTTTCTCTTCTTTTTGGTGGTTAAAAGAAATAACATTTTAAACCAGAAAGGAATACTCAACTTACCCAAGTTCTACCATCAAGCAAACCGCTGTGTCCACTCTTGGTATTTATAACACAAAGGTAATTAATGGCAGAGCATTTATTTTTTGGCTAGTTAACAATAGAAAGCTTATTTTTAAGAAGTCCTGATTTTAAAAAGTAAATTCGAATACCTGGTTTAAAAATTATCTCTCAAATTGTCTTAACCCAAATTTAAAACATCAGTAACTCGGGGATCCAAATCTTGTACTATTCATTGACAGATGATCAGAGATTTATAAGTAAAAATGTGACAGAGCGGTTCATTCGTACATCTTCCGGGTTAATGTTGCTGTAGACTGAATGGAAGTTCTAAGTCTGGTCTGCCACTGTGGCATTTTCAACACTAACACTAAATTGAAAATGATCTGTTAGTACTATAGCCAAACAATAGCATCAGGTGGGTCAAAAAACAAATGTTATGTTGATACGTAATTGATAATTTTTAATTCCTCAGATGACATAGCTGTGTGTACCACTCACATGAACGAGATACCTCCTCTTTGGTTAAGCCCTGTTTTGGACACAGCTTTGCCTCAAATAAATCTTTGAAGAGAAAAACAATGTAAGAACATGTTCTCCTTTCTGTCAGGATAGAATCAACGAGGGAGTAATCCCTTGCTGCAGATTTGGGGTTTTTGTTTTGTCTTGTTTTGTTTTAATTCTCCCTACCCTTCCCTCTACCCCAAAGACTAAGAGCCTTTACCTCTCTTGTTTTCCTAAACAGCTCTTTGAAAAGCATCAATCCCCTGTGGGCTTTAGGAAGTTTGTTGATCCTATCAGTTTAGGAGAGATACGTTCCCAGGAGCCACTGTCTCCTGAACAAGTGAAGACATCAGACTCCTGCTTGTCACTGATGGAGGACTGGCACTAAACAATGGGTACTAAGAACTGATAGGTCAAATAATATTCCTTCTTCAGGTTGCCAAAGTAATTTCTACCTTGTGTCAATGGGCAAATGACTCTTTACTATTAGAAAAACTAGATCAGGCTGGAATTTCTGTTCTGTGAGAGTAGAGGCCTCCCCTAACTTTGAATTCAGCTAGTGTAAAAGGACGAGAATTTGGAAATAAAGAATTTCAGTGATTTCATTTTTAGAGTTATTGTAAGACCTTGAATTTGAAAAGAGGTTTGCTTCCTGTGACGCTGGGTGGAATCTTTGGTAGCCATCAAGAAAAAGATGTTCTCAGGTGTTTTATTCGGGGAGAGAGAAAGGGAAGGAATGCTACTGTGGCAGTGGTATTAACATCAGCTCCTAGGCAATGGAGGCATTTTATCCACACCCAGAGGGGCTGAGGGAAGGAAATTCCCTTATTTGCCAGAGAACCAAATCTGGGTTTCTGCTGGTTAATTAGGCAGTTAGTACAAACAGTATGGTACAAACAGCTCTAGGGACAAAACATTTCGCTTGAGACAAGTAAGGTGCACGTTCATTGACTCCAGGAAGGCCCAAGAAGAGGGTTAAAGGAAAAACTGAGTTTTCTTAATTTTGTATACTTAGTCTCTATAGCAATAAAAACGATAAATTTGATTTCTGGAAAATAAATAAGCTAGTGTCTTTTAACTCTATTAAGACAATGGACAGAAAAAAGCCCATCCACAAAGGAAAACAGAAGCTTCTTCCCAGTGGGCCATCCGGACAGAGCAGAGAGCCCCCTGTACCCTAGGCATCCTCATGACTCACCCCTCTGGCTCCCAGAGACTTGTGCATCTGCTGTCGCTGCTACACCCAGCCAAAACTCTCTTCTTTATAACGTACGTGGCATTTTCTTCCTGTACCACCAAACAGAAGGTCACCATATCATTATGTGTGTAGAATGTGTTTTGTCTGTTTGCAATGGATAGTGTTTGATAGAGAAATTAAAACAGGGAAAGGAAGTTGAATTGTGTAAGGCAGGTAAATGATGGATGGCTATAGGGGAAACAGTTTGCAAAATGTAAAGTGCATTGCCAATTAAAGGATTACGGCAGCTCAATTGTTCTCAGTGTTTATTTTCACTATGAAATAAAACAAGGCCTTTAAGAAGAAACTCTCACTCATTAGTTGATTATGTTTTATTTTGAAGTGAGGGAAAGAAGGGCTATATACTTAAATAAAAATAATCAGAGAAAAATAAAGGTAGCTATCATGGATGTAATTCAGATGCTTAATTCTACAGAAGAATTCTAAATTATACGGTGATCAGATTTTCTCGGAGTGATTTGTGGTTGACATCTTGAGGTATCAGCTTCTTAAATAGATTTGCTAAATGGAAATCACTACAAGGAAAGATCAACTAACTTACTGTCATATAAAGTGAGTGGATGGTAGGTTATACTGGTTTGAACCACTATCCCAACACTCTGTTGCTCCTGCCTTTAGAGAAAAAGGAAGGGCTCTACTTTAACTAGAGTTAATTCTGTTTAATTCCACATATTTTATCAAAATGTTGGATGTAAAGAGAAAACTTTAAAGATAGCTGTTGAGACAAACTAGGTGTGTTAAAGGAGTTGATACCAAAAATGTTGAGTGTCAGTGAAACTCAGCTGAGCCCAGTAAGATTGGCCGTCTAATGGCGATTAAGTATGCTATAAATTTAAGCCTTTGAAATACTTGTTGAGATTTATTCAGGCAGACAAACAAAGATAACAAAAGTCTTTTGTGTGTTTGTCAGTCATTTCCACTCTTCTGTTGTTGTAATGTCAAATAATGTCAGTTATTTAAGGGCAATTACTGTAATTTTAAATTCTCAACAAATTAAACTATAAAGACTAGAAGTCCAAGGACTCTACTCACTTTCCAACTACCTTTCCCACCGTCCCATTTTTAAAGGTGTTTTCACTGCCTGGATGTTTAGAAAGGAGGAAAACACGTTCTTTTGTGTCTCTTGGTGATTTTTTCCTTTAACCAGTTATGTTGGGGTGTTACCTTTTCACTGAGCTGTGTTGGATGTACGTTTCCCGATGTCATCGTGCTTTCTTGGATATGTTAGTGCCATTGTTTTCCTTAGACTTTATCCGTCTCCTATGGCCTCGCAACGCTCTCCTCGGCCCTCTCGAATTCTACGTGATGCTCACGAATGTAAAAGAGCCCGGAAGGAAAAAGAAATGTTCAGAGAAGCAAAATGAGACTTAAGGTGAAGAAGAGAATTCTGTATTCAAGTGGTATTTGACAGTAGAATGTTCTAGCGATGAAAATCTTGAAACCGAAAGGTGAGCATCATTAATTTGAATGGGATCATTAGTTTTATAAAATAATTTAAGTGAAGCAAGAAAACAATTCCCTCCCACTATCTTGAAGCTGTGTTGACAAAGTTTTAACCTTACATTATTTAAGAGGAAGGATTTGGTACATTTTATATTTCATGAGATCTTTTTTTAAGATTTAGAGCTGCATCTAGAGTTTCTTTGCAGTAATAAAGACAACACAACGATCCATTACGTTCTTCTGTTACTCACGATTCTGTAAAGATTGTCTGTTCCAAAAGATAATTAGAAAGGGTGAAATTTAATTCCATTAAACTGAGCTCTGCTGGGGTGGAATAAAATTTTGCTGCAGTTGAAGTGAAGTTGCACCAAATTAAAGGCTTTCACACAGATACAGCAAATGTGTTGGTAACACTTACGCCTAACTCACAGACAGCATCTTTAAGACACTAGGATGGGACTAAACTAGCTCCTGATGAGTTTTAAGTGTTCAATTCACACATTCAGACAATATATATATTTTTTCTCTGAATAACAAATTAAATGAGAGACACTAGGTTAGTTCAATAATTGATTTAATTTTTAACATTTATTTATACATTATTTTATTATATTATAATTATTCTATATACCCCCTTATTATGTTACCCTATTATATATTTGTTTTTATGTATATTTTGTGACACTACTAGCCATCCAATTCTTGAGAAGACACTAAATTTCCTTCATCAATGGATGTGGGGTGTGGCTACTGTGAAAAGCCCACAAATCAGTTTCATTTACCAATGTCATTCAAAATGTCCACCACGAAGATTTGAGTATAGCAGATTTTTATTAGGTATTTTCTTTGTGTGGTTAAGAGGTTTGCTGTAGAAGTTACCAGTCATCATAGGCGAGCACGCACATTCGTAACGTCAAAAAATTCTAGTAGCGTCACACAGGTGTTTGATTACTTTCTGTGATGGTCACATTTGGTTGTCAACTTGACAGGGTCTAGAGTTACCTAGGAGACAAACCTCTGGGACTGTTGAGAGGGATTTTCTAGATTGGAGTAACTGAAGGAGGAGGTCTTGCCTTGAAAGTGAATTGCGCCATCGCCATCGCATGGGTTGGGGACCCAGACTGAATAAAGAGAAGAAATCGCGCTGAGCATCAACATTTGTTTCTCCTGCTTCCTGACTGTGAATGCGTCGTGGCAGCTGCCTCAAGTTTTGCCACCACATCTTCTCCATCATGATGCTCTGTACCCTCTAGCACTGAGCCAAATGAACACTTCCTCCTCGAGCCAAGCGCTTTCTCAGGTGTTAGTACTCGCACATCTTCCTAAACGCTTGCCTGTTACTCCTCACTGGGCATCAGGGCACCATGGTGGTTCCGTCTGACTTAGCTTTCTGGCATTCTTCTCCTGTAGTGGAAGCAGTGGAGGGACAAATACCATCTTGATTGTCTTTAGCTCTGTGCTCTTCATACCAAATACAGTAAGTGCCTGGAATGTCATAGATGCTCAGTGAACAAGACAACCCAGTGGCCAACCGCTGTTGGTGACAGTCAGCCTTCCTGACAGTGACGACTCTATGAACAGGCAGGAACACAGCAGCAAAGCATTACATTTTTCAAACATTACAGTTGTTTTGAAAAACGCAGAAATAGGATACAAAACCATGTCTAGCTGGTCCCAAAGAACTGTTTTTCCCCAACACTATGAGAGCCACGTTGCTGGAGAGGGCGATGGTGAAGCTGAATTGCTTGTGTTGTAAGTTAGATATGATCATTTTTCTCTCTACTGCTAACTGAACTGGGGTAGAGTGAAGGAGGAAACCATAATTAGAAGGGCATTTACAGTAGCAGGAAGATGGCACAAGGGAAGTGGGCTTTATAGGAAGAATGCAGACCCACCATAAAAAAGAAGCCCCAAACCATGGCTACAGAGCCCTGGCTGCTGAACTAGTGGAATGAGAACCCGACCCAGAAAGAGGAAGGGGTATCTTCTACCACGAAAGAAAGAAAGAAAGAAAGAAAGAAAGAAAGAAAGAAAGAAAGAAAGAAAGAAAGAAAGAAAGAAAGAAAGAAAAAGAAATACACAA
>NW_008340356.1:163280-186233 GCF_000622305.1 Nannospalax galili | reverse complement strand
GGGGGGGGAGGGAGGGAAAGAAAGAAAAACAAATAGACAAGAAACAGACACTAGAGGAAACACGTCTCGGAAGTAAGGTTCAAGAGCTTCTAAATGGCATGTGTTTAGTCAAGAGAGGGTGTGTGAATTAGCAAAATCTCCCTTGAAAACCTTCCTTTAATGCTCAGTTTGGAAGGACACGTTATATCTTTTGCCCTCGTATTAATTGAAGCCCATAAGCCTTAAGTATTAAAGTTGATGTTGATTTCACAGCCTAAATTTAGGCTCAAGTTTACCTGTGCCTTTTTCTGAGTAATATCTCAAGATTACACTCATTTGGCCCCTGTCATTATTAGTTTTTGTCCACTTGACACAAACCTAGACAGACCTAGGAAGAGAGACTCTCAACTGAGGAATTGCTTCCATTAGATTGGCCTGCAGACATTTCTGTAAGGCATTTCCTTATGTGCTGATTGATGAAGGACGATGGTGTGTCACCATCCCTGGTCAGGTGGGCCTGGGCTGTGTGAAAAAGGGAACTGAGCCAGCCAGGGGGTGTAAGTCAGCAAACAGCGTTCCTCCACAGTTTCTGCTTTAAGTTCCAGCCTTGAGTTCGTTCCTGCCTTTGCATCCCTCAGCCATGTGTAAAGGTGAAGTAAACCTTTTCTCCCTGAAGTTGTTTCTAGTCAGTCTTTTATCATAGCAAGAGAAACCAAGGTTCCAGTAGACTTGTGTGTCCCAGACCCCCATCTCTCTCTCCTCCCTCATAGATGTAAAAGCTTAGAGCTCTGTGCAGGTCACCCTAAGATGACCATGTCCTGCACATTTCAACCCCCGACCTGTGACTGTGTCACACTAAATGCCAAAAGGGAGCTAGGCTAGAGCTGTCATAGGCTGGTCTTATGAGGGAGCTGGCACCCTTGGAGTAACCATATGGGCCCAAGATAATCAAGGGGGCAGGGTAAGCATAAGGGGGCCTTAGTCAGACACTGCTGACTTTGAATTTGGAAGGTGAAAGTGGCCTTCGGAAGCTGGGCAAGGCAGATGATGGATTCTTTCCAGACTGTCCACAAGAAGACAGCCGGCCTGAGGTTAGTAAAATGCACGCATTTCAGACTTTACTGGATGTGTAAGATGAGACATATGCATTTTTTAAGCCACCAAGTTTGTAGTAATTTGGCAGTGGTAGGACACATTAACTGCCCCGTCTTCTTACCACTCCAGGTAAGCCAACAGCACAGCAAGGGGACCAAAGAAACCAGGTTCTCTTTAACATTGCCCAGCCTCACAAAAAGAGTCCACATCGTAAATGGAGCTGCACGGAGGGAGGTAGAAAAATAACAACTAGAACTCCACAGTAGTAATTACTTTCAGCCAAATCCAAGATGACTGCTGAAATGTCTGGATGAAACTTTAGTGATAAATGGGATATTTACATAGCGTTAAATTGTCTCCACCCCTAAATATGTATTAATGAATGTGGCAGTTCTAGCTTCTGCGGGAAGACTCTGGTGTCCCACCCTAGAGGGGATGGAGATAGTGACCCTCCTCCCTGTTGGTTGAATCTAAGAACTTACTTCTAAGAATTCATCATGGAAAGAGAAAAATTACAAATTTAGAGGGCAGAAACGCAAATTGAGTGGTGTTCTGCAAAGCGCTGGACAAGTACTCTTCAAAAAGTGTCAAGATTGGGCTGGTGGATGGCTCATCACATTAAGGTAGCTAGGCCTAACTACCTGAGTTTGATCCCTAGAACACACATGGTAGAAGGAGAGAACCAACTCCCTCCTACAAGTCGTCCTCTGACCTCTCTCTACATGTGTGCTAAGGCATGTGTGTACCCGTATATACACAAAGTAAATAAATAAATGTTAAAAAAAATTTTAAGTCAAGATCATAAAAATTAAGCAAAAATGAAGAGTCACGAATTGAAGCCTCCTAAGCAGCCTGGCAATTAAATGTGCAAGATATAGCATATTGATTCTACGAAAGAAGGCGCAGATAAATGGGAAAGCTAACGGAGTCTATGAATTGTCCATAGTATTATCGCACCAAAGTCAATCTTGGTACTTGTGATTATACAAGTGAATGGAAAGATGGATGTAGTATATGTAGGCATTCTCTATAGTAAGTATTCCATAAAGCTAAAACTATTTAAAAAAAAAAAAGTTAAAAAAATAATGAAGCATGCTTTCAATGTATAGAACAAACTGAGAACATGTTTAATGCAGTTGGTAGTAAAAATGATTGGTGGCCTGACTATAAAGAGCTTTTATAAACACTCTGAGAAGTGCAAAATTGAAATAAAGAACTAGTTTATATTGAGAAGTACAAACGTGAGAATTATAGTCAGAAAATATAAATGGGCATATAGGGATCTTCAGTGTTGAGTATCAAGGACATAAAAAATGAAATCATGAGCCTCTTCCCAAGCTAGTTAATAAAGATGTTTAAAGATTATGCTCCATAGTTGAAGGTGTAGTTGTTTCCATATACTTCTGCTAGAAATACACATTAATTTGTGGTTAATTTATTGGTATATAAATTTTGAAAAATACACCTTTTGAGGCAGAAATTCTATCTATTACAGGATTGATTACAGGATATTTTCTTTACATTTTTCTTCATAGTGCAACTTTCTTTTGAACAGTGATTCCATGTTACCTTTAAAATTAGATTTTAAAAACCTATTTTACTTGAAAATAAATAATTACACAGAGCAAAATACTATAAAAACATAAAATTATGTTGGAACAGAGCTTTTCATGACATTCAAAGATGCTCATAATGTTTTGTAAAGTAAAAGAACTCTGGACTTTAAAACAGATGCTTATTACAAGCTTTGTTTTTACATAAAATATTCATTTATTAAAAAACCAGAAGGGTAGATATCAAAATTTTAACTGTGGTTATTTCTGTCCAGTAGGTTCAATCTCCAGTACAACATAAACTGAGCATCATGGTACATGCCTCTAATCTCAGCATGAAAAGGTAGAGGCAAGGGGCTCAGAAGTTCAAATTAATACAAGAAGTTCAAGTTAAATACAAGTTTGAGGCCAGACTGTGCTGCATGAGACCCTGACTCAACAAATAAATGGATAAATAAATAGATTTTTTAAAAATCTGTTAATCAAGCAATTAGTCAATCAAAGAAAGAAAAGAATGTAATCTATCTTTGTATATTAGTTTTCCTGAAAACACTGTGTGAACGCCTGTCTCCTTGAGCTGCTCTGCCTGTCTTCAGACTCTTGTGATGTCCACCTGTGTGTGCCAGGCTTTGGGGATCTGTTTTTGATAGGACCATCTTTGATCCAAGTCCACAAGCCATAGGGAAGGACTTTGAGTTACTGCTGGCCCTGGTTAAGAACAAAAATAAATCTCTTGTTGGGAACATCCTATTTTTATTGGTATAAAGATGAGCGTACACAGATAATGAGCAAAAGATCCATACCAGGCTTTAGGAAGGGGGGTGGAGGTCCCTCTTCCGAAAACAGTTGGAGAAGCACTGCTCAGCCAATAACTTAAAGGAACAGCTGATGAAATTCTAGGCCACACCAATTCACTCGGACACACGATGGTCCACAAAAGTTCTGAGTACCTGTCCCAGAATTACATGATACCTCCGACTTCCACCTGTGCCTCAGTGTTTGTCTAAACAAAGTCTCAGAAACGGGGGTTCCTGGAGAAATCCATGCTGCCAGGCATATGAATGATTAGCTCACTCCTGGTGGCGTCTGTTATAAACCTCCAATTGCCTCTGAATTACACTCAGCTTTTCTCTACCCCGAAAGTATTAAAGTACTTTATAAAAGACAAGATGGCAGTGGAGGTCTTAGTTGTATAATCTTGCTTCTGCAGAGATGTTTGGAAGCTGTCTGTTTACCTTTCCCCTCACAGATACTTATGCCGTGCCTGGCAGATCTCCGGCAGATCACTGCCAAGCAACAGACACAAGTGTAGCACAGAGAGATGTTCCCGAATGGGACAAAACTTCCAGGCGGAAAGACAACACTACTTTACAGCAGTGAGGCAGGATCTGCACGCCTAGGCGGAGACTGTCCACAAAAGCCTTGGGGGAGATTTCTAGCCGAGATGTGCTCCAGGACTGGGCAGAAATGTTTCTGAGCAGATTCCCTTTCTCCATGACAGTCCCTCAGGCTACTGAAAATATTACCTCTGGGCAGCCAAGGGACAGCTTGGTGAGGCCCTGCCTCCCTTTTTCCTAGCAAGGCAAAGCCATCTAAAGGAAACGCACTGGGAATCAGCAGCAGCCTAGTTCCCTAGTTCTCCGCCTGCCACCTCTCAGCAATGTGACGTCACAGGATGCCTAAATCCCTCGGTGGTCCTCAGTCTCAACAATAAAATGTAGATTAAGGACTTCTGGTAATGAATTCCTTCTGGAGCGACTACCGGCATTCAAAGTAGTTGCAGATCATATGACAAGCGCCCTTAAAGCGGCTGTCATCACCGTGACCCTCACAGGGGCAGGCTGACCGTTCACCTGAAAATATGGCTCCTGATACCTTCCCTAAAATATTTAAAAGGAGCCAGCACAGAGCTGGGGAAAGAGATCCTTTTCTCAATGACCTAAGCAGAAACACCTGAATATGAACAGTGCTGGCAGTGGCAGTTCTAACGCTTAAGGACTGTCTGGCTACAGATATGGAAAATTCTTCCAGTGATGAATTTTTAACAGTGACATTTGACTTGCCTCTTAGGCTTCACTTTAATGCATTTTGGAAGCAGGCAAAGCATCAATAAATAAACAGCAGACTCTTTTCTGAATGTTTGGGGGAAAGCAGGTGGCTACTGGGAGGATATGGGTCAAATATGGTATTGAAACCAAATGCAGTGAGGGAAGTCGTTTAGATGACAGGAAGGGACGTCTTTCTAGAACAAGAACCCAGGACCCTTGGCTGCTTTTGCCCTGGGAGCCTCTTTGTTCTGTTAGCCATCTGAGGGCCTCCTGGCCTGGCTCCTCTCTCTGTCTTCTTTCCTACATCCCCTTCCCTTTCCATTCCTGTATTGTATGATGCAGAGCAATCAGAAGAAACCGGAAGGTTTCTTCCTGGCCTCTGCTTGGTCCCCACTTTGTTTCCCCTCAGATTACTTTTGCTCCTAATCCTCTGTGTTAGCTGGGCTTCGATGGACTTCTGCCGCAAATCAGAGCACAGCATGCTTCAAAAATGCCCCTGCTCTGCGAGCCACAGCAGCCTCACACATCCTGCTCTGGTAGTTGGGAGGGTTAGTTGAGGACATCCAGGACCCTGCCTGCTGAGTGAGCTCTCCTTCACTGTCCTGGTACAACATTGCACTTGAGGATGTGTTTGGGTGACTGGAAGCACCATTCGTTTCTCAACACCCTCTGCTTAGGAGTCCAAGTCCCTGTGAACTGCCAGTCTCCTATGTTGAATCTGTGTGAGGGGAACTGTGCTTTCATCTAGATTAGTGCTGAACTCTCAACAGAAAATTTAGACGCACACATATAGCTCTGCTCGAGCAGAGGTGGGAAAAGAAACAAAGTACTAAAGACATCAACATGAAAAACAAAAGACCAGAAGACAGAAACGAGCAGTTAGAAGACACAGAAGCAATGTTAATTCAGAAGACATCACATTTATGTCTTTCAAAGAAATTCATGTGGGAAGGGAACACCACCAACCATCCAAAATTTAGGGCTTCTTTGAGCTTAGATTTGCACTGTGTCTGGTCATGATGAAGGATTTTTAAATTAATTAATTTTTTGAGACAGGGTCGCATATAGCCTAGGGTGCTTTTGAACTCACTGTGTGGCTGAGAATTAGCTTGAACTCCTGATTCTCCTGCCTCTGTCTCAAAATGCTGGGAATACAGGTGTATGACATCAGGCTCAGTTTGTGGGGTGCTGGGGGTATGTGCTAGGCAAGCGCAGTACTGAAGACTTCTGTGAGGTGCCCGTCGGTTCCCTGCAGTCATGCTCAGAATCACTATGTATATGTACTTTTTTTAGGATTAAAAACTTGACAATTAGGAATCAAGGTCCAGTGAGCTGCAGAGAAGGACTATAGACAGCTTATCTTGCACAGCTGGGTGAGGGCGATACTCAGCAGGGTGGGCCAGCAGTGTTTGCTGGCATGCCGTGGGCCTTCCAGGACACAGATTAGCAGTGTGGGGCACTTGTTATGTATCTAAGAGATGTGATTAGGAATTCTGTGACCCTACCCTGTCGTGGTGATCATCAAGTAACATGGTGGCCAGTGCCATTGTAAAGCATATGTAAACATCTGCTTGTAGTTATACACAGACACACAGACACAGACAGACAGACACACACACACAAGGTAGCGTGGATAAACATGTAGGCAATTTTACATACATAGGTTTTTTTCCCCTTAAAGTTATTAGTTTCTTGGGCTTTGGTAAGCTTAGAACAAGCCTTTGGGTTAAATTTGGTAAAATGGTTGTTTGCTGTATTTTAATATTGGATTCTACTAAACATCAGAAATGTTTTTAGGTGCATTTTAAGTCAGCTTTTTGTTTTGTTTTTCAAGATAGGCAGGTGTGGGGCTGGTGAGATGGCTCAGCAGTTAAGAGCACTGACTGCTCTTGCAGAGGACCCGGGTTCAGTTCCCAGGACAACGTGGTAGCAAACAACCATCTGTAACTCGAGTTCCAGGAGATCTGACACTCTCTTGGCCTCTGTGGGCACTGCACGACATGAGTGCACTTATACACATGCAGGCAAAACACTCATACACATAAAATAAAAATAAATAAAATAGGCAAGTGTTACAAGAAAGCAAGACACATCGGAGGCAGAACTCTGCTGTCAGAAGCCCTCCTTCACTCTCTGGGAAGCCCTTCCAATGTGCAGGTGCCCAAGGTCAAGAGAACTGGCCCAGAATCCACATCTTTCCTAAGACCTAGCAGGCTGACTCTGGAGACTCTATCAGGCTTTGGCAAGCTGCTGGCCCACTCTTTCCACTAATACTCATCGAGGGTTAAGTTTTAATGCAGTAAAGGCAGGTGCGTATCCATCCCAAAACTTCCCTTTGACTCTGCAACCGTGTGAGACAAAGGCAATGTGGGAAACTGCTTCAGAGGGCACGAAAGGAGACTCAGGGGCTTCGTTTTGCTTGTTTGGATGTGTGGGTAGTTTCTAGACTCTGATAGAAACCTGGGCAGAGCAGTGCTGGGAAAAGCTCCCTTGCTGTTTTCTGGTCCATCCTCAGAGCGTATTGAATGTTAACCTGTGGGACTCTCAGCCAGTGGATTCCTAAGTCCATACCACTTGGCCACCCTGTCCCTTGTTTCCTTATGAAGCTGTGTCCTCTGTGTATTCCAGTTGTTTATTACGCTCTAGTCACTGTCACAGATAAAGCACAGAGAGTGCAGAGCCTGTCCTTCCCATGCTGCCGACAAGGGGAGCTGGTTTGGCTTTGGTTTGCTTCTTCTAAAAGCACAGAATTAATCCTTGCCCATGGTAGCCATCTGCAGTTGATCTTGCAAATGTTTGGTTTAGGCCTCATAATACCTCAGCTAACCAGGGCTGCAGTTACTGGATATTCTATGTGGTATAATATACATGACGCATTATTATGACGGTGATAATGCTACACCATTCAGCCTATGCATAGCTGCCTCTGCCTTGGGCATCATCCAAATATACAGGAAAGCAATGATTCCATGATACAATACAATAAAGCCACTAGTGCTTTAAAGTAGTAAGTAAATTAGTATTATTGCATTCCACAAGAGAGAGCAGGACTTAGCAAGGTTGAATGAGCTCCCAAAGTCACTGCCAGTAACTTTCTTTTCTGAGACAGGGTCTCCCTGTAGCCCCACTGGCCTGGAACTCACTATGTAGATCAGGCTGGCTTCAATCTCATGGAGATCTGCCTGTCTCTGCCTCCTGAGTGCTGGGATTAAAGTTGTGTGCCGCCATACCCAGCTTACCACCAGTAACTCTGAATTAACATGTGACCGCCCATCTGGCAGCTTCTAAACCAAGGCTTGCACAGATGTACATTCCACCAACCGACACTCGGGAGGAAGGGGTCTCCTGGAGGGAGACGCTCTGAATGGCATGGGTGACTCAAACCTCCTCAAGGGAAGAGATTTGATCTTTTCTCTATTGTGTCTTTTGGGGATAGGTAGCCTGGCACCTGTCACAACAGATGTCTGTCCCTCTGTAAAGGTCAAAATGAGTACATATACACTCCCTAACATGTTGAGATAGCTTTACTCTCTCTGTGACCAGTGGTGTCTCATCTTTATGAGTTCTTGCCCATTGCTTTACAGGTGGTTCCACTGTAGACAAAATGTTTCCCCACAGTTCATATTTTTGAAGTTCTAACTTCCAGTGTTATGGGATTAGAACTTTAGAAAGTAATTAGGATCAGATGACTATGAGAGTGTGCTCCTCTTTATAAACTGATTGTCCTTACTTCAAGAGGCTTTAGACTGTCTGTCTGTCTGTCTGTCTGTCTCTCTCTCTCTCTCTCTCTCATTCTGTTTCACATAAGGACACAGCAATGTTCATTAGCAGAGTAGAAAGAAGACAGCCCTTCCCAAGGACTGAGGATGCTAGCCAGCCTTGATCTTGAACTTGCAGCTTCCTGAATTGCGAGGCTGGCTCTCTGTTGTTATGTCACTCTGTCTATGATATTTCCTAGTAGCAACCTGGACAGACTGAGACCGAACCCTGTGAGGACACGGAAGCACAGATTTCTCAGGAACTCTACAAGCCGCAGAGTTGGGATTCAGGCTAGGCCTGTCTGTCTGGCTGTTTCTCTGTGCTAACCTGCTTCCTGCCCCTTGCGCACTGAAGAGGTGCTGAAATACTGCCACACCCTGCTGCAGAAGCATTTGAGTCAACAAGGTCACAGAGTTCTGAGTGGGAAGTAAATTATGGTGTAAAAATATCACCTGTACCACAGTGACTCCTGGCTTGTGGGCACCCTGGGAGGCTTGTACTGATTCGAAGGTGCTGCTGGGTGCCACTGGCTTCCTACATCCACTGCCCCATCTTGTCAACAGTAGCAGGATTATTACAGGATACATGATGCTTCTAGAAAAACTGAGGGTTCTGAGACCTGGGCAAAGGCTCATGGAGAACTCCAGCTGCCAAAATAACTGCTAGTTCACCATCTGGCCAGCTGGTAACCAACTCGCAGACCCAAAGCTCAGCAGCTCAAAGTCCATGCTTACCATCTTCGGCATGTCATGTGACCTTGGATATCCCTATCTCCTAGTCAAATTGCTTATTTTCAAAATGAGAAATAACCCTGGAAACCTGTCTGAAGGAAACAGCCAAGACAGGCTCTTAGAACAGAGTAAAGTCTGCACAGAGTAAATGCCATTGTTTGCAGAGCCCGTAGGTGTTAACGGATGGCTGTTGGGTAAAAGTTCTCTGTGAGTCTGACATGGTGCATGCCTGTGCACTTGGGAGGCACAGGCAAGAGGATTGCCATAAGTTTGAGGTCAACCTGGGCTACATAGTGAGATGATGTCTCAATCTCCCCTCCTTTCCAAAAACAACCTCAGAAATGCTTTGTGGTGGAAAAGCCCGGCCCCTGGCTGGGGCCCCACTCTGCCACTTACCAGCCTGTGATCTCAGGACAGGTTATTTAATCTGTAGGTGTGCCTCAATTTCCTCACATAAGACAGCAATATGAAAACCTGTCCCTGAGCACTGTTGGGAGGATTAGATCTGATAACTCATGTCTGGCCCTTGGCAATGCACCATGGGCTTGATTTTTTGTGTTCAGATGGGTTTTGCCCAGTGACATATTTTTCTTTAGAAATAAAGCAGAATATGTTTTTTACATCAACTTGAGTCTGACTTCTTTATAAGAACAGGCAAGACTCCAGAAATATTTTAGAATTTTCTTAGGGGAGCTTTATTAGTGTGTGTTAAAGAGGCAAAAACCTTTTACTATAGGTAGTCCTGGGTAGCTGTCCCATTATGAGTAATACCATTTCTCACATTTATACATAATGAGGGATATATGTGTATATATATATATATATATATATATATATTCAGTATCTTAAAGAGGCTTTTCTTATACAAACAGAAGTATTTTCTGGTCAGTACCCAGTTTTTTTTTTTTCCTTTTGATGTATATTTTAAATTAAAAGGGATATTCTTAGAAAGACACCTGCCCTGGGCGAGTCACATTTGATCAATCCTATGAAATGAGGTTTCAGGGGATGTGTAATTATTTGCTCAGTTAGGCTTAAACTTTTTATTTAATCTAATCGCCTCCTATAATGCTTTGATCTGAACATCCAAGGCCTATTTTTCAACCACTTTAGCTACATATTTTAAGTCTTATGGTCTAATCAACCCCAGCCCATAAGACATGCAATGTCCTGTTCAGTGAATCCTATCAGGAAATCAGCAGCCACATGCTTGTTGTAATCCCCTACTTTGTGATGGGCTGAGCTGTTTGGAAGTGCCCTTGCTGTCATTATTGTGGCTAAGAAGGAGTGGAAAGGGAGGCCAGCCCATCCTCCCATCCAAGCTGGCTTCTCCTTGCTAGCATTTGTGTAGTGACTCAGCGGTGAGTCACAAGCTTCTGCAGGTGTCTGCTTGGAGTCCTGGAAGCCTTCCATCTCCCAGCAGGGCAAATGTTTACTTCATCAGTTCACGGGGTTACACAGCAGTTCAGCCAACTTCATTTGACTGTGCAACAGTTTAAAATTATATATGTGTACATGTGTTTGCTTATTTATTTATGTCTCAGGAGTGCACTGCAGCTTAGAGATCGAAAAATAAAACCCATCATCGGGTAATTAGAAAGCCTTGTGTTGATTGGAAATTTTTGGAAGGAAAGATGATTTCCGTGTGTGTCATATTGCAAAAGATGCAATGGAGATGTTTCTTGCTTTTCTCCAAAGCACTTATGGGCAGCTTAGGTCCATAGCAACTGATGAATGACCCTCTCCTTTCTGCCCCAGCCTTGGAGGTGATTCATCTGAGCGTCTTCAGGAAATTTAGCCCATTGGATAATTTTTCTGTTTAAGACATGCTCAGGTTTTTGCTATGGAAACCTAAAAAAGAGAACATCCGTTTTATTGATCTCTGAACAAATCTTACTATGCAAATATTAACAACATCCAATGAAGAGAAGCCTATCAACATAAAGAACAAATTTAAGAATGTCTGATTGTTGAGAATTAGTGTGACCAGTCAGAGCCTAGAACTGCATCTCTAAAACAGTGTATGATTATGGCCTAAGGGCAAGGTTTTTTAGTTTTTATGTATTTATCTTCAACATGTTGGAGATCAAACCCTGTGCCTTGTACAGATAAGATTCTGGTGAAAAAGAAATGGATTCACAGTGAGTAATTGAGCAGCGTTAAATACATGACAACTTAGAAAGCTGAGTTTGTGCACTAGAGAGTTCAAGTCCCTGGACAGGCAGCAGAGGTGGCCTCTTTACCTGGGGAGGGGAGTTCATAAGAAAACCCCAGGAAGATCAGGATCACTGATGGGAGGAGGGAAGCCTTTATTGGGGGAACACAGTCAGCCCTAGTGGCAGTAAACAGGCATAGCCCAACTGGGAGTCAACATTCCATCTCTTGCCTCTGTGACCAAACCCAACAAGACCAGAGACAGCCAAGGTTCTGCTGGTGGACGCCCTGGCCATTGCCATGTGCAGACAGTGAGAGGGCCCAGATTAGCAAACCTGGACACAGAGACCACATCTCACTCCACCATCACCAGTGAAGCAGGTTTCCACTCGGTTATCACACCTGCTTTCCTGTTGGCTCACAGCCTTCCTCAAGGACAGGAACCAATACTCAACAAAGATGTTTCATTGATAAATTCTTTCCCATGACTGATAGCCCAGTGAAAGGGGAAGAGGAGGAGCCTGGCACGTACTGAGTATCTTCTGTGTGCTGGGGCCTTTCCTTGACGTCAAGAGTGATTTTGTGATGAGAAGCTCACTTTCCCTCTGTGATTTTTCTCCCCAGACCAATAGCAACAAATGAGCAAAACACCACCAGCTCAGATACGTGATGAAGGGCATTCTACAAACTATCTGAGCTGTTGAAAACTGTATCTAAAAACAAGGAGTCCCGAAAAACTGCCGTAATCGAGAGGTGCTGGGGCAGACAAGGGGCACCAGATGGCTCTTGGGAAAGAAAATAGATGCTAGATACAGTCTATGGAAAGCTGAATAAACTGGAGGCTGTAGCAAACTCTGATTGTGAATCATGGTGACCGGACACTAACAGAAGTGGCTGAAGACAGGGACACTGGCTAGAGGGGGTCTATGTGATCACCATAGCTCACCTGTACATCAGGACAGCTGCAGCAGTGGGATGCCACTTTATGGATGCCAGAATAAAAACAGACTGACTCTTAGCATCCATTAAAACCAAGACTTTGGCCTGATTTGTTCTGAGAACTTGTTCCTTCAGAGTTCTCTTGGAACTGTGCTCCCAAACAGAGGTCTTCCTCTTCCTTTATTGAAACTGTACATCACGTGGGTAAGGAGGATTATTTTTCTCCTGACCCCTATGACCCAGAACAGCACACCTAACCACAGACAGATGTTATCCATTTAATCCTACCTGTTATTTGCAACACAAATGGGATAATCTGCTGCTTTCGTGAATAACACACACACACACACACATGTATTTTGGGTCCTCAGCAAGGAAGGGTCATGAGGGAGTAGAGCTGTATGTCTAGGTTGCAAGAGGAACCCAAGACCTAGTAAGCTTGTTTATATTGTAAACACACTGAGATAGAATCCCAGAAGTCATTCCCATAGTCCATCGAGATGGCTCAGGGGTAAAGGCACTTGTTGCCAAGATCCTAGTTTAGTCTCCACAACCCACAAGGTGGAACTGACTCCTCACAAGTTGTCCTCCAACCGCCACACATGCACCATTTCTCTCTCTCTCTCTCTCTCTCTCTCTCTCTCTCTCTCTCACACACACACACACACACACACACACACACACACACACATTCCTAGTTTCTTTTCTGGGAGAAGAGGAAGAGGAAGAGGAAGAAAGAGAGCACTTCATGATTACTGTTCAGTCATGGCACCCAACCTGGCTAGAGCTGGCCAGGAGGTCCTGCTCTGAACGACTGAAGCACCTTGAGCTAACGGCTTAAGCATTTATTATCACAAATGTTTGCTATTTAGAATGAATGACTGAGGTTCTCGGTACCCACACTGAGTAGCTCGTAGCCACTTGGAAGAGGAAGAAAGAGAGCACTTCATGATTACTGTTCAGTCATGGCACCCAACCTGGCTAGAGCTGGCCAGGAGGTCCTGCTCTGAACGACTGAAGCACCTTGAGCTAACGGCTTAAGCATTTATTATCACAAATGTTTGTTATTTAGAATGAATGACTGAGGTTCTCGGTACCCACACTGAGTAGCTCATAGCCACTTATAACTCCAGCTCCAGGGGAATGCAACATCCCTGGCTTCCTCAGGCACCGCAGGCACAAGACACACACACCTCCACATAACTAAAAATAATGAAAAATTTAAAAACTATTTTCCAGTGTCTCCCAGGATCTGGAATGACCTGGCAGCATGCCCGAGCATGTCTGTGAAAGCGTTTCTAGAGCTGGTGAACTGAGGTTGGATGGCAGGTGGTGCCATCCACGAGCTGGGACCCAGACTAGGTGAAGAGGGACCGAGCTGAGCGGCAGTGTTCACTCTTCTCTACTTCTGACCATGCGACCAGCGGCCTCACGTTGCCGCCCCGCTGCCTTCCCCACTGTGATGGCGGAACCTTGAACCGTGACCGAGGTCAGCCTTGCCCTCCTTATGGTACTTTCTTACATGACGGCGAGGAAGACTGCTTCTCTGCAGGAGAGCCTCCTCTTTCCAGAGGAGCGAAAAGCAGTGACCTGAGGAGGGGCCAGAGAGATGCTCAGCGGTAAGACCGCCGGCTGCTCTCGCAGAGGCCCTGGGTTCAGTTCCCAGCACCCACATGGTGGTAAGCACTCGTCCATCTCTCCAGTCCCAGGAGTCCTGACGCCCTCTTCCGGCCTCCACAAGCACTGTACAACATGAGTGTAATCTTATACATGCAGTCAAAGCACATAAAATTGAAATAGACAAATAAAAATAAATTAAAAAAAGAAGCGAAGAGAAGCGAGGAGTGGAGTGGGAGGTGTAAGGACTGGGCTCTTCCTCCGCTTCTAGCCGCTGAGTACTCTTGGGTGAGTCCTAAATTTAACCCTTGCTTTCTCACTCAGAAAGAGACCTGTAGACCAGAGATCCTGTCTATAAAGTGCCTGGTGCACAAGAGTTCAGGGAAGGACAGTTAGTTCTGTGGTTAAGGATGTGGCCTCGGCGTGGATGAGCGTGTGAGCGCTGGCATTTCCCTCCTCGTAACCCTGACCGCTCCTTGGCCACTTCTCATCTGGGTATTCAGCACTTCCTCTCTTTGGTTTATTTTCGGTTTGCAGACTGAGTCTGATGATCCTTTGCGAGCATGCACTTGTGTAGGAGAGAGGGGTAAGATGGGTTTAATGAGTGAATCAGTGCCCTCCCGGGAGGCAGTCCTAAGAGTGCAGGTATGTCTGTTGCATGTATATGCGCAAACTTGTGTCTGTGGCTTCCTTCTGAGTGTGCATGCGCAAACACACACACACACCTGTCCCGACAAAGACATCCTTATGCAGTCATGCATCTTCATGACTCAGTGATTGGCGCTGCCTGTCCCGTGGATCTCAGTGGTTCTTTGCACAGCTTCAAATCAACTTTTTAAATGTACAACTGAATGGATGTTGAATTAGTATAATTGTGCTAGAGAGCCTCTGAAACTGGGGACTAAAATATTCCACACAAAAGTGCCAAGGGTAGCTACATAGATCTCTGAACAAATTTCCAACAATAAATGGGCTTTTGAAGCCTTTAGAACATTTTTCCCAGTGCCCACTTCAAATACGGACGTGAAGCTATGCCCAGTTCTGTAGAGCGCGCCCCTCCGCCATCAATGGAAGAAATTCATTTGTGTCAAGATAATGTTGTTCTAATTGCTCACCAAAAATAATGGCCATGACATGTTTATTATTAGTGCTTTTGAATTCTGAAAAATCCATTCTAAAATGTTACGTTGCTGTAATGTTTGCCTGCCCAGCCTTGATCAATGTTTTCTTCAGTTGGGGAACACATTGTTGGTGTGGCACAGACACGCATGGGAACTGTGTCTCTAACCTGGGCACCTCAGCAGAGCGCTGTAAGTTGAGAAGGTGAGGTAGAGAACCAGACCAGTGCTTTTGGTTTTGCCCTTTTAAACCACCAAGCTGCATCTCTAAAAGGCCACCTTACCTGGGCTCCTTGGGCCCTTTAAATGAGATGATTAAGAGAAAATGTCTGGAACATATTTGGAACGAGAAAATAGAGTATTTGGTTGCAATGTGGATAATTATAGACACATACACACCAAAACAAAACAAAAAACAAGGTCATTAAGAAAGAGTCCTTTCGGGGCTGGTGGGCTCACTCAGCATTGAGCACTGGCGGTGCACTCATGAGGACATGAATTCCGATCTCAGCACTGGACTAACAAGACGGGCATCTTGTACATGCCTCTAATCCTGCTCTAAGGGTGGGTACAGACACAGGAGAATTGCTGGATCTTGCTGGTTTCTAGCCTAGCAGAGGAAACATGCACCCCAGGTTCACGAAGGGACCCTTTCAAGGTGGAAAGCAATAGAGGAGATACCCCATGCCCTCTGCTGGCTGCACATGCACAAATGCACATATACACCCAATAGATAAATAATAAATACATCTTTTAAAAAAAAGAGAGAGAGGGGTTGAGGATGTAGCTCAGTTGGTAGAGTGCTTGCCTAGAATGTATGAGGTTTAGTTTTCTGCACTGAACCAGGTATTGTAGCGCATACCTATGATCCCACTATTTGGGATTTGGAGGTAGGAGGATGAGGGCCTCAAGGTTGTCTTCAGCTGTACAGCAAGCTTGAGACCAACCAGGGCTCCATAAGGCCTTACCTTAGAACAAAGCCAAAATAAACAAACCCCCTTAGAACAAAGCCAAAATAAACAAACAATAACAGGGCCTTTCTTTCCTTATAGGAACCTAAACCTGTCCACTACAGTCACAGGTGCTTTGTCCAGGGCTGACTGTAGCAGTGGTGACACTAATCTCTAGTCTCCCTATGCCCTGTGTATCATCCAGGGGTGAGAAGCATGATGGTCCCACCATTGACCATCTATTGGTGGTGCAGAACCATGGCTGCTGTGTAAAGCAGTGCTTCCTGAAAGACAGACTTCACCAGATCCTGAGAAACCACAATCCCTGCATGCATTAGAGACACAACTCCAACATTTCTGCCTCAGGGGTCATTATCATGGGCAGCTGGTCCTTCGTGGCCTCATTCATCTAGTCTCGGCTCTTCGCCTAGCATAGAACAGGTCCTCACAAGGAAAGAGTGGGAACCCAGGCGTGGTCTCTGGTGCTGTTCTCCGCACTCCTGTCTCACCTGCCCCTCCAGCTTTACTGACCACCCTAGTGCAGTGTTTTCTTATGGTTTTACCACACTCACCTCTTCCACGAACAGAATATTCCAGTCACTGTCCCATCAGCCCACAGAGGCCCCGGTGAACGCCCCTCAGCACTTTGGTGCAGTGTCTAGACGATGCTTTTGCACTTTGCCCTAGGGCAGGAATTGTCTCCACCTCTTGAATTTTTAATGAGTATTTTTTAGCGTATTTGGGTAAGAGACAAAAGGTTTTATTTATGGAACAAGATGTTGGGCAATTGGCCAGAGTTGTTGCTTACAGAGAAGGGAAGGTCTAAAAATTACGGAGTAGACAGCTAAGGGTGTCAAAGATTGACACGGTGAAGATAAGTTTCGGCCTGTCTCATAAACGGCTCTGCTGCATGGGAAGGAGAACATGGGAATCAGACTTGGAAGTATCATAGGGAAAGGGGCAGTTGGAAGAGGGGAAAGCAGGTACAGGAGCGCAAGGAGGGTGGGGTGGACCAAGGCAGACTTCAGTGTGTGTAGGGCCTTCATCTACTCTCTCACTTACTCACGCTCCTGCCTTGAGCGGCGACCCTGGGTTCCTTTGACAATGGACTGTAACCTGTAAGGTGAAATAAGCCCTTTCCTCTCCATGTTGCTTTTGGTCACGGTGTTTATCACAGCAACAGAAATCAAACTAGGACACATTGCAATCTCCCTGAACCTCCTTCAGAAGGAGCTGAGTTTCACCAAGCACCATCATAGATCACCTGGACAATGTGGCTTTGGTTGGCTCCTCAGCTCAGTTCTGAGTCTCAATTTAGCCATCAGCTCAGCAATGCAACAACCCAGCCAGTATCACAGACCTCAGGAACATAAATCAGGGGTGTGCCCTCACCTGTGAGTGCAGACTGGATAGCTATTGTATTTGTTTGCTTCTGTTGTTATTTTGGTCATGGGAAGGAAAGACAGGCACCTGGAGGCAGGGACTGAAGCAGAGACCACAGAAGAACACAGCTTCCTGGCTGGCTCCCCCTGGCTTGCTCAGCTAGCTTTCTTATACAGCCCAGGCCTCCCTACCCAGGGATGGCACTGCCCATAGTGGACTGGGTCTTCCCACATCAATCAGCAATCAAGAAAGTGGACAAAGACTAGCCATCACAACTGTACGGCTGTGAGGCACAGGGAGCCACAGAGTAGCCCTTGGGGTCAGCAGCAAGGCTAAGGAATGTCTACTTAAGGTCATTTTGAAATATAATTTTTCTAAAAGTGCATTTCATATTACGTTATAAGAACCTCATGGAAAAGTAATTACAAGCTCTTTGAGTGGTAATGTAATAGCCCTTAGGACAGAGAAACACTAAGGCAAAATGCACTGAAAAATATGTGTTTTTCTCTGGCTTGATTGAAACTGAGGTAGGCGTGCTTAGCATCTGACTTGAGAAGGCAGCACCTTTTTTCTTCTAATAATAGCACTGTTTGGCAGCTTTTCACTCTTTTTTATCATAGATCTTTGCCAAAACTTGAATTTACTTCCATCAGATTAACTGTCTCCAAAAGCAAATGGGTGTTTCTCCTAAGGGCCCCTGTGAAAAGGACATCAGTGGCCAGATGGTGTCACGGAGGTGGGAATCTGGACTGAAGACTGTCCACAGCTGGGCGTAGGAACATGGGAAACCAGGGTCTGAGCGCACTCCTCACAAGCCTTCCGAATCTCTCAGCCACTGGCTTGTTCTGTTCCCAGCCAGCTACCTCTTTGTTTATTTCAAATATCACCTTCAGTAATTTTGCTGATCAAATTAGGCTGGTTTTCCCAAAGCTCCAAGGGAACAGAGGGCATCTTCTGGCAGTGCAGTGGAATGCCTATGGAATTTGAATGAGTAGGTATGGCCCTAGAGTCTCTCTGTCTGTCTGTCTGTCTGTCTGTCTCTCTCTCTCTCTCTCTCTCTGTCTCTCTCTGTCTCTCTCTGCCTCTCTCTCTGTCTTTCTCTCTCTCTCTGTCTGTGTCCCTCTCTGTCTGTCTGTCTGTCTCTCTCTGTCTCTCTCTGTCTCTCTCTGCCTCTCTCTCTGTCTTTCTCTCTCTCTCTGTCTGTGTCTCTCTCTGTCTGTCTGTCTGTCTCTCTCTGTCTCTCTGTCTCTCTGTCTCTCTGTCTGTCTCTCTCTCTCAGCATTCCAGCAGAGGGGCATTCCAGTACAGTAAAGCAGCCCTGTTCCCCCTCTGTGACCTCCCTAGAATAAGGGACGGGGTCAACATTATTTCCCAGAAAGTTTTATTTCTTACCTATTTTTTTATCCATTCTTTTTAAGGATACATACACTAGGGGGAAATGGGGAGGGGATAGGGAAGAAATTAAAAACAGTGCTGTTGATTCGAATGAAGTAATGTTTCAAGGACTGAGTAGAAGTGTGGGCCCTGGGCTCTTCTAGCTGTGGCGCCATGCCTCAGAGCCTTGAATGAAGGGCCCTGTCGTAGATGAGGGAGAGATTTATGTGGGAAGTAAGGACTCAGCCTCAGCATCTTGGTTCATGCACCTTTAATCCCAGCACTTGGGAGGCAGAGGCAGGCAGATCTCTGTAAGATCAAGGTCAGCCTGGTCTACATAGCAAGTTCTAGGCCAGCTGGGGCTACAGGGAGACCCTGTCTTTAAAAAAAGAAAAAAAAAAAGTGAGAACTATGCTAAATTCTCTAATCCTTTACTGAAACTGATCAACTAATAATGTATGACAAAATATATTATTGCTTAGTTTTACTACAACATTATTATTCTACCTGAGAAGATACAGGATCAGTAAATACTATTTTTAATTCATTCTGAGTTAATAGAATCACTTTGTTCATATTTCTACCTAAATGCTTTCATTACCAAAATTCAAATTTTTCTGGAAGCACAGTTGTTATATTATTTTATATTATACATCATTGTGGACACTAAAAATGAGCAAGACAGCATTTTGCAGTTAAGTCATTGGAATCGAGTAAGACACTGACCAGCCTGGAGCTTGGTCAGTTACTGCTGGGTCCTCCTTCTATCCCTATGTGGGGAGCAAAGACAGGCCCATGGACTCCTAGAAAACTCCTCTAGTGCTCTCTTGGGTGACATACATATTCCATCAAGATGAGATTATGCATTAAGACTTCCCATAAACTGAAGGGAATTTAAGAATTGACCCTAGCCAGGCTGAGATTTTAGTAGACAGCCTGAGAGGGTGGGTTCTGATCTCCATCTGTATAGCTGCTGGGATCTCAGCAGACCACCAGGGAGTACCTGTTCCCACCTCCCTCTGGCATAGGGGCTTCATGAAAACTCGGGGGACTGCCTGAAAGCACCCAGATCCTGCCTCCATTTGGTGGTGAGCTTCCCTTAATTACTCCATACCCAACCCCCTAACTGGCACTGCGTGAAGCCCCTCCCAAGGTCCTGGGCAGACCTGGCTTTGGTAGGATAAGGCTTAGATCTTAGCAGACAGCCTGAGAGGGTGGGTTCCAACATCCACCTGTGTGGTGGCTGGGATCTCAGCAGGCCACCAGAGAGTGCCTATTCCTGCTTCCCTCTGGCATAGGGGCTAAGAACTCAGCAGACCAACTGAGAGTCCCATAATCCCTCCCTCCCCCTTAGGGAACTTTCCAGATTTTGCTCTGAGTTCTCACTAGTAGGGGTCCAAATCTTAGAAAGAAGCCTGAGAATACCTGACTGGAACCTGACAGGCTTCTGTGGTACTCCTGAGCAGCTGATCTGAAGCCATCAGTTCCCTCCAAAATTAAACCTGAGAGAACCTGAAACCTGGAACAACCCAGCTTTACATAACCAATAAGAAAAGGACCAAGGCACACCAATAATACAAACAGAAGCAAGCTTCAACTTAATTCTCCCATCAGAATCACAAACAACAAAAGAAATTCACATGCCAAAATCACAACGAAAGAATAATAAAATGGAAAGCCAAAACACTATGTCCCCACCAAACTCCACCAGTCCTGTAGAAGAGTTCTACAAGAAAAACCCCCTAGAGATAACCCAGGACACTGAATTTAAAAGAACAATCATAAACATGATCAAGGAATTCAATGAATTTAAAGAATTCATGAACAAACAAATCAAAGAGCTAAAAGAAGATAAGGATAAACTTCTGAATGAATTTACAAAAGAGATAGAAACATTGAAGAAAACACAGGAAGAAATGAAGAAGGAAGTACAAAACTCAATAAGCCAACCTGAAAAAGCAGGGGACAGCCTCACTGCTAGAATGAATGAAATGGAAAACAGAATATCAACACTGGAGGATAAAGTTGAAGAATTAGACCACTCAAGCAAAGAGTATGGAAAAATTTTTAAAAACACAGGAATGAAACATGCAAGATATGGGACACCATGAAAAGACCAAATCTATGGATCATAGGAATAGAGGAAGGAGAATTTCAGGTTAATGGTATTGACCAGATCTTAAACAGGATTACAGAAGAGAATTTCACAAAATTAAGGAAAGCCATCGCCATACAAATACAGGAAGCACATAGAACACCAAACAGACAGGATCAGAAAAGAAACTCCCCATGACACTAAATGTACAGAACAAAGAGAGAATACTGAAAGCAGCAAAAGAAAAACAACAAATCACAAAGGAAAGCCCATCAGAATTACAGCTGACTTGTCAATGCAAACTACGAAAGCCAGAAGAGCCTGGACCAAGGTATTTCTAGTTCTACATGACAATCGATGCCAGCCCAGAATACTTTACCCAGCAAAAATGTCTATTATAGTTGAGGGGGAAAGAAAAATCTTCCATGACACAAATAGCCTGAAAGAATACATGTCCACAAAACCAGCCCTTCAAAGAATACTTGAAGCCACACAGAGAGGAGAAAGGAACAAGTGTACCCCAGGGGCAATGAAAGAAAATAAAGGTATAAATGAAGAAACACAAAGTTAGACACAGAACACAAGCAGCACTCAAAATGATGGCAACCAATACATACCTTTCAATAATAACTGTAAATATCAATGAACTGAACTCTCCAGTCAAAAGACACAGGGTAAGTGAATGGATTAAGAAACAAAATCCATCTTTTTGATGGGTTTCATCTGCAAGAAACCCATCTCACCTTCAAGGACAGGCACTACCTTAAGGTGAAAGGATGGAAAAGAATATTCCAAGCAAATAGTACTAAGAAAAAAGCAGTGGTTACAATTCTAATATCTGACAAAAAGACTTTAAAGTAAAACTAATCAGAAGAGATAGGAGGGTCACTTCATTCTGATCAAAGGAACAGTTAACCAAGAAGATATTATGATCCTTAACATATATGCACCAAACTCTGGTGCACCTAATTTTATGAAAAAAACACTATAGGACTTTAAGACACAGATTAACCCCAACTCAGTAATAGTAGGGGACTTCAACACCCCACTGCCTCCATTAGATAGGTCAACCGGACAAAGAATAAACAGAGAGATGTCTGAATTAAATGATACCATACATCACATGGACCAAACAGATATCTTTCGAATGTTACACCCAGGCACCAAAGAATACACTTTCTACTCAGCACCCCACATAACTTTTTCAAAATGAAATAGGTACAAAGAAAACAATACAAAGAACCAATGACTCTAAGAGCTGGTTCTTTGAAAAGCTAGACAAGATAGACAAACACTTAGCTCAGTTAAACAAAAGAAAGAAAGAGCAAATCCAAATCACACCTCTTTTGTGAACAAGATCCTCCAGTGCTAGTGAATAGAGGACCTTTTGTAATCCACAGGACTTGGAGCGGGGAACTTACGCTACCAGCCACAGCAGTGGATTGAGAAAGTTGATAATTTCCCAACGTTTTAAGAAGACCTATATCCAATACTACTTAATTTATTCAAAAAGAAATATAGGGAGAATTTCCAAATTCCTTCTATGAAGCCAGCATCACTCTAATACCCAAACCAGGTAAAGACACAACCAAAAAACTATAGACCCATATCCTTAATGAACATAGATACAAAATTTTTCAACAAAATACTTGCAAACTGCATACAGACACACATCAAAAAGTTCATTCACCATGATCAAGAAGGCTTTATCCCAGAGATGCAGAGATGGTTCAATATACACAAGTGAATAAACATCATTAATCATATAGATGGACTCAAAGACAAAAACCACATCGTCATTTCAATAGAAGCAGAAAAGACTTTTGACAAAATTCAGCATGTATTTATGTTCAAAGCCCTAGAGGGAATTGGACTGGAGGGAACATACCTCAACATAATTAAAGCTATATATAACAAACCCACAGCCAACATCATTCTAAATGGAGAAAAACTGGAAGCATTTCCATTAAAATCAGGAACCAGACAAGGATGCCCATTATCTCCACTCCTTTTCAACATAGTGCTTGAAACTCTGGCTAGAGCAGTAATACAGGAGAAGGAAATTAAAGGAGCACTAATTGGAAAATACACGATCAAACTATCCCTTTTTGCAGATGATATGATACTATACCTAAGAGATCCCAAAAGTTCCACCAGA
>NW_008340356.1:125031-162890 GCF_000622305.1 Nannospalax galili | reverse complement strand
AATATTGTGAAAATGACCATCCTACCAAAAGCAATATATAGATTCAATGCTCTGCCAATCAAAATTCCCATGACAGAACTAGAAAAAAAATCCTTAAATTCATATGGAAGCACAAAAGACTCTGGATAGCCAAAGCAACCCTGAGCACAAAGAGCAGCGCTGGGGAGATTATTACACCAGATCTCAAAGTATACTACAGAGCTATAGTCATAAAAACAGCATGGCCACTGGCGCAAAAAATAGACACATAGATCAATGGAACATCATTGAAGACCCAAGCCCGAGTACACACAATTTCAGCCACTTGATATTTGACAAAGGTGCCAAGAACACACAATGGAAGAAAGACAGCATCTTCAACAAATGGTGCTGACGAAACTGGATCTCCACCCATAGAAGAATGAAACTAGACCCTTATCTTTCACCTTGCACAAAAGTCACCTCCAAATGGATCAAAGATCTCAATGTGAAACTGGAAACCCTGAAACTATCAGAAGAAAATATTGGCAGTAACTTACAAGATATAGGTATAAGAAAGGATTTTCTAAATGGGACAGAAGTTGCTCAGGAATTAAAGTGGGAAAAATTCTTCACCAGTGACACATCTGACAGAGGTTTAACATCCAGAATATATAAAGAACTCAGAAAACAAAGAAGCGAGAAACCAACTGACACAATTAAAAGACGGGTTAAAGATCTAAACAGAGAGTTGTCAAATGAAAAAGTAAAGATGGTCAAGAAACAGCTCAAAAAGTGTTCAACATCGTTAGTAATTAGGGAAGTGCACACCTCAGCAACCCCTCAGTTATCTCAAAGCCTTTGAGCAGGAACTGGCACTTATTCTAACCACTCCAACAGCTATCAGAATGCCTGAAAGCAAAGCCTGAATCCATCACTCCCGAGTCCAGCCTTGGCAGACAAAAGAAAAATGAGGAGGAACCCAATAGAGGGATGCTTTCGGGACCCCTTGTGAAGAAATTCCAATGGATGCTCATATGAACATTTGAAAATTGCCCTGTTCTGACTTTTACTAGTTCCCTGTCTAGAACTTGTAATGCTAATTACTCTTGCCTTTACTTCTCCTTAACATCTCCTAGTCACCAGTTAAGGACTTTTTTTCCCCCTACAGATAAGAGTTATGCAATTTGGGATCTGTTAGATAGACCCACTGAAGGGATACTCCAATTGCCTCACCCAGCGTCCCTGTTCAGCATGGAAGAAGCCAAAGCAGTCTGCGTCCCGATTCCCTATTGGCAATGTGGGTACCCCCTTCAGAGGATGGTGTGATAAGAATAAGAGGTAGGAATTGGCTAGGCAGTTAGGATAAAAAGACCCCAAAGAAAAGTAACCAGTTTCTTGGCTAAAAGTCAAAATTTCCTTAGGCCTCTTAGCAACATACTCTTGTTTCAAAGGCCAAAAATGTCAAAAGTATTTGGGAGCTCTTACCTAATCTTCAAAAGATTTTAGGGTTACCTCTTCAGAGGGGGGAATGTTAGAGTAGCCAAAAGCCCCATTTAAAAAAAAAAAGAAGAAAGAGTACATGAAGTTATCAGAAAAAAGTGATGGGGAGATATGGGAGGAGTTGGAGGGGAGGGAGTGGGCATGGATTTGATCAAAACACCTTATATGCTTATATGCCTGAAATTCTCAATATTATTTCTTTTAAATAACTCTAGCCAGGCACACAGTGTGCACCTGTAGTCTTTGTACTCAGAAAGCTGAGCTAGAAGGAGCTCAAATTCAAGGTGCCAGTCTGGGTTATATAGCAAGACTCTGTCACAAACATCTGTTAAAACAAAACATCATCTTGGACTCCCTGACAGCTACCTCAGTGGAGTCCTCTTAGTGTGGTGAACTGTCCCACTGTAACAGGTGCTGCCTTGGGACTTCATATTTTCATAGCTTGTCCTCCAAATCAGTGGGTGCCAGACTTTCTTGTCGCATACACCAGTGGCAACGTAGCTTGGGCCATGGACCCTCAAAGTCCAATAAGTACTTGTTAATTAATAAACATTTTCTTTTTATTAAATATTTGTGTGTGTGTGTGTGTGTGTGTGTGTGTGTGTGTGTGTGCCTGTGAATACAGATGCATGCCCCTGGAGGCCAGAAGAGGGTGCTGAATCCTCTAGAGGTAGTTACAGGCAGCTGTTTATGAGCTACCCAACAGAAGTGGGAGAAACCGAACGTGGGTCCTCTTCAAGAGCAATGCACACTCTTGACGCTGAGCCATCTTTCTAGCCCCACATTTTCTTTATCCCATTATATTATTTGCCTCATGAAATGTAAACAAAAACAAGAATGTCAAATGAATCCTATGACTATGAAGGAAGTGTTATTTACAGTAGTTACTTATAATACTTGTTTATTATTTTAAGCTAATATTGCTCTCAAAATGTAATTAGTAATATTTTAGTCCTTGAGAACAATATAATTGGGTATACTTCATATTAATGAAAATCCTGACATGGGTTTCTGATGAGATCTGGCTCTAAATTCATGTTAAATTCACTAGCTTGTACTTCATGATGTCCAACTCCAGGACTATCGTTATTCTTAGCTCGCATGGCTAGCAGCAAGTTTTCCCTGGGAAGAGGTGTTGGCTGGGCTATCTCCTGGCTGTTTATAGTCATCTTATAGCTATTAATCGTGATGGATAGTTTCCTTACAGGGATCCTTTTGAGCTATTAGTTCATTTTGTGAGAGGTCTTCTGTTGTAACTAGATAATCTAATCTCCAGTCCTCATTAACTGAACACAAATCATGATGCCTTACAAATGCTGAGAACCAAAAGAGAGGGGTCCCATTCACCCTGGGATGCGGCCTTCCTGTCTTTACCCAGCCTCTGGACCGGCAATGAACAACGGGTACAGGTCAATCCATTCATGAAGCACAGAAGTCAATAACACTGCAAATAAATAAAGTATATAAGATTACGGTGTGAGGCATCAGTACAAACACGCACCTCTGCGTACTCACCAACATGTTTCCCTTTAAGTCAGTAGGGAGAGTGCGCATGATTAAAGAAGCATCTTCTGGGACTACCTGATAAATGAGATTTTATGTTCACTTTAATAATAATCTTTTAAAAACACCAAAGCTGAGCTTCTGAAGGCCACAGTCAGTAGCTCACATTCCTGAAGCATATGTCCTTTCATAATTACTGTCAGCAAAATAAAGCACAACGAGGACTTTAGCTGTCAGTGCTGTGCTGTTGCCTGAAGAAGGAGTTCATTTTCAACGGATGGAGTGGGACAGAGCCTGTGAGGCGGCTACCAAGACTGATGAGCAAAATTCTACAGTTCAGAGGGATTGGATACAGCCTGGTTGGCAGAGTGTTTGTCTAGCATGCACAAAGTCCGGCCCTGCCTAAATGGGACATGGTGGCACACGCCTGTGATCCTGGCACATGGGAGGAGAAAGTAGGAGGATTGACTACCAGGGTCATCCATCCTCGGCTGCTTAGTAAGTTCAAGACCAGCCTGGGTTACGTGAGACCCGGCATAAAAGAAAAAAAAAAAAAAAATCCCACAACCTTGGAGCTTACACTAGCCTCAATGGAGCCTACGCTAGCCTCAGTGGCTCTTGTCCTGTACTAAAGCATCTACCTCCTGCTCAGATCCTTCTAATCATTCCCTGCTTTCTCATCTTTCACAGTCCAGCCACCTCCTCTCCAGCCAGCTCCCCAGACACCTGGCCCCCTAGGGAGCAGCTTGATGAGCACAGACTTAGATGAGCTCCAGCAGACTAGAAGACTACTTTTAGAGAAGACGAAAATACAACTCCGACTCATACTGTTCATTTTCACAGAAGTTTCCTAATATCATGAAAATAACATGCTCATTATATAAAACCTGGTGAATACAGAGAAAAGAGAAAAGGTGATTATTCATAACTCAATCACCCGTTAAAATCACTGTTAACACTCACTACCTGCATTAGTTGACAGAAACATAAGGTATCCAAAAGGCTGTTTGTGTTCTTAGCAGGTCAAAATGTTAGCTATTAAACTATGTTCAACAATGAAAAAAAAAATCACTGTTAACACGTTGGTGTGTGACTTAATATTTTTCTTGCTTTTCTTTTATATAGTTCTATGTTTTCTATGCAATTTTGTGCCTTTAAAAAAATTGTTTGTTTTGGCTTTAAACATCGTCCTTGTTTACAAATTCCTGTTATAAAACTTCCCTGGCATCTGTGGGTGTATCTATCGGGTGTATGATTTCATACTTTTACATGCTCAAAAGTTCTTGGGGTAGGAAAACAAATACAGAATAGCATGTTTGGTATATAGCCACATCTTCATTCCAGTGAAAAATACGGCTGGACCGAATCCTTGAAAACCAAATGTGTTTTCCTCTTGAATGAATTCCCTCCTTTTGAGGGCAAATTTTGCTTCTGAATCTTGCTAAGCTGGAGGGCTGGAAGGTGTTTGGCATTTCCTGAACACTTCATAAGAGAGGGAAACCGACCCCAAATCCAGGAACTGGCAGAGGAAAACAAATTTAAAAAGATTACAGATAATTCATAAATATTACCAGTAAGTTACATTTAATTCAGTATGAAGTGTAAAGATCAATGAAAGCTAACTGTTTGCATGTCTAAACAGCCCATCTTTGACGGCCGGCTCTTACTGTCTGTAGTAAGGTTATTAATATTGCTTTTCATGTGAAAGTTTGGCCAGTATTTTGCAAAACTGTTTATATTTCTTAGATTATTTTTGAAGCTGAAGGTTATTACATGAGAACTTGCATTCCTTAAAAGTTAAGTGCTGTATTAAATGAAAGTAGAGCCATAAAAATGTCATGGAACTGAATATAAGATGTAAGAAAATGGGGTGAGAGGAGACTCGCAAAAACAATTCCTGTTTTCCTTCCACATCGTTTTCAGTAAAGATAAAGTTGCAATATTCAAAATGTAATCAAGACATAAAATTTAAGAACTGCTTATGCAACCAGCATGGTGGTACAGGACTGTACTCCTAACACTGGAGGCTGAGACAGGAGGATCACAAGTTCAAGGCCAGCCTGGCTTGCACAGTGAGACCCTGTGTCAAACAGAAAAAGGAGAGAGAAATGTTTATATTTATATATAATTTGGTAGAATAAGGGAGGAAATGCTTCTGAACAAATTACTGAAAGTGCTTATTATGTAGATATATATATAAAATGAGTGGGCATACACACACCAAAAAGCATGTCTCTTCAATATTTAACATATATGAACTAAATTAACTTTGTGAAAACGCAAAAGCAATTACAGCTTTAACAATTTAGTCAGTCGATATATCTCCTGTTTAGACAGAAGTATTCAGTTAAGTCCACTTGCTTTTGTTTTAAGTTGCCGGGGAAATCAAGGTTCCCTCTAAGTTCTTAGTCTCACTGATAAAAGAATTTAGAAATGGATTCCGAGGAAGCTGAGGGAAAACTTTATTACAGTTTGAGAGAAAAACAACACAGGTGAGGCGTAACCTTGGCAACTGCCCAGAGGAGATGGAAAAGAAAGTCATGCCATTTGCAAGCAGACACATGGTGTATGTGGGGTGGGGAATAGTGAGAGAGAGAGAGAGAGAGAGAGAGAGAGAGAGAGAGAGAAGGAAGAGAGAACTGGGTAAGGAGGCAGAAAGAAGAAAAAGGGAAACTTACGCTTTTCTGAGTAACTCAGAAAAGCGGGCAGCCTCTGCAGTCCGTGTGATGGAAGTTCTGAGGGCAATGGGTGGGAAAGGGGCTCTGGGAGGACAGTTACATTATCTCCTTAGAGGTTGACTATTTCTCCTCCTTCCTGGAGTGGTGGACTTCCAGGCCAGTGGCTGACAGGCCCAGCAGATTAACTGTTAAGGGTGGAGACATAGTATGTGGGTTCTAATGTTTGGAGCACATCAGAATGTGATGTCACCACCCAGGGCCAGAGGTATTCCATTCTTTTGATCAAGAGACAGGTGAGCCTCAATAGAGGCCTGACAGCCATCCTCAGTGACCTCCTAGACTACTAAAACATGGACAATGGCAACCTGCGGAAGGAAGGGTTTGTGTTGGCTCATAGTTTGTGGATTTGGTCCATCACAGTGGGGAAGTCATGGCAGCAGGAGCTGGAGGCAGCTGGTCACATCTGCATTAAAAAGCAGAGTGGTCAGGCATGGTGGCTGAGCACTCAGGAGGCAAAGGCAGGTGGATTTCTGTGAGATCAAGGCCAGCCCGGTCTGCATGGTGAGTTCCAGGTAGGCTGGGGCTAGGGAGACCCTTCAAAAAACAAACAAGTAAAACCCAACAAAACAAACCAAAAACAGAAACAGAGTGATGATACTTGTATTAGGCATGTTTTCCCCTTTTTATTCAGTCTAGGACTCCAACCCATGGAATGGTATCATCCAGTTAAGGTGTCTTTCTACCTTAATTAACCTAGATAATCCTCACAGGCAGACCCAGAGGCTAACATAATCCAGATACTCTCTTACAGGTATGCCTGGAGGCTTGTCTCCTAGGTAATTCTAGATCCTGTCATGTTGCCCCCCCCCCCCTGCCCTGCAATGTGCAACCTACCTTTGGGTGACCTGTAATATTTATGCAGATTCCCCACCTACTTTATTTAGAAGAAAGAATATAAACCAATGGCCAACCAAAGATGGGCAGGTGGGGCTGACTGAAGTATCTCAGCTCTCAGAAGCATTCTAGTAATCACTCTGACATTCCGGTGGAAACACAGGACCAAATGACATAAAAGTGATGGTAAATGATGGAACGAAGATATCGGCAATCACTTTTTGTATTCCATATTGGACATAAACATCCTAGCCTGATGTTAACAAGTTTTTAAATTATGTGTAGAATAGACAATTCTATATGCTGAATCAAAGCATATAAAGAATAGTGTGCAGTTTTCTATTGTTTGGTTTGATTGGGTTTTTGAGGCAGGGTCTCGCTCTATAACCCAGGCTGGCCTCAAAGTCAAGGCAGTCCTCCGGCCTCAGACTCCCAAGTACTGGGATTATAGGTATAAACCATTATGCCTAGATGTAGTATAGTTATTTATGGAACAGATCTGAAATCCTGGGAAGGTTTTTTTTATTCTATGCTATGAAAAATTAAATATAAAATTAGCTTTAAGAAGTTTTTGTTTTAAAGAGGAAAATAAATAGTATCTTTGTTAGGGCAACGATAACGCTATCTTCAGTATCTGAGGAAATGTGATGTGATAATGGATATAGGGTAACTCAGCAGAGCCCTTGCCAAGGGCTGAGGGGTTTAATGGCAAAGTCTAGCAGGTAGCCCTCATCTGGCAATGAGGATGAATGAGGAACAAACAGCAAAGCACAGAGCCAGTATCAGCTTCAGGTTTGAAACACAGTCTCCCAATTTAAACCTTTAATGAGTTTCTGCTCTGAATGAGCCAGCCAGACAGGAGCAGGTGGAGTGGTCCTGCCTTGCATTGCATTGGTCCTATATCTCAGGCGGCCATCTTCACCATCTTCATTTGGAAAAATTAACAATCTCTTGTACTCAAACTTAATCAATAGCCCCTGTACACACATAATCATTAAGCAATTCATAAAGAAGCAAAACAACTTTTTTTGGTGAAATTGAAATTCGCTTCCTTCAGAGCTATATCTAACATTTCCGGCCTCAGAAGAACTTCTATAAGAGCTTCTTGAAGCCACACCACTAACTGGTCTACTTTTATTTTTCTCTTTAATTTAAAACTAAAGGGGAGGGAGAAGCACCTGCAATCTGACATGCATGAGCCGAAACGAAGGTATTTTTTTTTCAACATTGGATTAATTAGCATTATCAGAAAAACAAAGGGAACAAAGCCCCCAGTAAGTAGTGCATTAATCATATTGCCTGTGATCAGTACCACAATAGAACGACAAGACAAAACAAAGGCCCTGGAAATAGCTCCGAGACGCGTCATGTGCTGTAGGGATTACTAGCTAAGAAATAGACATACTCGATGAACAGAGTAAAATAGAATCTAAAAAATTACACAAAGTCAAAAGAGCCAATTGCATTAATGCTGAACCCCAGTTAAAAAGAGAGAAATTGATATATTCAGAGTGACTGAATCCTAAGATAAAAAGTAGACAGTGGGGAAGAGGACAGGAAGCAGAGGGGAGAGTTGGAGGAATGGGATGTCTTTCCGTCTTTTTAAAGAAGACAGGAAGCTCACACCACTATTACTAAAGTAAGGCCAAGTCCAGCCAAACCTCAAATATGCAGGATCATTTCAAAACTCAGAAATACAAGATTTCTGTCTGCTTTATATGTGTGATTAGATACTGTTGGAGAATGCAAAGCCATCCTTGGAGTGATAAAACACTAAATTAATTATAACCTTTAAAAAGAATGGAGCAAGTCATATGAGTGATTTCTTGGCCTTCAATTTTCTGTATCAGCGTCTGTCCTAAGAATCCTTTACAAAGGTGTTTTAGACGAAATTGCTGATTTGTGATGAGCCACTGCACAAATTAAGACCAAACCTGGTGAGGTCCAGAGGCACCGTCTAAAGGGAGGACTGGAACTTTTCCTCGGATCCTCAACAGCCAGTTCCAAGCCACTTTTCTGTGCTCCAAATTTTCTTTGAAATATAAAAATGTAGACTACGGGTGTAGCACAATAGGTGGAGTGCTTTAACAGCACAGAGAGAGGCCAGTACCACGTACAGCTGAGCACAGTGGTGCACATCTGTAATTCAGCACTCAGGAGACAGAGGCAGGAGAATTGCCAAGTTCAAGGTCTTCCTGGGCTGTACAGAGAGGAAGAGCCCTACAGAAAGCAGAAGGAACGGGGTGTCCGCCTGACTGCTCCTCATTTCCTCCTCCTGCTTTCCTGTGAGCTTCACCGAAGTCTTCCCCAGCCCCTGAACCCTGTCTGCAGCTCTGCCTCACTGCCCTGTGCCCCCCGCACGGCGGGCTTCCTTCCTGTTCTCAGCTTCGCAATCCTTTTTTACTTTGACCTTTCACTCTTTACCCCTTCAACCTTCCAGATAAAAGAAAAAACACACTAAGTAAAACCCACTTTTACCTAATTTGGCAACTAAGTAGCTAAGTATTGTTTTAATGTCTTTGCAATAAGAAAGGCTTCAGAAATGTCTCTCCACAAAGGTCCATGTGTGAAGTTCACAGGGCTGATAGCTTCCATGTAAAATCAATTTTGGGTTTTTTTGTTTGTTTGTTTGTTTGTTTGTTTGAGATGGGATCTCCCTGTAGCTCCAGCTGGCCTGGACCTCCCTATATAGAACAGGCTGGCCTTAATCTCACAGAGATCCACCTGCATCTGCTTCCAGACCGCTGGGATTAAAGGCATGTACCATCACATCCAGCTAAAATCAATTCTTATACGTGCAAAAGTGAAAGTTAATATGTACCACCCTATTAAAACACTATACCAGTAAAATGACCAATTTAATAAAGACATCGTAAGTTGTCTTAGTTTGGTCTGCAATAACAGAGAACTATAAATTCAGTGGCCTGTAAATAATTCATTTCTCAACGTTTGCAGCCAGAAGCCCAAGGTGAAGGTATTGCAGACTCAGGTCCAGTAAGGGCCTACCTCCTGCTCCACAGATGGCTGTTGTCCACCACTTTACAGAGCATGAGGACAAAGGCAACTGCTTGGAGTGTCTTCTGCTCAGGCAGGAGAACCCTTACCCAACTGTGAAGACCAGGGTGGGCCTTCGCACACTGCCACCTGGAGATTAGATGCAGCGTGTGATGTCTGAGCAGACGCAGACAAGTCTACAGCAAAGGCCTTATAAAAGTAACAAGACAAAGACAACCACTCAGCAGGCAGTGGACAAACCATACAAAAAGATTTTTAGAGAATAAAATATAAATGACTGGTAAATAAAAGAAAAAAAGAAAAAAGTGTCCACTCTCAGTCTTAATTACAGAAGGACAAATTAAAGCAACAATGTGTCACTTTGCATGTAGCAGATAAAGTTTTAAAAGTCAACAACGGTTACTTTTGAGAAAGGAGAAGCTGCCCCATCCTCACAATACATCACACATATGTGCGTCTTTGCAAGGATTCATTTCATTCAAAAAGAAACAAAGACAGTTACTGGTACACCGACTTTGGGGGAAAATATTCAAAATGAAGCTAGACAATATTCTCCACAGTTTTATTTCATATTTCATACACAGAACACAATAGAAATCATTAAAACAAAATGAAACGAACACTTCCCCAGTTTGTGGGTAAGGAGGGAGGACAATCTTTGTTTGAATTTGTGAAATCAAAATGAAGGCTAACTAATTATAATAATCCTCTCAAGAGAGATGAGAAAAAGTAGATTCCTGTTTGGGTAGAAGAGTATGGAGGTATGAATGTTGTAAGCCATCTTTAAAAGTTGCTTTAAAAAATATGCAAAGTCGTATGCTGAAGCTCAGGTCAGGTGACTTCTGTGTCCTCAAAACCCCAGGGAGGCCGCGAAGGGCGCCAGAAACAGCAGGGCCGTGGGTTCCAGCTGGGCTTCCAGGACAAGAACCTCCTCTTTCTGTTCTCAGTGTTTAAGTCTGTAAAGCAGAAACAATAACATTCACCCAAGAGCTGTGTTTGGGAATAGGACCTGACAGGTAGCCTGACACTATATGAAGAATGGGTCCCCCCGGGGTGGGGGGTCAGCTCTGCCTTTGAATCCTCTCCTCTACCGCTTTGGCGTTGTGTGAACTTGCCTCAGGTCACCTAGCTTCCCCATGCTTCTGCCTTCTCATTGGAAAATTAAGAGTACATGTTTGCTGTGGAGAGCAATCTCAATTATTTGGAAAGTTTATAGCATTGACCATTTGTTACCTAGATAAATGTCAGCCCCCATTAGTGTGAGGTCTTATAAGAACAGCTACTACCTGCTTAGAAGATGCAGCCCTCTCTTCGGTCTCTTTAGTTTACGGAAGTAAAAGAAGAAGGAAGCGATGCTAATCCATACCCTGCTCAGACGTTTGTCTAAAGATGGGAAGAGTTAACAGGCACTAGATTCACTCCCCTGCCCAAGAGAACCAAAGATAGAAAATGAATGAGGAAACATTTAAAGACTCCAGTTTTAGTCGCTGAGCCAGTTGGGAAGCCTGACACTGGAATGCTTGTCTTCTGCAGAGTTCGCTTGGATCGCATCCAGCTTGGTCCTAGGAGGTGAGACCTTTGAGAGGCATGTAGGCTTGGAGACCAATGCCCTTCCAGTAGGCCTTGTGATCAATGCCCTTATCAAAGAGTTCGATTGAAGAGGAACTGGGGCTAGAACTCAGTGGGTAGTATACCCACCTAATATGTGTGGAGCCCTGGGTTCAGTTCTCAGCATTGCAACTAGGCACCATGGCAATAAACTGGGCACAGCGGCTCAGGCCTGAAATCTTAGCAACTGGGGAATGGAGGCAGGAGAATCAGAAGTTCAAGGTCATTCTTGACTACATAGCAAGTTTGAAGCCAGCCTGGACTACATGAGACCTAGTAAAAAAAATAAAGCTGTTTGCTCTTCCAGCATGGGAGAATACAGTAAGATCAAATATCGGGCTGGAGAGATGGCTCAGCAGTTAAAAACACTGACTGTTCTTGCAGAAGACCCAGGTTTGAATCCCAGTATCCATATGGCAGCTAACAACTGTCCATAACTCCAGTTCCAGGGGATCCGCCAGGCTCTTCTGTCCTCTGTGGGCATTGCACGACACGGGTGCACTTACCTACATGCAGGCAATACACGCATACACATAAAATAAAAATAATAAATAAATTTTAAAAAAGACACCAGATCTACTGCCTTCTTTACTTTGGACTTCCAGCCAGAGAAGTACATTTCCATTGTTATAGCAGCCCATGTGGAAATACTCTCCTTTACTTCCTTGACAGTGTCTGAGCTGTGTTGTAAGGGGTGAGCCCAGTAGAGTCCCGCATGAGACCGCCAGTTCAAAATTTTTTATGTTCAAGATCAGCAGTGTCATAAATAAAGCTTGTTTTTATTTATTTATTTATTATTTAGTTAGTTTGTGCATGTGAGTGTTTTGCCTCTCATATGTAAGTGCATCCATTTGTACAATGCCATGGAGGTCAGAAGAAGGCGTCAGATTCCCTGGAACTGGAGTTACACAGTGTTCTTAGCCATGAACTGAGTACTGTCCTCTGCAAGAACAGTCAGTGCTGAACCATCTTTCTAATACCAATAAAGCCATGTGCTTCAGAAAAGCTTCTATCCTACCACTTAGACGACTGCACCAGGGTGAAGATAAGATAACGCTAACAGAACTTTGGGTGCGTGCATCTTCCTATCAGGAGCATGACTGACTTTATTTTGTCATTCGCTCCTGACCCTTTAAGCCCCGGGAGAAATCATCTTCTATCAGGTCCTGGCATTAAGAGGAATCAGTCATCACCCAGGAATAGGAGTGGGCATGCGTCTTGCGGGTGAGAGCAAACTCTTTATGATGTGTGGGCAAAATGAGTGCCAAGCACTCAGGTCTCCTCAGGAAGAGTCGTTCTAGCCCGAGGAGTCTGGAGATTGCGGAGTCAGATATTGAATTTCTGTGGAGAGACCGCAATCACAGGGGTCTTGTGAAGTCCGGGTTAAATTTACAGTTTCTCTTCACATTCGGATATTTCCAGTGTGTTCACCTTTTGTGCTCCAGCAGGGCAGAAGCTTAGGGCTATTAGACCTCTCCTTATCTTATCTCATGCCATCTTACCTTCCCTAACCTTATCTTGGCCTAATATTAAACCCTGTGGAGAACAAAAGGCTTGTGTTCTCCAGCTGACCTTTCTAGGTCCTTTTTCTCTCTGTACCCTGACCTAAAACATGTGTTCTGGTTTGTTCTGCTTTATGAGTTCGACATTTAGATAGAAGTAAAAAGTTCTAAAAGAGAAAGAAACCATTTCATTGGACATGAGCACAAAGACGCAGGTACATAACCTCGAAACACGTGGAGAAGGCTTGCTCCCACACAGTGTGGAGGCAGGGGGCACCAGCCTTGTTTAAGTGGGTGCATGGGAGCAAGGTGGCATAAACCAGGCTCTGGGCATCACGTGAAGATCTGGCCGAATTCACAGTTTGTTGAGCACCAGGAACAAAATGTGGTAAACATGCAAAGAAAAGCCTGGCTTTTCTTTTCCAAGGCTGGAGTGGGGTTTGCCTGTGGTTTCATAGGAGCAAATAATTGGTATTTAATTGATATTTAATTAGTAGATGGGTTGGTACTGAAGAAGAAAACATTTCACTCTTGTGTCTGAGAAGCTTGAGCAATCTGGGAAAAATGGAGTCATTGGCTCCTTGCAATCACGGCGGGAGCGAGCGTTGAAAGCAAGAGTTGTGCCAGTATGTGGCAGGATTATCTAGCCAACAGCTGTGAGACAAAAGGAAAGAGGTGTTATTTAACTTCCAATTTTAAGTTTACCGGCAGACAGTATTCTTCGAAGAAGGTGATCATAGGAAACTCTGGAGGAGTCTGCTTATGAGCATGTAGGTCACCGCAGAAAAAGAAGGGACGGTGTGATGGTTAGTGCTGGTTGTCAATGTGACAGGATCTAAAATCACCTAGGAGACAAAGCTCTGAGCCTGTCTGTGAGGGAAGTTTTAGATTAGGTTAACTGAAGTAGGAAGACCTACCTTAAATATGGGTGGCGCCATCCTAAGGGCTGGGGTCCTGGACTGCATAAAAAAAGAGACAATGAGCTGAGCTGACATTTATCTCTATCCTGCTGCTCTGCTCTCTCTGCTTCCTGACTGCAGACACTATGCAACCAGCCAACTCATACTCTGGCTTCCATGCATTCCCAACCACGATTGTCTGTATCCCTGCAGAATTAGCTAAAATAAACCCTTCCTCCCTAAGTTACTTCTTGTCAGGCGTTTGGTCACAGTAACTAGAAAAGTAGCTAGTACAGGGGAGGGAGGGGAGGGGAGGAAGGGAACAAAGACTAATGCTACATGCCAGGCATGGTCCTGGATGCCAGCAGGCATGGGCTGGGAGTACGTGAGGAGGAGAAGGGAAGGAAGCATGACAAAGGGCGTCTGCAGAACTCAGTTCCTATTTCCATCTTTTTGGCCTCGATCATTCCTTTCCTTACCCTTTCCCTTCCCAGGCTCATGAGGAGAATCTAAGGATCCTGTCTGCCTCCCCTCACCTGCTCAGCAGGATGACTGACCCTGAGGAGTAGATTTGCTGGGTGAGAATGCAGGTGCCAGTTGCTGAGGACTGCCTGCTTTGGGCTGTAGAATCTGCTTCAGGTCTTGAGATTTGGAGCCAGTTTATTACATTTTATTTTATAGTTCTTAACTTAATATCACTGTTCAAAATGCACGTCCTGCATTTGGGGACACAAATCAGACTCTATAGACCTTAATATATTTATGATTGAGTGCACTGAATTGGGCAGGGGCAGTTAGGGGAGGTGTGGGTTGGGGAGGGGATTTAAATACCATCGAATTATAGTATATGAAAAAAATCACAAAAATTCAGTAAAAAAATAAAAATAAACCAAGTGCAGGTCCTGGAGACAGACCACCTTTTGGGTTTTGAAAAAAATCACAAAAATTCAGTAAAAAAATAAAAATAAACCAAGTGCAGGTCCTGGAGACAGACCCCCTTTTGGGTTTTTTTTTTTTTTCCTGTATTTATTTACTTATATATTTATTTGAGACAGGGTCTCACATAGCCCAGGGTGGCCTGGAACTCACTATGTAGCCAAAGAAGACCTTGAACTCCTGATCCTCCTGCCTCTACCTTCTGAGTGCTGGGATTTCAGAACTGTGCCACCACGCTTAGTTTATGCCATCCTGGGGATGGAGCCCAGGGTTTGTTTTGGTTTTTGTTGGGTTTGTTTCGCATTCTAGGCTAGCACTCTGCCACCTGAGACCTGAGGTACATTCCAGGCCTGATTGGACCCTTTTATACCTCTTCTTGTCTGTGAAATGGGGAATAACACCTCCCTTGTAAGGCACTGTGAAGCCTTCAGGAGATACTGTATAAAGGTGAAGCTCACTGCCTAACACAGCAAGTGCTGTCTGTGCCCTGCCTACTCGGTGGGCATCCTGATCCCAGTTTGCAGATTCTCTGTGCTCAGTCTTGGAGAAAGCATCTCAAACAGATAATTTTTTTCCTCGAAATCTACTTTCTTGGTAACTAGGAAAGGGCTATTTTCCTTGGTCATTGTTACATGGTTACAAAGAAGTCTTGAAGAATAATGATATTCCCTGGATCTATGCACCAATTTCCTCAGTTCTACTTACTGATTCAGGTGAAATGCCAAGAATTGAGCTGGCTTGGTTTCCTCTGCATTTCAGGTGAGGGAGATGACTCACTCAGAGTGTACAGGGGAGTGCCTAAGGTCACAAAGGGTCTGAGTCTCAGACCCTGGCTGGCCTATCCCTGTACAACTATACCTTGTCAACCACCCACCTTTACCATTTCTTGAATCGGAACATCCTGGAACAACAATAACAATGAGTGATTTCTATCCTGTTCTGTCTGTGGCGCTCTGGGTTCCGTGGTGATGCTGTTATGTACTTGTGAAGAGAGCTGGGGTAAAGGCACCCACAAGTCAGAAGACGAGTTTAAGCATGATGAGGTTACTGACATGGAAATGTAGTGATATCTAATTCCTATTGTGCCAGCATTATGTAAACACATAAGTGGGTGGAATTCCAACAAGATGCTCTTAATTATTACAAATCACCATTGCATTTTAAAGACCAAAATTCCCAAGAACGTTCTTTTTGTTGTTGTTTTATTTTGTTTTGTTTTGTTTTTGTGAACGTCTTGTACAGTTGTAGTTGTGGACTTCTGTTAACACTGCTTCTTAAAATCCAAGCATTTGGGTATTTTGAGATGCTCCTGGATGTGGCTTGAAATTAGCAATAAAACATGGCTAGAAATGATACATCATGAGATCTAATGACCAGGATGTTATCCCCAACAAGAGATGCCAGAAGTCACACAGTCTGTGACCTCCACAGTGGACACACCCGTTTTACAGATGTGGAAACAGCCTCAGAGAGGTGATTTACTTAACTATGCATGGATTATTAATTTTTTCCATAATAATCATTTTCTAATTAGGTTACCAGGCCCCAAACCCATGGATCTATTTATACCAAGTTGATGAAATCAAGCAAATTCAGAATAATGCAACATAGCACAATGCTAAAAGCAGCTAGGAATATTCAAGTCTGTGTTATAATTTACTTTCCAAATTATGATTTATTTGTTTAGAATTCAAATTTGGGTCCTTTAAGAAAAAATTAGAATTCTTCACACTCTAGAACCTAACTTTCAGAACAACATGCTCTGTTTTGGGGTTTGTTTCCCCTCTTTTAGCTGTGTAAATAGGGTACTTCCAGTAACCTGCCTGCCCCTCCCTGAACCCAACCTAGGGAGATTGTCTTCCCAACCATCCCTAAGGGGAAGAGCAGAATCAAAGGCTTCCACTAACAAGCCAACTTCCACGTTTATCTTCCCCGTATCATTGAAGATGTTTTGTTGGTTTTTTTCCCCAGGAAAGTCTGTTTCTACTCACCTGTCATGTAATCACCTTTTCAGGTGATTTCTTTTAAAAAATATTTTTCTAAAAACACATCCTCTGAATCCAAAAACTAAAATTAGAAAGACTGTATGACCCAGCTATACCAATTCTGGGAATGTACCCAAAGCACATTAAGTGACATAGATACTTGCACATCCATGGTTATCTTCCAACTATTCACGATAGACACGAGAGGCAGAACTGGCCTAAGTGTTCATAGATGAATGGGTAAGGAAACAATGGTTCATGTCCACAGTGTAGTTTACTCAGCTATAGGAAGAATGAAATTATGCCATGTGCAGGAAAATGTGTAGAACTAGAGGTCATCATGTTAAGTGAAATAGATCATGTTTTCTGTCATGTGGAACTGAGATTTAAATGTGGACAAACATAAACACAACATGAATGTAGACGAGGAATAGGGTGGGGGGAGGGAGGGATCTCAAGGGGAGAGGAGAAATGTGGGGGAGAAAGACAGTGTTCCCTGCTTTCTCGTACAAGCAGAATCAGAATTTAACAGGAAAACAGACGAGAGGATATTTGTGGGAAGGTAAACGGGAGGTGGGACAAAAGAGGCTGGAGCGGGGCTCTGCAGGCACGAAATCGTCATCTGAAACCCATTCACTGTGCCTGTTAACTAAAAAGCTAAAAATTACAATCACGCCCTTTGCCACCGAGACAATCAACTTTTACAATCGGTGTCCAGCTGGGGGTGCTGTTCAGTGCTACAGTGTTTGCTCCACAGGCATGAGGTCGTGGATCCCCATGTGATCCCAGCACACAACAGCACACAAAAAACCCACGATAGCATGGGAGGAGATATGAAAGGAACATGGTGTTCACGCGTCACACTCATACATGACCACATTCACCATGGGCAAGTGAGTCCTGTTTTAACGTGTGTGTGTGTGGGGGGAGTGTTTTTCTCACTTTGCTAACACAGGTTAAAATATATGTTTATTTCCCAATCTGGAAGTTGCCTTCACTATTTTGAATGCCCTGCTCACACTGATAACCCACGATGCTCCCTTTCTCATCTCTCACTGCCAAAAGGGACTCGTTGGTTATCTCCGATTGCAGGCAATTCAAACTTTAAGTAAGCCTGTCTTTATCAACTACTGTTTTAACAGCTGATTAATTAGTGCTGTGGAGATCCAGAGGAGGCCTTTATCTGAAGAGCAGTTCAACCATTAGCAAAGGAAACTTCCTTGTGCTAGAGCAGCTCAGATAACAAGGTAAGATAATAGTTCACAATCCATCTTTGGCAAATGCAAACAGGAACAGTCCCCCTTAGCCCAACACAGGCCAGGAGGAAAGCTGGCTGGAGTCTCAGGGCGCTGTGGTCTTTGTCGGCAAAACCTCTGCTCATTTTGAGCCGTGCTTTTTAGACCAGCACCTCGCAGTTCCCCTAGCGCAGCTGCTATTTGGAAACTCAAATGGTACCCGATAGCTGTTGGCTGTTCAGAAGGAGATCAGCGCCAGGAGCATTCTTCAATGATGGGCTGGGTTGGTCTTATCAGTGGAGAGTTAAATGTGGGCTTGAGGCCAAATCTTCTTGATAGCTGTGTGCTCTTGGACAAGCCGCTTGCCATCCCTGTGCTCAGTTGCCATCTCTGTAAAATGGAGCTAATGACAGCGCCTGCCTCTTGGCCTTAGTATGAGAATTCAGTGAACTAATACTTTCAGTGCTCTTAGAGCTCTGTCTGGCACCTGGGGAGTGCTCCATAAATCCTGGCATCATTACTAAAGAAAAAAATGCAAGGAATTTTTATTCTCCAAATCCTGCTAGAACTAGCCAGAAATTATTAAATGCAAACAGACAGGACCTGGGGCTGTGACTGGACACAGGCTCTTAGAACCATCACCCTGGCCAGCATGACCATGACTTCCACGAGGGACTTTGTAATCCCTGTGCTGCGATAACAGCACTCAAAGCACCTGAAACACGCAACCTTGAAAGGCTTGAGGTAGATGCTTTTTCTGTTTTCTTTATACAGCTGATGGGTGGAAGTTCAGGAGCTACAGTGGCTGGATGGAGGTCACTGAGATGCAGTGATGGTTTTGACTCTCATCACTCACCATTGCCATCACACCAAAGTACATCTTCCTGCCCACTGTGTATGACTTCCCTCATTTGTGGGGGTGCAGAGGTGAAATGATTTTGGACCAGTGACCTGAGACAGTTGAGCTGAAACCCAGAGTCCCCACCTCTGTTCCTTGATTTTGTTCAGTGCACGTTTGTTGGAAAGGCGGTTTGGGAAAACCAGAATAAAGTGGCTGGAACCTAGTAACTGGGGGTTTGATGCATTGGGTTTTTCTAGCACCAGGAACCCTCTGGAAGCCTTTTGCTTGGAGGAGAAGGGCTGGGAGCCCACAACTGGAGGGAATCATAGCTCATGCTCCCTTTTTTTGTGCTGTGGCCAATGGAGAAAAACGAATCTGTAGACACTGGACTTGCTTACCTAGTCACCTTTATTTACTGTTCTGAGCAGGAAGATTTTTTCTTCTTAGCAAATGGTTCACCTGTGCAGCTTTTAAACATTGGAACATACAAAGTGAGTAAGCCCTCGTAGTCACTCCAAAGACATGAAGGGGTGTCTCATGACCACATGAGTAAAGGCTGCCTCACCAGGTGTCAGTCTACTGACTTGGCGCCTTGTTCCTTTGAAGATATCACAAGAGAAGCAGGAGACGTCTCCATCAGGTTTGTCCTCCAGCTCTGAATATAAGCCTAGCACATAGTAAGAGGCCATTGTAGGGGCAGGAGGTTGTGTTGAAACTGATCAGAACTGAGAACTCAGGAAAGATAATTCAAAGAAATTGTTGCTATACCTGTTGAGAGGGGCAATGATTCAGTCAGCAATACCTTTCTGAATAGGACATATGAAATAAGTTTTGAAGTATTTCTTGGGAAGTTCTAGTTTAAACCTTGACTTCTTAGCACTTCTGTATCTGCCTAGGAAAGTACTTCCTGCTCAGCCTCTCAAAAGACCCACCTCTGTTCACCTGGAGGTGGACGCCTCAAAAGAACTAACTGACCCCTCGGCCCCAACATCAGTCCTTCAACTATGGCAGAATGCTGGCTGGCAGAGGGGCTTATGGGACCTGAGGAGCTTTTCCGCTCCTGCATAGACATTTATGAAGAACCTCCCATGAACAGAGCCCTGGGATGTGACTGGATGAGTCTGCACATCCTCCAAGGAACAGCTAGTTACGGAATAAACAGCAAGAAGACAGACGTCAAGTGCCATGAAGCTTGGGCAGCTGAAGCACTGTGGGAGTGGACTGCCCAGACACTCCATCACTGCATTTAACAGCTTTCTGTTTTAGTTGGCATGTATTAATCATACAAGATAATGGGGCTTGTTAGTACATTTTCAGACTGTTGTGAGCTACCATGTAGATGCTGGAACAACAAGTGCTCTAACTGCTGAGCCATCTCTCCAGCTACCCATTCCCAGTCTCTTCTCTCGGTCCCTCCCACTCCTCCTGATCCCTGTCCTCTTCCCAAATAGTCTTTCTTTTACTTTCATGCTTTTTTTTTTTTTTTTTTGGTGGCCCATGAGTTTAGTTGGGACTGCTCACAGGAGCATGAGTAAGGGATTATTTACAGGAGCCCAGACACCATGCCAGTGGTCACACCAGTGAAGAAACCTCTCTCTTTCACAGCAACTGTTAACAGCCTACAGATCCTCAGGGAGGAGCATGGCCTCATGAGTCCCTCCCTCAGTAAGTGTTACCTGCCTATAAACCCTCAGGGAGGGGTAGGGTCTTGACGAGCCCCTCCCCTTCCATATGGCATGCCAATGGGCCCGTCTTCTGCAGGTAACCAGGTCTACTGAGAGTTCAAGAGCACAATGCCACGTCCTGTCCAGAAGGAACACACAGCATTATGTTCCTTCCTCTCACTCTTACACACTCCCTCCCCTTCTTCCACAGCGTTTCCTGGAGGCCCCTTTAGGCCTGAACATTCCCTCATCCCTTATTCTTAGCCCTTTGGTCAGTTGTGAGTCTCTGCAGTGCCATCACCTACCTCAAGGCTCTAACATGCTTCCTGTGGCTTCTCTTAAGAATGAAAAGTAAGAAAACTACACACCAGATGAAACCATTTCTTGAGGTGCATCGATGAACTGTGTATATTTTTCAAGATGCTTATCTGAGCATCAGTTATGACTGCTACAAAAGAGGGCACTTACTATGTCCCACCCTGTGCCATCTCACCACCACTGGGCAAAGCTCTGAGCGCACAGGACACAGGTGTCCTGAACCCACACACGACCAGGTCTTCGATGGTTACGTCGTCTGCAGTCAACCTTACGTTTGGTAGTCACCCACATGGGACTAACGGTTTGTTTTGTCTTTTCATTGCGTGGTCCGAGAGCATGAATTTTGTAGATTGTTAGGTGTTGACAAGCCTACGGTTAATCTCAACTAAATCTCCAAGGCAGTAGAATGAGGTACAATAAGCAGAGTTAGAGGGTGACTCTGAGTAGCAGGAAATGGAGAAGTGCTGAACTAAACCCTAAGAGTGATTTACCATCAGTCTCCCAAACTCTGCACACTCGATCCAGAGCAGCAGACTCCCAAGTGCCCCACCTGGGGACAGCACCAGCACCCACATTGGACTCTGAGGATTCTCTTGCCCATCTAATGACACTTCTTTATTTACAGAAGACATCTCTTTAGGTGTCGTGCTGGACCCTGGTGAATGGTGAGGTCTCTGGTTCCTAGTGGTTTATTTGAGTGAAACCCTAGGAAAACAGGATTGACTATATGACTTTAAAATACATCAAGCTCCATGATGAGAAAAGAGAGAGAAAGGGAAAAGCGAGGTGGGAACCCGAGAAAGCTCTCCACGGACATGACATCTGAGCTACAATGGATGATGTGCCTAGGCGATGACTCGGGAAAGCTGCATCCTTTGAGCACCTTGCACACTTGCAGACAGCTCCTCTCCCCAAACATGGTTTTCTGCTTTAACAACTTTGGATGGAGGCCTCAGGAATCTTGTAACTTTCTGAGCTTCCCAAGTCCTCTTAGTTTAGTGACCTTCTAAGTCTTAGGAGAGTCCCTCCTCCTTCTAAGACAGAATGCTCGATTTAGAGGCAGTAATTACCCAAAACAACCACACGTGGATATGGAAAAGAAAAACACAAACGAGATGAAGACAAGGTGTTCCTACATGCAGCTAAAGGCTGCATTTCACCAAGATATGACTAAATGCCAGATGGCTGGATGTCACTTCACAGGTGACATCTTTAAAACGGTCATGTGGTCTTGCGGCCATTAGAACTCTCCTGTTTGGTTTTTCTCACTTATATATTATATGACTTTAAATTTTTGAAGGTCATTTTCCCTATCTTTCAGCTTATATTAATTTTTTTTCTTTATATCCACTTCGTGCTTTGTGTTTGCAGTGTTGGCCTTTTGTGGAGAGTTTCTCTTTTCTGACAGCACCTGTGGGTAACGGGGGCAACTTGCCATCCTCCAGGACGCTCTGAGAGGCCCTTTCTGTCTGTTGCCACGATGGCTCCTTTCTCTCGGCCAAGTGCACGTTACTTTAATGTGGCCCTGAAAGCAGTTTTATAATCTGAAGAATAAACAGGTTGCTTGTCAAATTCTCTTTGTCTCTCCCATAGTGACCTGGTAACATTTACACTGCTTTGCGGAAACACGGCGGAGGGGCTGGCCGCCAGCATCAGATGACTTCCACTGCTGGAGAATGCGATTGTGATGGTTTTCAGGCAAAGGGTGGCACCCCCACCTCAAGGCCATCCTGGACAAAGGCAGGGAGCCTGAACATTTAGTAGTTATTCACGACTTTGAATCATTTTAGAATATTCCCTTGAGAGAATGGATACTTAGATGAGGCTATTTAAATAAAAAAACTTTCATTGTATTTGAATAGATATCGAATATGCATTTCTAAGAATCCATGATTTTTAAATTACAGAGGCTAAATTACAGTGGATGTAGGGAAATGTGCCTTCATGATTTTGCTGCAGTGGCTTAGAGAGGTCATCACGCAGTCGCTCACCTCAGTGCCATCATGTTCTCTCTCTAGACCCAAAGCCATGGAACACATCTTTGGACAACATAAATAGTCAGGGAATACCTCCGGGCGTACAAGCAGAGTCGACCTCTGTTTAACGTCCTCTGGCCACACATCTGCTTTGCAGAAGGTAAGGCTATGCTCAGTCCCCTCAAGCACTGTTCAGGAAAGAACAGTGAGGCAATTTCTCCAGGCTCGTCCTTTGAATCAGCTCACGGACTCTTTTCCCTCACTGGAAACCAGATTCCTTTATGATTTTTTTAAACCTACATCTTCACTTTATAAACAAAAATTTCCACACATTTTACTATTAAACAGTATTTCTGTGGGGACGATCCCTTCCTAGTGGCTTTAAGTGGAAAATGGTCACTTTTATGAATATGGTGAGGGTGTTGTATATCTTTTCCTGATAGCATGTTGAATGTTACTATTACGACCTCCTAGTAGAATGTGCCGAGGGGGCGATGAAAACCAATGGTCTCCAGCTCCCCGGAGCCTGGGCACCTCAGCAGCTTTGTCCCTTCTTGCTGACACCCACTGACTAGGTTCATCGCCAGAGAACCAGCGCTGCTGTGCCAGCAAGTACCCAGCTTAGCTTCCAGATTCTACCAGACAGTGCTAGCATTGTCTTCCATTAGGTGCTCTGTCTTCTCAACAAACCAGAATCCTGGAGATAATCTGACCTTATGAAGGAGAGGGAGGCCAATTAGATCACAGAAAATCTGGATCAATGGAGTGGCAGCTCTCAGTTCCACTGTTCTTCATGGGGCTCTGCTTCCTGAGTCCTGTGTAGGCTCAAGTTAATTTAACAGGATCCAGGGACAGACTACCAGGAGGCTGAGGACGGAGGCTGAAGGCCTTCCGTCTCAAACTGCCATCGCTGGCATCTCCCCCATCTCAGATTTACACCCACAAAGAAGATGCCAAGACCGTTCCCTGCAGACTGACGGTCTCCGCTGCCTCCAGGAGCCTCCAGGTAGCAATTTGCCACATCCTCTGCGTTTGACGGAGGGCTGGGAATTAGAGGAGGTGTCTGGCTCTCCTGTCACTTGTCTCTTCACATATAATTATCTGAGTTCCTAGGTGCTGCAGTGATACATGAAGAAATTTGAAGAAGAAATACAATATGTCTGCACTGTGCTTCATCATTAGCCCTAGATTAAGTATTTCTTATCCTAGGCTCAGGTAAGAGGCAAAGAGCTGCAAGCCTGCCATGAGTCTTTGTCTGTCTCCCAAGGGGGAACCAGCTGTGTGTCTTTGGCCAAGACACTTAACATCTCTGAGTCTTGTTGCTTTGTTCTATGGAACAAGAGGGCAGAATGGGTTACTGATGAAATTTCTCCTGAAGCTGAACTTAACTATAATTTGTACCCAAAATCACGATGGGAAATACTCCAGTTACCAAGTTAGATGACATGGCCGATAAGATGTATTCTAACTTTTGTCTGCACTTCGGAAAGTGTTAGGAAGTTTACAAGAATTCAAGCAACACGTTTTGTGTAAACATGGTGTTTGGAGATTTTTCAAAACATTGAACGTTCCTCTTAGGAAATTGTTTGAATCAACTCATGCTCAGTCTTTATTATAAAATCTGGGATACTTACTAAGTTTATGTGTGGTTATTCCATCTGGGTAGACCTTAAAAGTAGTAAGAATAACTCTTAAAAGCCATGTATCTGAAAAGTCTTCCTGTGCCTCATACATCACCCTTTCCATAGAAAGTCGCATGTTGAACGTGACTGGGTGGTTTATTCCACTCACACCTCCTTCCTCTGTCCTCAGCAAATATAAAGAAAAACCAAACCAAATCACAGGAAAATGTTCTAGCACTAGATCTAGGTCCCAGGAGACTATACCTTTCTGTATTTGCATGGTGTTTAAAATTAAAGAATTTTCATGTCAATTATGTTAAACGATGTTGCTCAATTATCTTAATTAGCTCCTCCCATCATCTTTTTTATCTATCTATCTATCTATTTATTTATTTATTTATTTATTTATTTATTTATTTATTTGTACAAGGGGGGATTCTATCCATTTTGTGAGCAGTGGAAAGTTTAAAAGAACAGAGAAAAGAGACAGGTCAGATTGTGTAGAAACCTTGTGTTGCATCTGCTGGCCAACAAAACTGGACTTCTTTGGGAATAGACACAAACATTTACAGCATATTGTGTTAGCCTTGTGTCTCCTGAGATGAAAAATCACCTAACAGTGGAAAGGCAAGACCCTGGGTCGCAGGGGTGGGGCTTTGTGACAAATCTCATGGTGTTATAACAATGTCTAAGTTTAGGGAGTTTAGAAGAAAACCTTTTTTCTGTGTGTGGCAGTGTACATGTGTGTGAATGTGCATGTATGTGTGTGCGTACATGTGTGCCTATACATGTGGAAGCCAAAGGACAATCCCAGCTGTTCTTCCTCAGGACACCATGCACCTTGTTTTGTGAGAAAGGCTCTTCCACTGTCCTGAGTTGCCAGTCGGTCAGCCTAGGCTGGTCAGTGAGCCCCAGGGACCTGCCTGCCTCTGCCTCCCCAGCAGAGGGATTCCAAGTGTGTTTTTTGTTTTTTTTTTTTTTTTTTTTTTTTTTTTCAGTAGCACATGGGTTCTGGGATATTGAACTCAGGTCTTCACTTTACTAACTTAATCATCTTCCTAGCCCTCAAAGAAGAATATTTTTATGATCGTGAGGTGTGCCTAAAAATAACAGCCTGCGTGTGACATGCATGTAAGGAAACACCATCCAAATTTCCAAATGAGCTTCTAGAAATTCCATGAAGCCTACACAATGGGTTTTTCAGGAGGCTGACAGTGACTGAAATCATTGTTCATTTCCTAAGAGAAAATTTTGTGTAAAGAATGGTTTTAATACAAACAAAAGTATAGTTCCCTCCTCTGAGAGCTGAGAAGGCCCTTTCCTCCTTGAATTTGGGACTGACCAATGAGTGACACATGCCACATAAACGTGGGGTCACAATCGCTTTCTGAGCTCAAGAGAGCCCCGAGCAGCAGGAAGGTTAGGCTGTCACACTGTAAGAGCTCACAAGTATAATCCTCCAGCTTGAAGAGGCGTCTCCTATCATCGTGTGACCCCTGCACACCTCTTGCTGTTCACCTTACACTTCCTAGCTTGAGGCTATTGCAGAATCCAGGCAAGCTGTGAAGTGATTCCCTCCCACAAACCCTGGAACAAAGAAAGGAGCACCCTGCCTTCTGGTAAGCCTCGCTGAGCCATCTAGAATTGTGGCTTAGCTCCACAGCCCTGGACCTTTGGCAAACAATATAATTTCTTTCAAATGAAGATAATAGCAAGCAAAGCTTACTGTCGCTATTACTTTCTCTTTCACTCGTTTTTCTTCTCTCTCTCTCTCTCCCTCCCTCCCTCCCCATGAATGTCTCAAGGTTTTAGAAGCAGAAAAAAAAAATATCCAGGTTTGCAGGTCAGTAATAACAACTTTGGACAAAACTTCATCAATAGAGCCCACGCTATTTAATTAGCCTCTTTGAAAGCACCAGCTTGCAGGGGACAAGTAATGTCTGGCAGAACTTCAGCTTTTGTCATCTCATTTCCTAGGAAAACACCAAGTCCTGCTGGCTTTTAACACACTCTGTCTCATGGTACCTTAGTCAAGTAAAATATTTTAGAAAAGTTAACTCCCAGGAGAATCCCACCTCAGAGATTTATTTAGGAAAAGGGGGTTCAGTTCTGAGGGCAGAGGTGAAAGTGGCTGAACAGAGCCTGGACTTCACCTGAAGGTTCAGAACCCTTGAGAAGCTTCAGGTGGGGACAACTGGGGCTGGCTTGATTTCTTGGAATGTATCAAACTGGCAAATACTTGCAGTGGGGATATGAGTCACAGTCCCTTATGCTTACAAGGATCCTTTATACTTCGACTTCCTATGGATAGAGGGATCTCCACTCCAAAGGCTGCCTTGAGGAGGAGTAGTGGAGAGTCAAAGCCACTGGGTAGCTGAGAAGACTGAACGTGGGTGAGTGGACCCAGCAAAACAGGCAGGAGAGGAAAAACGGGGTGAGAGAAGAGACAGAACCAGAGCTGGGGCTTTCCTTGGGGGATGGGCATAGGATCTCAGGGCAGATCAGGATCCATGTGGAAGTGGATAGTTAGCAAGCAACGAGGCAGGGGTGAGAGACTCAGAGCTCAGGGGATGTGGCCTGGGGCCCCCAGAAAGCAGGTTCTCTCCACCAGACCCAGCATTCTTCTGTCTCACAGGAGATCCGTGCCTTGGGTAGCTGGGTGACTTTGCTCCTTCTAAAGTAAAAATATTATCTGAACCAATAAGTATGCCACAGTGAGCAGGAATTAACGAGCAACATAAAGAGGAGGAGGAATGGGGTTTGGGGCTCTGCCAGAAAGCACATGGCTATGTTGAAGATGCAGAGGTGGTGGGCAGCACCCTCGAGAACTTAGTGAAGGATGAAAGTGGACTTGCAAATCAGCAGGGTCAAGAGGGCTCAAGAGGCAGGTGCATTTCGAGTTATTTACCATAAGAGGTTTGACTTCTGTTCTCTTTAAAGTAAAACAAATGCCAGATAGATCACACATCTAATTCAAGAAACTATTGCTTTGTTTTATTTTGAGACAGAGTCTCATGTAGTCCAGGCTGGCTTGGACTTAGTCCTCCTGCTCCAGCCTCTCCAGTGCTGGGATCACTGTTGTAACTCACCACGGCAGACTTTCCATTAAGATATTTTTAATGGGGAATCTTTAAAATATGGTTTATGGAGACAAAAGCATGATATGAAACTTAGAACCATAAAAGAAAGAAATGGGTTTAATTAAAATCTAATGAAAAGTATTAGACTAGAAATATAATAATTTAAATTCAACTAAACAAAATTGCTTCCATATGAAAATATCCTGTAAAAGTCAAAAGACAAAGTACAAATTAGATGATAGTATTTGTAATACCTGTGACAGCACAGGGCTAATTTTTTTAATATGTAAAAGACTCTTAGAAATCAATAAGAAAAGGAAAACTATGAATAATAGACTTTTAAAATTGATGAAACACCTACACAGGGACCATAAACATAGAATAATAGAGGTGTATGTCAAGTAAGAAATACAAATTAAAACAATGGTAAGATATGTTTTAACATGAAATACTGAAAGATTTGGAAATACTGACTTGGCAAAGGAGCAAAGAAACAGACAATTAGAGAGGGGCAGAGTAGGGGTATTTGACAGAGAGGAGAACCATAAAAATGCAGGCTCAGAGAATCCTCACAGGGAGCTTCAGGGTGAAGATTCCAGAACAGATGTACAGTGACTTGTCAAGAATGTTTACCACAGCTTTTTCTTTAATAAAAAAAAATAGAAGCACTTTTTATCAATATGAAATCATTAAATGTGCTTGCTTCAGGATTCAAAAGACAACAACAAAACTGATATACTCATTCTGTGGTTATTGCATAACAATTAGTAAAGACATAAGACATGTAGATTAGATTATGGGAAATATAACCAAAGATCTTTAGTCAAACAGGGCTGTGGGGATCGTGAGATGGCTCAGAGGACAAAGGTGCTCGCTGCCTAAGTTCAGTCCCGCAAGTTATCGTCTGACGTCCACACAGGAGCCAGTCATGGTGCACATAAATAAATAATAAATAAACAAACGACAGGTCTCCTTGATCTGCTTCTTTTACTCGAAACTCTGTTTTCTCAAATTTTGGTCTTCATTAGGTGTTTCCAGTTTCCAGACTTACCTCAAACTCCCTTTGTAGCTGAGGACGGCCTTGAACTCCTGATCCTCCGGCCTCCACTGGCCCACGGATGGCAGTAGAGGTATATAACACTACACCTGACTTTTGCAGTGCTGGGGGAATAACTTTGGCCTTTATGCATGCTAGGTGAGTACTTTACCAAGAGGTATGACCCAGCTCCAGTTTGTTTCAATTCCACTGAAATAAGGGAACACTTCATCATGAAAAGAGTCCATGATCAGGGACACCAGTTCATCTTGTAAAAAAAATTTTAAGAAGTTTGAATCTAAACATATTCCAGACCATCAAAGGGGGGATGAATGAAACTGTTGCTTCCTTTAGTTTTCAGGGTTTTTTTATTTCTTGTGTACAACGTGATGTTTTGATCCACGTAAGCAAAATAAGTTCTACATTCAAAGCGAATTAACACATTTGACACCTGTGTGTGCTTGTGTGCACGGGCACCAAAAATAACTCTCAACGATGTCTCAGTTCACAACACAGCTCTTTTTTTTTTTGTCTTTTTGAGACAGGGTCTCCCTGTAGCCCCAGCTGGCCTGGAACTCACTATGTAGACCAGGCTGGCCTTGAACTCACAGAGATCCACCTGCCTCTGCCTCCCGAGTGCTAAGATTAAAGGCGTGCGCCACCAGGCCCAGCCCCATAGCTCTTTAACTGTAGCCCACCTGGACACAAGAACTCTTGAAAGATCTCTCACAAGTAATGGTGAGTCTCTTCCCTTTGACCAGAAACTCCTCCTTGTTCCAGAAGCCACCATTTTCTATGTTTCTATGAATTTGACTTCTTTAGATCTCTCATGTAAGTGACACTGCAAAGTACTGTCCCTCTCTGGCTTACTTCACAGTGCCTAACAACCTTTAGGGTTATCAACACTGCTGCAAGTGGCAATATCTCTTGAGGTGGGGGGGAGAGGGAGAAAGAGAGAGAGACAGAACAATTTCTTTATCTGTTCGTCCATGGACACAGGTTGTGTTATATCTTAACTGTGGGGGAACAACAGCACTGTAGTGGATGTAGGGTACAGCTGTCTGTCTCAGATACCGATTCGAGGTATGGACCCAAGAGATTTGGTGAGTCACGTGGTTTTTCAGATTTCTTTTGAGGTCCTGCCTGTTGTTTTTCATATGCCTGGACTAATCCGCATTCCCTCCCTCATGAGCAAGCCTTCCCTCTCTCCCATTAATGCTTGTTATGGTTCATTCTTTTGGTAATAACCATCCGAACATGAGTAAGACTTCCTTATTTTGGGTTCCATATTCTAAGAATGTAAGCTATTTTATTTTTGAAATAATGACATTAACTCATTAAAGTCAATTCTTCAATATTTTGATACATACTATCATTTCTGTTAGTACAAGTTTGCTCTTTTTACTGTCGAATGTTAGAATTAATATTTATCCCTAACAAATGAAGTTCAAATAATATTCTCTCTCTCTCTCTCTCTCTCTCTCTCTCTCTCTCTCTCTCTCTCTCTCTCTCTCTCTCTTTCTATCTTTTGTTTGTGTAAGTGTGTGCTCTTTTTTCTGTCGTGTGTTAATATATATATATCTCTCTCACAAAAAAATAAAATATAATATTCTCTCTCTCTCTCTCTCTCTCTCTCTCTCTCTCTCTCTCTCTCTCTCTCTCTCTCTCTCTGTAGAGGCCAGAAATCAACATTGAGTGAGTGTCTTCCCCAATCACTCTCCTTTTTTTTTTTTTTGAGACAGGATTTCTCGTTGAACCTGCAGCTCATAGGCCAGGCTGCTGCCCAGAAGGCTCCAGAAATCCTCCTGTCTCTGCCTCTCCAGCGCGGGGATTACAGACAAATGCCACAGCACCCATCTTTATACGGGGTGCTGGGGTCTGAACTCAGTGCGCAGACTTTCATGGTAAGCACTTCACAGACTGAACCATCTTCCCAGCCCAAGTTGTTTTTGAATTTGATGTTTTTAAATCTACGACACAAAGACCCACCTCATGGTCATTCATAGTTACATTCATCAGAATGCTTTAGATAATATTAACGGAGCAGTGAAAGCTCTGCTTGAAGCCCTGCAACAATCAAGGATCAGGTGTTAAACAATCCTGAACATGGTCCTCCCCATCAGCACACATGGATCCCAGGATGAGGCTGGCATTAGAAATCTTGAAGTACTAGGGTCTGTCTCACTTCATTATGTAGCCTAGGCTGGGCTTGAACTCATAAGCCCCAGCCTCAGCCACTACCCGAGACTATGCATATGTCCCACTCACCTGACCTCTTTTCTTGCAGTTAGTGTTAAAATTTTTATTTATGCTTCATGTAGTGGAAGTTATTCTGTGTATTCCTTCTCTTATGAATGGATTTCTTTCTTCCACTAAACAGAGCATCAGGCTCCTGCTATAAAAGGCTCTGGGTGAACTTGTGCCCAATCATCACATAGAATTCTGTTTGGGTTTCTATTGCTACTTTTTCTGTTATGTCTATTTATAATTTAAACATAGAACATATTGCTTACTTTGAAGAATGTTTCCTCTTTGAAATAATAGTTCTTTGTTATTGCTAGATGAGAAAATAAACTTTCTCGAAGTCACAGTTTAAAAGGGCCAATAGAATTTAATTTTTTTTAAATCTGGGGGGGGCAGTCCTTGTGTGTGTAGGTACATGTATGCATGTGGAGGTCAGAGGAGAACCTTGGGGGTTGGTCCTCCTCTCCCACCTTATTTAAGACAAAATCTCCTGTTGCAGGCTACTGTGTACACAAGGCTAAGTGGCCTGCCAGCTTATGAAGGCTGTCCTGTATCCACCATCTTCCCTGGGTGTGCTGGGATTACAGATGTGTGTTGACTTTACTTGGGATCTGGGACTCTGAATTCTGACCCTCATGCTTGGGCAGCAAGTGCTTTTCCCACTGAGTTTTGAAAGTGTTTTTGAGCTTTTGTAGTTTTATACAACAGTTCTTAATCAAATTTAGGCCCCCTCCCCCATCCATACCTCTCATCCTCCCACCGGACCTCATGTATTCGGCCATACACGTTAAGTACCATCCAGTCGAGCATTTGTACCCAGATGTCCTTCAGTGTAAATGCATCCCCTGGAGTCTAGTCAGCCCATCTAGAGATTGTATGTAAGTCATACTCTCTCTCATCTGGCATCAATCAGCCTTCAATAGTTCTCAGTCTAGGACTAGCCCACCACCTATTTCTCTCATACCCTCTGGGCCCTATTTAATTGAGTTGTCATGGGTCCTGTGCTTGATGCCACCATTGCCACAAGTTCACATGTCCAAGCTTCCAGTGGTCTGAAAGCCTCTGCTTCCCTGTGTTCATGAACCAGCCCTGGCTCCTACAATCTCTCTGCCTCCTCTTACGCAATGGTCCCTGAGCTGTGGGTGGGTGAGGGTCACTATAGGAGTCTCATCTAAGGACACACACTCTGCTGTCTCTTCTTTAAAACTTGGCCAGTTGTGGCTGTCTGTGTGCACCGCACTCTGTTGTATAAGGAAGCTTTACAGGAGAGGTGAGGGATGCATTACTTTTCTCTCTACCTCTCGTTCCACTACGCCCATGAGCCTTAGGTGTAGAGGTTCAACTGTAGATATGTCACCTAGTACTTGGCATCTCTCAGACATATATTCTCTGTGTCTGAGCAGTTGTGCAATTTGGCAGTAACCTCCATCTGTTGCAAAAAAGGAGTTTCTTTGATGAGTGGTATATGGTATGCTTGTCTATAAATACAAGGATCTATATTTAGCCTATGGTAAGAAATTTCATTTGTCTAGAGCTATGAAAGAGATAGAGTTTTCTCTAGGATCTGTGTTCTCTCCTGCCATGCGTATTTGATTGAGTTTATAGTGCCACTCATGAGTTCCCTCCCACTGAGAGGACTTTAGGTCCAATTAAAGAGCTGTTGATGGCCCTCCAGATAACAGTGCCACTCCTGCACGGATAGAGGTAGTTTGCCTTGCAGGTTGTTGTGGTTATTAGGGTTTAGGGCTGGGTTGGACCACTGCTTGTTTTTCTCCCTTGGGCAAACAGTGGACCTTCAGAGTCACACTCACTTTCTTCCCTATCTCCAGTCACTGCTTGTCCCTTTCCACACTCACTGTCTTCTCCATTTCTAATTCTCCCGTAACCAAAACCCACCCAAATAAAAAGGTTGCTACCCAAGCCTATGGAGAGAGCTCGGTGGAGACAGCACTTGTCAACAAGCATGCAGACCAGAGTTCAGATACCCCAGAACCCACATAAGTGGCGAGGAACGCCCACATAAACGGGCGTGTAACCCCGGCACTAAGGAAAAAAGACGGACTCCCCAAGCCAGCTCGCCAGAATTGGTGAGCTTCAGGTTCATGGAGAGGCCTTGCCTCAACTTTGAAACTGACATCAACTTTGGGCCTCCACATGCATGCACATACATGTCCATGCACATCTACACACACACACACACACACACACATACACATGAACACACATACACATGTACATGTATGCATCTCCCCATATACAAGTAAATAATAAAAAGAAGTTGCTACCAGCAAGCTACACATACTTTATTATGAGTTTTTTAATATTCTTCTTCCCTAAGACATTTATATTTAAGCTATAAATGATCCTATGAAATGAAATTGATTAATAGAACTCTAGGCCAAATTATGTTAGAGCTAGGATCCCTTCCAAAAGGTTCCTCCTTCATTAGAACTAATAGTGCTTGGTTAATTATTTCTAAAGAGTTCTTAAATCCTTGATGAATTATAAATTTATTTATTTTATTTACTATTTAAAGACAGGCTGGCTTAAAACTTGCTATGTAGTTGGAAAAGACTTTGAACTCCTTGATCCTCCTGCCTCTACCTCTCAAGTGCTGAGATTACAGGCATGTGCCACCACACTCAGCTTATGTGGTGCTGAGGAGCAAACCCAGGGCTTTGTGTATGCCAGGCAAGCACTCAACCAACTGGGCTACATTGTCGGTCCTAGATAAAGTATAGATTCATTTAAAAAGAGAATTAAAGAAAAGAAACACAGACTTGAATCTTGCCCAGAAGATGTTGCCCGGAGAAGAGATAAGAGACCAAAGAGGTGGGGTGGGGGCATACAGATCCATGCCCATGGAACACACACACTTTCAAGATGGGGTAAAGGAAAGATGCACAGGGAGCTGAAGGGCGGAATGATGGGAGGGTACTGTGCCGACATTCTGACTCTACCCATGAGTCCGTGTGTAGTCTACTTTCATGGTAGACTTGGGACTAGCGCTTAGGTCTCTACATTCTCCATATTGGGTTTGGGGGTTTTCATCCATTCGTTTACACATCGAGCATTCCCAAGGGTCTCCTGAACCCAAGGGGTCCCTCTGTAGCTCAAGAATAGAGCCATGAAGAGCCGAGGCCTGCTCCCAGCCATGCCCTTGGGTACAGAATCACTGTGGTCACTTGGTCATAACCATGAGTCAAGAGCTGTTCCTTGGTCACTGCATGGAACCTGCCTGACCTGTGCAGCTGCTGGTGAGGAAACTTCCAGCGAACTCCAATCAGCATAGTGCTTATCAAGGGCTTAGCAGCTGCTGACAGAGTGCTGTCTCACAGCCATTTCAGGAGAAGTTCAGCTCCTGCATTTCTGAGTCACTGGAAGTTTAAGTATCTGCCAGGCTGTTAGGACAGGAAGACTTGAAACCCAAGATTCTTCTGTTGCAGCTATGCTTTGAAAGGGCAGTGACCCACACGTTCTACCAGCAAATAGAAAAACAGAGTCACGACAGAATCCTTTTTGTCCTCTCTCTCTCTCTCTCTCTCTCTCTCAAACAAGACAAGGCATCGCTCTGTTCTCTCTCTCTCTCTCTCTCTCTCTCTCTCTCTCTCTCTCTCTCTCTCTCTCCCCATTCCCATGTGTGCCTCTGAGTGTGGAAGACAGAGGACAACCTTGGATGTCCACTTAGTTTTATGAGACAGGGTCTCTCACTAGACCAGACCAGCAGGCCAGTGACCCCCAGGGACCTGCCTGTCTCCTCCTTCCAACACGGGAATTACAAACTCACACCACCACATCTGACTCTCTCACATGGGTTCTGGGAGTCAAACTCAGATTCTCATGCATACAAGGCCAGCCAGCTTCGCCTACTTAGCAAGCTGCAGATTCAGTGACAGACCCCATCCAAAAGAGAAAGTGGATAGTTCCTGAGGATGTCCTCCGGCTGCTCCGTGTGCACACACAATTATTCAAAAAGTTATTTAAAAATATAGTTTTAAAATGTGTATTCTGTTGTATAGGATCTGGGAGTAGACATTTCAAAAGTTATTCCATGCAAGTAACAGAATAATTTGCACTTTCATTAATATTTTCTGATAAAAATAGCTGTACCCCTTGGCTGATGGCATGCAAACAAGTTAGATTACTTGATGCATCACAGTTGAATGAATTTGGAGATGACCAGTACTACAGAGCTAGGTCTATTTCCCAATGGAAACACAGCAGAGTTTGATTAGTTAACTCACAGTCCCCCAAATACACAAACAGAATAACTTAAAGCACGTACCAGAAGGTACCAAGTTCAGAATAAGAATAGAGTATCTTTAGATTTGGATTCAACTAAGTTTTACAAAACTCATACTTTGTCCTTTATGGTGTTTTGCAGTTTTCTGTGAATTTTTTTCATTTGGGTCTCAAGTCAATCATATGAAATAGATTATTCAGATGAGTAAACCAAGTTCTGATAGGACCCTGGGTGCCTTACTTAAGGTCACTCTCCTAAGGGCCCCAGACCTCAGACAGCCTAGCCAGAGGCCACTTTCTATGACACAAGAATTTAAGCTTTCTGCTTAACACACACTGCGGTGTAAGATAGCATGTTTGACTCAGGACTCCCTAGGAGACCAGAGGAGCCAAAGGTGTCCCTGGAACCAACTACAATGTGTTTCCCCTAGGACTGTGGGAAATGCCCTCTGCCTGCCACAAGTGATGTCAAATGTCTGTGTTGACAGTCATCCCAATTACCTACAATCCCCCAAACGAGATCACCAATCACTAACAAGAGTCTTTTCTGATGTCAGGATAGCCAGCAAAAGCTACTGGCTAATATCAACTCGGAGACGAATACTATCTATCTACTGGCCTCTTAAGCAAACTTTCTTTTTACTTAAATGAGAATGTCATTGCATGTTTCTATAGCTAAACAAAGCCCGAATCTCACTGCAAGCCATAGAACTTATGTATACGTTACATCCTTTGAAAAGTGGCGACACTTCGACTATTGAGGCAGAAAGTCTCCTCTAATTCTTCCAGAAGAACTGCTACTAAATTGTCAGGTTGTACCTGACTTAATATTTAAATATTGGCCTAACTGTGTGTGCTCATTTCCAAAATGGTTTGCGATTTATGGGGTTAAACTTGTGTTTGTATCTTATCAAGCATCTTGGTGTTAGGAGGTCATACATGAGTATCTGTGGATCACCGGGTACCGGAAGGACCCGTTCCTCTTCTATAGCTCTGCGCCCAGCTTGCAGTTACGCGTGGCTTTTCTAGGTGTGAGGACTTGGGTGACCCGTACTTGCTCATCATTCTTCCTTTATCTTTGCGCTTTGGTGAGTCATTTCCACCTGTCACCAAGGCTTCCTGAGGTGAAATTTGGTATGTTTTCTGACATCCCAGTCTTTTTGGGTGACAATCACATCTTCCGATTTTCTTCAGTTTGCAGACAGGTAGGCCTGTCAATATGTAAACTCTGTTCCGCTTTTCATAAAATGCAGCCCATAAGAAAGCCCCAACTTTGGGAAAACTTCACAAAATTTACAAATGATCCCCAGCTCAGCACCTGTTCATTATCCCAACACACATCCCAGCACTGTTCCTGGATCCCACCCATGTGACCTACGCTAGAACGTGATGGTGAATCAGTCACCTCTTTCTCTAGCCTTTCTTTCCTTCTGTAAGATGTTGGTGGTCAGACACATACAGGCGCCTTGCTTCTGTCCTTGTGCCCACAGAAGACATAGCTCTCTGAATACCAAATACTTTCCAGAAAGGCCTGGACATGACTACAGCATCCTTAACACACAGGTGGAGATAACAGATCATCAGATAACTTGGGGGGCCTTTTACCTTTCTACTTCTTTCTTCTGAGTCTTTCAGAAGATATTTAGACTTTCACATTTCAAACTTTTAGAGAATAAAATGAGAGCCACTAATGGATAGCCTCTGAAAGTCTGCCCAGTGTTCCAGACCTATGCCAATTACCTGGGGTGGGGCGGGGAGCTACGGAGAGTCAGCAGGCAGACAGATGATGGTTTGTGATGTTTTCATCTGATTAATTTGGAAATCTTGAGTTTCAGTGCTCTCTGGACTGAGAGTCCTGCAGTGCTCTTTTATCACAAAGGGAGTACTTGGAAAACATTTTGTTTGCTTTGTTATCAAACACTGTAGCATTTACCAGATGTCCTGCTCTGTCCTAAGCACGTTTCAGATATTAATTCAATTAGTCATCAGGACAATCCTTTGATGTGGGTTCTACTGATGTTCTCATTTTACAGATGATGAAACCAAACTTCGAAGTGCTTAGGAAACAGTTGGCAAAGGTGGAGCTGGGGTTTAAATCCATAATTTCACACTTGGATGAATTTCTTAACCAATACCCTCTTCCCTGCTGCATGTCATCAAAACAAGACTTGACCTGTCTGGGGGGCCATTCTGCAAAAGGTAAGAGTTTGCCTTCTCCCAGTGACCACCCATACCACAATAATGATGATGTTAGATGATTAAATCAAATGATCCAGGTGAAGGACCAACTGACTGAGTAGGGCCTTAATCTAAGGCGTTGCCTTCTGCCTGCTTTCCCTGTAAAGATGGCCATGATGCACGAACCCAAGAGAAAACCAAGGAGGCGTTGTCTCTGTATGTTAAGGATGTTTAATGCTATATTCTGAAGTGGCTCACTAAAAGAAATAATGTAGAAATCAAATAAATGAAAAAAGCAATGATTCAGAGCAAGCAGGAAATGAAATCAGTTACGGGATGCAGTGGTCTATTGTGTATATGTAATCACTTCATATCCTAAAACCCAAGTGTTTGCTGCACTTTGTCAGAGATGGATGTCATTCTTCCACAGACCCTTAGGATCCCCTTGTCATAGAGATGCTGGCATTTCTTTTTATTTGACCTGATGTTTATCAAGGGTCTTCTCTCTTTGACTTCCATTCATCCCTTTCTTGAAGGCCGCTCCAGTGTTCTGAGTGTTCAAAGGGTCTCCTGACGAGATGGAGCTGTTCTCCTGAATTCATTCCAGCCAAGCCTTTCAAGCACAGGCTGGTGAAGGTCCTGAGCTGTTCACTCTGGGCACGTATCACCCATTGATTGAGCTTCCTTTGTAAGTGGCACTACTGAGCTCAGGACATCTTCACAATGCCTGTTTCTGTCTGACTGAACCAAAGAAGGGTTCAAGACAAGACTGGAAGATGGTGTTAGATTTTGAATGAACCAGGAAATCTGAGTGTGTGTTGGACTGGGGAGACAGGGCGAGACAAGTAAGGACGAGGCCGTGGTGAGACGCTAGGGGGAGAGGGTTTTTATCTTTATTGTGTGTGTGCAATAGGTGTGGCAGATGTTTTATATATACATATA
>NW_008340356.1:83899-125012 GCF_000622305.1 Nannospalax galili | reverse complement strand
TATATATATATATGAAGGGAGAAGCGGAGGAGGAGGGGAAGGAGGAGGAGAGAAAAGGATGGAAGGAGTGTGAGATGGAGGGAAGGAAATTGCAGTTGGTTTACATGTTAGAAACACTGGGGACAGGGTGACAGAAATCCCACACAGCTCCTTGACTTGAGGGTCGCATGCTGCCCCAAACCCTGCTGCTGCTGTATCTTTTCTATTGACCAAGCCTCTGACTTTGTTGTAGAGAAATCATTTTAAAGGGAGAGTTAAGGATAGATGAGAGATGGGCAGTTAGAAGCAGAGCCAAACAAAACTGTGGTGATTGCTGCTGTTCTAGAGGGAGGTGAAGCTGGACTCCAGCCGAGGTAGCTGTGCAACAGAACGGAGGTACTCGGATCAGGACCAGGGGAGGGAAAGGTTGGAAAGAACCGCTAAGCTCCAGCTTTGTTATTTGGGTAAAAGTTGGCTCTATCATTGAGACAGAAATAGAAGTTTTGTGGGGAAAGATGGATCAACTTAAATTTGAATTGCCTTGGGTTACCTAGTCACAGGTGTCTAGTTTGCTGCTGGGTTCATAGAGCCTGAGCTGAAATTCCACTCTGTGCTAGGAACGCAAACATGGATTCAGCAGAGCATCAGGACCACTGGGGAACTGAAGGTCGGAAGGGGTCAAGGGGACAAGGAGGAAGTCGGCAAAGAAGAGGGTTAAAGACAGCTGGCACACAGACAGGGGAGGAGGAGTTCTCAGTGAAATGATTAAAGGCTGTAAAAGGTCCGGAAGGTGTAACAGAACGGCCACCATCAGACTGAGTCAAGGGTGGACTCTGGCTTTGGCAGTTAGATTTTAAAAGAATTATGGGAACAGGTTCAAACAAGTACCTTAATGCACATACACTCTTCACGTGAATGAAGGACAAGCCAAGCACACTCGAGAAATAACAATAAAAATATGCTAATCCCCGAATACCCAGAGCATAAAGTGGGCGTGACATTATAACTTAGTTTGAAATAGGAACTGATTTATTCAGAGATGGTTAAGCTTTAAAAAAAAAAAAAAAGTGGTTTATATACCAAAGCGTGTAATCAAGATCAGAGGACTTTGTTAAAACGTACATATGACTGCTCATCAGCATTCTCCCTCATTATTTCTGTTAGCAGTAATAATGACTGTAACTTTATCCTGTTTTTGCAATCTCCTCGCCACTAGGATGACTTCAAGTGTTCCTGCTCAGTGGCTTGACATAGAAATAGGCTTTGCTCAGTGACGGCTGTCATTTAATGACCCCAGCCCTGTGCTGTTGAAAGCGCCTCTTCAACTTCTCCTTCCTTTGAATCCAGCATGCTAATGGCATCTACCTGAAAGATGGCCACTTCATCCAGCTTGTCCATCTTTTAGCTCTGGGACTCCCATAGTTCCTTCATAATCTCTCTTGTAATGCAATATGACTTTGGAGGATGACTGCTTCCTTCCCAGGATCTCTGGGAGAAGTCTGCCAGTGACACCGGCAGCAAAGCCCACAATCCCGTGACATCAGAAGTGCTGGCTTAAGTTTCAGAGTTTGCTCTGGGAGCCTTTCAGCAGCTCCAGTCATGGGCCAGATTGTTCTGGATGATTAGACTTCCCCAAACTCATAAATCTCCAAATAGTCCTAATAGAAACTTCTTCCAAGCATGTCTGACCTTTTGACAGTGGTATTGTCATCTACAAAATTCATGCTCCAGAACTGCCCGGTAGACTTCCAAGAAAAACCTCGTAATGTGTTAAGCAAGTTTGTGATTTTGTGTTGGGCCACATTCATGGTTTTCCTTGACTGTACGCAGCCTGCAGGCTGGGCACGTTTAGACCAAATCAAAGCTTTCCGTGGTGTCTGGCAAGTCATCGGGATTGAAAAAGGACTCTGCTCTCCTTTCCACCACACAGCGCTGTCTTGTGGAACCTCTGCCTGCACCGACCCTTGTTTCTTCCCGGTTTCACGGAACAGGAACGACCTGACGTCTCTCTTCAGTGTCCGCCGCTTCCTTACGCCCCGATTCCCTGCCTCTCGTTGGAGTGCATCGTCAATGGCTGGTCGTCTCTGTGGGGTGTGTGCGGCTGAGGCCCCGCAATGACCCTTTCCACAGCTTCTGCCCCCAAGCAGGGCTCTAGGGTTACTAAAGGCCTCACAACAAGCCCGACTTTGTTCTCTTAACCATCTTCTCTCAGATCTGACTCAAAAAGGTCGATTGCCACCGACAGCGCCCCCGTGACACTGCTCCCATTTCAAACCTGGTCTTATTGGCCTGGTGAGCTTTCTTGTTGCGCAGGCTAAATATTCCAAAGTAATTTAGCAGACAAACATGGACCCGTTGTGTTGCCTGAGTTAAGAACTTGTTAGCACAAACCACCCATCTTTTGGATTGTCATCCATTCCAATCATTCATTTCTTGTCCTTTGGCCTTATGTATAACCTAAGCTTGAAAAAGCAATCCAGATACAGGCACAGAGAAACACTGGTGGCTATAAACACTGGGCAGGGGGCGGTCGGGAACACCATGTGTTAAGTCTCTTGTGAGAATCTTTGGGAGCTAAGGCTTTCGGAGAAATTGCTATTAAAAAGCTATACATAAATATCCTGCATCTCAATGAAAAAAAAGATCAGTAAAAGGCTTGATATGCAAAACAGAATCATATTTCTCAGAATTTCAAATTGAGTGAGTGACCTCACTCAACCCAGGACCACGTCAGAAGTGCATCCCACATTGGATGCCCTGGTCTCCATCACATGAACCTATCACACATGCAGAAGGAGAATAGCGAGAGGCTCAAGGACACAATTCTGCTCGGTCCCTGGGGGAAACTGTGTGTCCATGCTGAACTCCTGGGTTTGTCTGTGTTTTTCCCACCAGACCTCTGCCTCCACCCCTTATGAGGGGCATTCCTTTTCAAACAGAGAAAAGAATAAAGATATATTTAAACAAAACTGTTTAGGAAGAGAAAAAAGAAGTTTGAAGAACAGAGTTTCTTTCCTAGACACAAGCTCCTACATCTAGTCATTCACTTATGCCCCATTTATTTATTTATTTATTTATTCATTCATTCATTCATTCATTTATCTTTACTGAGGGAAGTTATAAAATACCTAAACACATAAACTATCTTGGTTTCAATCCTCAGCCCCACCATTTGGTCACCTTCAGGCCTTGGGTTGCAAAGTCAAAGTCTGTCCCTCATTTTCCCTGTGCTCCATCTGCAAAGTGGGGTTGGGGGTTAGCTGGAGAGTCCATGTCAAGCAGTTAGAATGATGCTTGACACATGTCAAGTGTTCACCAAACATAGGAATTATCATTCTTTGGGGTATATAAGTGTTGGTGTGTGTGTGCACATGGGTATGAGGGGTACAGGTGCCCAGCTTGTGTACGTGCATGTGGAGGCCAGAAATTGACATTGACATGTTTCTCAACCACTCTCTACCTTATTATGTGAAACAGGGTGTCTCCTTGAACCTGGTGGTTATTCATTAGTCTTCACTGACTGACCAAAAGCCCCAGCGATCCTCCTAGACTCTGTCTTCCCTGCATTGAGATTATAGGCACCATATAGGGTGCGGATTATTATTTCTATGGATCCAGACTCAGGCCCTCATGTTTGTGTAGCAAACACTTCATCACCTGAGCCATTTCCCCAGCCCCTGATTAGCACTCTTATCTACAAGAAGCAGTGCTGAAAAACAGCAATAACACATATCTACCCCTAGAAAACCCTCTATGTTCATCTGTAATCTATGTAAACAAGTTACATGAACTTAAGTCTCCCCCAGAGGAGCTGATGTGAACTTGGAAAGGGTTAAAACCCAAAGAAAGGAGGTGGAGGGGATGACACAAAAAGAAATATTTTAAAAATGTTTTTTAAAAAAGAAAAGTGGAACTGACACTGGAATGCCTTGTGACTGCGTGTAAGCTGTTGGGCTCGTGGCAACCCGGTTAATGGCCATCCTGCTGTCTAGAGACCCAGACACCTTTTCAAAGGTGGGGAGTGTGGCAGTACCAATTGCCTTCTGATTCTTCAAGGGTGCAAGATGCACTCCTCTGATCTCTGAATGGTATAGGCGGATTCTTCTCTGGCACCCCTGTGACACTTGTGTCTCTTACTGCACAGATACGGACCCGCTGTTGTTCAGCACTGCCACAGTCACCAGAAGTCCCAAGAGTCCCTGCTTTGACTGCAAAAAGCATATTTGCATCAACCTCATTATATAGGGCTCCCCCAACCCCCCAACTGCCCCGTTGACACTTCCACTGACAAAGGAAAAAAATTAAAAGCACAGGTAAAGGAAGTATTGAATTTTCACACCTACACACCCAAGTGAAATTTAGAAGGGTGACTGTTACATGCCCAGCTACGGGGGCACAGCGTTTGAACAAAGTGATGCTTATAAGAAAATTCCACCCTTCCTGTGATTGTTTTTTGAGACAGGATCTCATGCAGTTTAGGCTTCAAACTCACTGTGTAGTCGAGGTTGACCCTGAACTCATGATCCTCCTGCCTCTGTCTCCCACGTGCACCACCATGCCTGGCTTCTTCCTGTGATCATGAGTCCTTTTTGGGCAGTTCCCGGTGGCTTGGTTCTGTGGAAACACCCACAGTGAGAGGAAGCAGCTGGAAGATGAATGTCAACCAGCTCAGCCTAACCAGCAGCAAATGGGAGCTTGCCACTTCTTCCAGAAGATTTGGTGGTGCTGGACTATGTTGTCTGAGCAATAATTTTACTATGTTTTCATAAATGAAGATATACCTTGATGCATGAATCCAAGCCTTACAAATACTGTTTCCTCAGACTTCAAGGGCTAAATTCCACCTGTACTTACTAGATGTTTACACTCTGGATTTTTTTTAACTTAATTCACATTCACAGCTAACAGTTCATCACAAACTCAATAGGGAAGAAGCAATGTGTACATCTTTGGGGAGGGGAAAAAACCACTACATGGCTGAACAGAGTAAGCGCTGGCCAGAGTCCTGCTTCAGCCAGCCTGGGCCAAGTTCAGGGAAGGCATTTGGGAGTAGGCTTTTAGAAAACTGCGGTTGAGGGGCTGGGGATAGACTATAGTGTAGTTGGTACAGTGTTCACCTAGCATGCATGAGGCCTCGGGTTGGACCACCTCTTACACCTCATTTGTACGTCAGCGTAAAGTGGCTCCCAAACTGAACACCAAGCACTTCTCACCTGGGCTATGACCTGATGAGTCGGGGAAACAGAAAACAAAGATACAAATAAACCATTCAGTAAAGATAAGAGCAACTACCCGTACCAAGAAACACCATCAAAGTCCAAGTCCAGATGCCTAGGTCTCATTGGAAAAATATAATCAACATGAATAACCAAGATAATGTATCTACTACAGACATTAGCATCCCCTATTGTAATGATTCCTGAAAATCTCAACCTAGTCAGTGCACAAGACAATTTCAAAATAGAAATTATTAGATATGTTCAAGGAACTCATAGTGGATATGAGTAAAAGACTGAATGAAGACCGTGAAAACATAAACAATTGAATGAAATAGCTAAAAAACTTGAAAACAGGAAATTAGAATTCAAAGACCAGCGATAGACTCTCTGAAGAAAAGTCAAACTGAAAGAAATGTGAAATTAAAAACTCAGAAACTCAAACAAAAAAACCTTGAAGAAAGAAGCAAAAGGGGAATAGAAGAAATGGGACAGAGAGTATCAGACCTTGAAGACAGGCGTGGAGAATGGAGTGCTCGATTAAGGAAAATGTCAAACCTAAAATAAGCCCAGAAAGGAATATGCAAGATCTCTGTGACACTGTGAAAAGACCAAACCTACAAATCATAGGCATAGAAGAAAGAGAAGAAACACAGGTCAAAGGTGCAGAAAATAGTTTTAATAAAATTTCTGGCATCTAGGGAAAGAAACTCCCCACGCCGTAATAGTCAGAACTCTAAATGAACAGAACAAAGAAAAGATGTTGAAAGCTGTGAGCAGGAAAGAACACGTAACATACAAAGGTGGGCCCATCAGAATAAGGGCTGACTTTTCAGTGGAGACTTCAAAAGCCAGAGGGCTTCAACCAATGTCCTAGAATTCATGCAAAAACACAGGTTTAAGGCCAGACTACTATACCCAGCAAAACTATCAGTTGTAATTGAAGGAGAAAGAAAACTTTTCCATGATTAAAAACAGATTTAAGGAATCTGTGCCCATGAAACTAGCTCTACAGAAGATACTTGATGGACTATTTCAGTCTGAAGAAAGGACTCAACACTCTTAAAAGGTACAAAGAATAAAGAAATTATCCCAGAATAATCAGCCAAAAGAAAACAGCACTACAGCACCAACATAACAGTAGTTAATAAACATTGGTTTATAATAACTCTCAATATTAATGGTCTCAACTCCCAGGTAAAAAGACACAAGCTGAGTGAATTAGAAAACAGGATCCATAGATTTTATTTTTCTGCCTCCAAGAAATGTACCTCAAAAACAATGATGACACCATGTTAGGATTAATGTATCTACCAACTCTTAATAGAGTAGATTCCTAATGCAGCAGGTCATAACTAACACAGAGAACCACAAGTGGCCAGTGTGCAGAGAACAAGAGGCTGCACACTGCTTAACCCTGAGCCTGTTCCTATGTCCTACACCGATATCTAACGTCTGCGTCCAGACGCTCAGAGACCATTGTGGAAAAGGGAGAAGAAGGAGTGTAAGAGCCAGAGCAGGTGGATGACCACAGGAAAGATCTTCCAGACAGCCGGTCAGTTACTCATATAAACTCACAGCAATGCTGACAGCATGCACAAGTCTCACATGGGCTCAAGCCAGACAAAATTCCAACATAGACCCTATCTGAGGGAGCACTGGCAGTTGAGGACTGCTAGGAGGGGAGATTCAGTTTCATTTAAGGGTGAGACTCTTAGCAGGGGACCAGGCTCTCTCTCTCTCTTCATACATACATATATATATGTATATATATATATATGCCTCCTTACTCCACATAGAAAGTCCGTCTGTTGGCTCTCTTCATGGTATTGTTTTCGTCCCTTTCCAGGAGGAGCCAGTGGAACAGACAGGAGGAGAGTGGTTTGGTGTGAGGAGAGTCATCGCTCCAGCCTTGAAATACCACAGGGCAGAATGGTGTCGAGACTACAACTGAAAAGCACTGATGGGACATCCTATTGGTGACAGCTCTGGTCCTGTCAGCACCCTCCATAGCCCCAGAAGAGCATGGAAGGTGGTGGGTTTCATGGGATCTTTGAGGCACAAAGAATCTGACGTTTTGCTTAAAAGTCTGTTTGCAGACATTGGTTTTCTAACGCAAAGAAAAGCCAGGACTCAGTAGAAGTAAGGCACTCAAATCTCCATTAGAAACAATGAGTAGAATATATCGGGCCGTGTGTACACTCAACGCTGTCTGTCTGACATTCAAGTGTCTGCTTTTGACCCTGGCTTTTCGTGAGTGCCATACAGTTGGACCACAAAACATTCAGGCTTTTCAGATGGGCTATTTGTACTTGGTGATGTGCATCCAAGGGTCTTCATGCTTTGACAGCCATGTTCACTTTTTTTCTACATAGGATTAAAGCTTAACATCCAGAATCCCAGAGGTGAACCCCGTGAACACTTGGATGCATTCTTCCCGTCCTTTTTTCACAGATGAGAGAGGCGTCAATGTTCATACTGCTTCCATAAGTCAGGGGTCTTTCACTCAGTAACTGATCAAGAATGTGCATTATTAAACACAAGCTTGTGAGCTTGCTAGCTGCAGGTGGAGAGTCCCGTACTTCTGGATACAGCATTATGAGCTAAGCCTCCATCTGGGGGCAGGATTTCTGCTGCTGTGTATGATGCTATAGTGAGAACCCTTCTTCCCCAATATTATCTCCATATGTTCGGAAGAATGTGCTAGAAACGCAAATGTGGCACATGATACTTTCAGGCTTTTGCTAGAGATGACCAAGTTCCCCTCTGAAAGGTCTGTAGACTTTACCCTCTGCCCCAGCAAAGGACTCTCACCGAACCATTTCCCAGCACTTTATCAAAGCATGGTGACTTCCTTTGGAGAAGCAAGTTCCCCTCTGAAAGGTCTGTAGACTTTACCCTCTGCCCCAGCAAAGGATTCTCACCGAACCATTTTCCAGCACTTTATCAAAGCATGGTGACTTCCTTTGGAGAAGTGTTGAAACAGAGGGTATTTGGTATGCATTTTGGGGGATCTGAGAGTCTAAGCGGGGCAACAGCAGGTGGGGATAGTGTGAACAGAGGTGTGGGGGTGAGTAGGCAGGGTCATGGTCAGATCTTCGAATCCTTCAGCGACTGAGGTACAGAAAGTATGGGGTGGGGGGTGGGAAAGCAGGATGAGCTGAGACCCCCAAAAGTAGATCTCTAAGGTCCTCAAAGGCCCAGTTAGAGGTTTGTAGGTCTTTGGAAAACGAAACAGAATCTAAAAGATTTTTGAGGGGTAGGGACCAGAACAGAGCTGTGCTCTTGATGGCTCGGGTGGGAGCATGGCTCTTATGATGAATGAAGATTCCAAGAACCTGTTTAGAGGTGTGAAAACGGTGAAGAACAGTGTTCAGAAGAGACTGTGCTAAGGTCACAATGAGATGGTGGGAGGAAGGGTAAGGGGCATCATGTGATATTCCCGATCTTTGGCCCTCTGTACCTCACTTCCTGCTCCCTCCCTCTCCTCCCTCTCCCTCTCCCTCTCCCTCTCCCTCTTTGTACCTCCAGTTGAACAAAGTTCCCAACTTAAAGATTGTTGTTTTAATATGGGAGCTTTGAGGATCCAGAGCAAAAAAGAATTAATTTTCCATCATTAAACTTCAGTGGTGAGAGTGTCTTGGGCAAAGGCTTTTAGTGGCATTTGATACATACAGTAAATTTTAAAAGTCCACTGAGGATCCATCTGTGCTCACTGTCACATAAGGAGCTGTTCTGGGTTTGTTCATTTCTATGAGAAGATATGTGAAGACAGAAAATAGAAATCAGGGGCTGGAGAGATGGCTCAGCGGTTAAGAGCACTGGGTGCTCTTGCAGAGGACCCGGGTTTGATTCCTAGCACCTACATGGTAGCTAACAACTGTCTGTAACTCCAGTTCCAGGGGCTCTGACACCCTCGTCTGACATCCATGGGCATTGCATGACACAGGTGCACTTACATACATGTAGCCAATACACTCATACACACATAAAAATTAATTTTAAGAGATTAAAAAAGAAAGCGGAAACCATATTTAGTTGTACAGTCGATAAAACTGGCTCAGTCTGGGGGACCATAGCTCAGTAGGTAGAGTGCCTGCCTGCCTAGCATTCACAAGGCTGTGGGGTGGTATCCCCAGCAACATATAAACCAAGTGTGGTGGTGCTTTTCTGTCATCACAACACTCAGAGGTAGAGACAGGAGGATCAGAAGTAAGTTTGAAGACAGTCTGGGCTACATCAGACCCTGTCTCACAGACAAACAAAAAAAGCAAAACAAAAGAAAAATCGACACTATTAAAAGGAGCGAAAAGGGTGCAGCCACGTGACGGAGGCGCTGACAAAGTCTGGGGTGTTTGCAAGTAGGTTAGAGAAGCTAGGTCAGGAGGCCATAGAACAAAGAGAAAGCATGTTTGGAAACACGTTCAAATGTCCAGCTACAGTGGCAGTTGGTGGGAACTTGAACCCAAGATACGTGATCCCACCCTCAAGCTGTGTGGGAATTCCTCTACAAATCCACAACTGTCACAACTATGAGAATTCCTCAGATAGGTTTAAGTTTGGGTTTATGTTAGATGGTTTAAAGGAGAAGAAAAGAGCCACACTGTGAACACTCTGTGGACATAACATTTTTCTGAATTTATAGATGTCTTTATGTTTTGGGCCACTATAATTTACTGGCCCTTTGACAAGATTGTTTTGTATTCTCTCACTAATATGTGTGTGTGTCTCCATGTGACTCCTTCTCTGCCGCTTTCTGTCTTCTTTATGTTAGATGGTTTAAAGGAGAAGAAAAGAGCCACACTGTGAACACTCTGTGGACATAACATTTTTCTGAATTTATAGATGTCTTTATGTTTTGGTCCACTATAATTTACTGGCCCTTTGACAAGATTGTTTTGTATTCTCTCACTAATATGTGTGTGTGTCTCCATGTGACTCCTTCTCTGCCGCTTTCTGTCTTCTGTTATATAAGATCTTACTGCTGTCTTCACCGTGATCATACTTCGACAGTCAAAAAAAAAAAAAGATATTTCAGGTGTCGGAGATGAAGGAGGTTGCGTGAGTTTAACCTTCCTTGGTATCCTTGTGAGCTTTCTGTATTTAATACTTGTTTTATCTGAAGCCTGTGGAGGTTCTAAACTATTAGAAGACATACTTTCTGAGAACTACCTTTCTAGTAGCCTGAAGATATACCATTTGATGTTGGGCAACAAAGTTATTCTCTGTAATCCTCTTGATGTCGTAAATGAAAAAGAAGACAGCGCTAGCGCCATCTGAACTTTGGGCAAACCATTGCTCAAAGGGATCATCAAAGGACCTGGCCCTGCCAAAATAATATTTTTTTAAAAAATCCAGCAGAAAAGGAAAACATTGAGGCGCACGCACAAAAATGAAATTGGTGCAAATTACCTCCAATATGGTCAGAGAGAGAGAAAACAAACTCCCACCACAGCCCCAAAGGAAAGCCACACAAGGTAGATTGAAGTCCTTGCTTCCCTGTAGCCATCTTTTAACAGCTTTCTTTCTTCAATGCTTTAACCTAAAAAAGAAGAAAGAAAGAAAAAGGAAAAAAAGAAAAAGAAGAAAGAAAAGAAGAAAACCTACCCATTGTCAGGCCCCTATTCATCCTTCATTCAAAGTCGTTCACTATGCATTAATTACCACCCTCTTCCAGGTACAGGAGCTCCCAAACACATCTTGTTTTCAAAGAGGCACACTCCCAGCCTCTGCTATTTATATGCAGAGCCTGCTGAAATTTCCATCCTGATACTCTGAGATCCCCCTAATTTTTGCATACTGTAATTGTTCATAAGAAAAAAAAAGACAAAAGAAGATCTCATGCTTCTAGGACAGTTGTTTGCTTGCATTCGGTTTCTTTCCAGCTGTGATGGGCAGTGTCCTGCCTGCCCTCTGAGGATTTTAACTCTCCTGTCTTGTGTTCATGTCTGCACATTTAGAGGAGCATTTTACGCCGTTGCCTGGTGCTGTCCCACCCATTTTCTAGCATCGATTTTATATCTGGATTTCCCCTTAATTTTCTTTCTTCACTAGAAGGAAAGGGACAAGTTGAGAGTTCAGAAACCTCATCTAGGCCTTTTAATTACACAGTAACAGTCTCTCCGGAGCCCACTCTCCTTTCACTCTGATGGGTCTGATCATTCTGAGACCTGTAAACAGTAGGAATGAGTGCAGAGCTGGCCTGTCCAGTTCCTAGCTTTGATTTTCTAATGCCATCTAAATGTCAGCCTGGGACCAGTGGGGCTGATTCTGCAACTAAACTTCAGCAACTAATACTTAAATAGAGCATGTATTTTCATAAGTCACTTCAGATATGCATATTTGTGACTTCCAACTTATATTTTGCTATACAGCAAACATTTATGTGGTTTTAAGAGAGCAAAAATAATTGGATAAACTGTCTATAGTTACAGGAACACAATTGGTTCAGGCAAATTCCAAAAATAATCAAATGCTCCATCAGGGCCACAGAATGTGGAATGTAGATAGAAATCGGTCCAGTTTTTTCTTTTCTACTATTTAAAAAAAAAATAAAAAATTGTTGAAAAAACTGAAGCCCAGATTGAGAGCGACATGTCCACTGTCACCCAGACTGGTAGAAGATTCTGATCCTGTTATATGGGCGGTAGAATATTCCCCTGGCAAACCTGCTGCGCACAGCTTTGAAGTCTTGTCTGAGCACTTGAGCTGCAAGGAGCAGTACACACAGTCTGTCTCACTGGTCCCTAGATCCATCTCAAGGCCGTGGTTTCCTAAGGATATGGTCAAGCTTCCATAGCACAGCCTACATACTAGAAATGGAGTGGCTGCTTCAAAGGTGATTGTTACTGTTACTGCAATTGTTACTGGTATAGGTAGATCCTCTTCTAGTACAGTTTTCACAAAGACTAGAGCTCAGTTTTATGTACTGAACTCTATATTGAAGGTCATTTGCAGCACACAGACACACACTATGTGTGTATAGTATGTATATATATATATATCATACTTAATATATTGTGTGTATATATTCACAAAACAGATCATATGTGCAAGTCAGTAATATCAATTATTTATTTTATTTTATGTGCATGAGTGTATTGCCTGCATGTATGTAAGTGCACCTGTATTGTGCAATGCCCATGGAGGTCAGAAGAAGGTGTGGGATCCCCTGGAATTAAAGTTACAAATGGTTGTTAGCCACAATGTGGGTGCTGGGAATCAAATCCAGGTCCTCTGCAAGAGCAGCCAGTGTTCTTAACCGCTGAACCATCTCTTCAGTCCCCAGCAATATCAGTTTTACTACTATAATCAGGGTCCCTTCCAGGTAAAGTGGATTAGAAAATATAAAGTAGAATAACAGAATCTCAGAGCCACAAAGGAAGCACAGGCTATCTAAGCTCATCAGCCCTCTTACTGGTAGAACTCTCCCTGCCTGTACATCAGACTTCTTACATTAAACAATACAATACAAAGTGTCTCAGGGCAGACTGAACACAATTTGAGAAGAAAAGAATCCTGTGAACAGTAAAACCACTGCTTTCGAATTGTTTATTCAGAACAAATTGGACGTGATTATTTCTAATTCGAAAAAGCAACTTTCCAGGTCAAATATTCACATTAACTCCAGTTTAGCATGTGACTCGACAGAAGCTGCAGGGTGTCACTGCTGAATAAGTAAAGGTCAGAACTGGCAGTGGGTCCAGTACAAGTTCATGTCCTCTTGTCCCTGACATCTAGATTCTTTGAGCAGGTGACAGTGACTCCAGAATTCTAAAGCAATGAGTTCCAGTCCTTACTGTCCTTTTCTTCTTCTATGAGTTACTGTGTGGTATTATTCATCAAAGTGCTCTACCACACCGTTAGCTTGAATGGCCACTAGGTCCTGGACAATTTTACAGGTTCATGCAATCAAAACTTTGGTTTGGTGAAAGGCTACTTGATGTGTACAGCAGGTTTGAAATCTATGACTGGTCCCTGGCATGAACAGTGTGTAGGAGCCTGTACCAGGAGCCTGTACCAGGAGCCATCAGAGTCCACACCAGTTTCTGTTCAGCTCACGGGCTGTTCAGCTCTCGAGACCCTGTGCTCTGATTTCCTACTTTGGAGTGGTTCAATCAGTCCCCCCACCCCAATGTGTGGTCTAGAAGCCACAGTACATGTTTACAAGTTTTTTGATGAATAGTGTTTTGTGTGTGAAGTCTCTGTGGCTTCTAAGGACTCTATTAAAATTTGGAAAAATTAATTATATCTTAGACTATAAGCAAATAAATAAGAACTCTCGTTCTGAAGTAGAATCCCCCCAAAACCTACTATCAGTTTTGGTTTCTTAAAACAGAGGTATAGGGGCTAGAGAGATGGCTCAGCAGTTAAGAACACTGGCTGCTCTTGCAGAGGACCTGGGTTCAGTTCCCAGCACCCACATGGCAGCTAACAACTGTTCATAACTCCAGTTCTAGGGGATCTAACACCCTCTTCTGGCCTTTTCATGCACTGCATGACATGGGTGCACTTACACCCATGCAGGCAATACATTCATACACATAAAATAAAAGTAACAAATAAAATATTTTTAAAATAGAGATATAGAAAGGCACCTTTTGTGTGTGTGTGTGTGTTTGTGTGTGTGTGTGTTTTCAAAGATAATCTTTAATTATTTAAAATTAGGAAAAAAAACCCTCAAACCCATAATGACTCTGTTTTAAATATAATTCCATTTTCTAGGTACTTACGACACCATTTTTGATTTTCAACTATGGGACAGTAATCAATGGAGTATATGGGTCACAGACTGTAGGTTGGAGCAAGGACTGTGAGAGGCAGTCTAGACGCCCCCCCAGCTGACAGGAAACAGGGACAGGGAAAGGCATGCCCAGGTTCACGGAGCCCTCACCTGGAGCACTCACAGGTAGCTTCAGACTCCAAGGTCTTTGTGCTTCATCCCAGGTCTGCATTCCTACCCCGGAGGACATCTGAGCATCTCCAGTCCGCTTTGCCAGGCTGCAGACACCTACTAAAATGTCTTCCACCAGACAGTCTTTACAATATTAAGACTTCCAGCAGGCCAGAGCAAAGCAAGTTGTACTCTACAGCTGTGTGTGTGTGTGTGTGTGTGTCTGTGTGTATGCATGTGTTTATGTGTATGTCTGTATGTTCACATGTGCATATGCATCCATGCATTATATATATATGTTTGTGTCTATATGTGCATGTGTACATGCATATGAATGTATCTTTATATATGCATATGTGTATATGTCTCTGTGAGTGCACATGCATGTGTGTGTCTGTGTATCTGTGTGTGCATGTGTCTGTGTGTGTACATGTCTGTGTGGGTGTATATGTGTCTCTACATGCATTCATGTTTCATCTGTGTATGTGTGTTTGTGTGTGCATGTCTGTGCGTGTGTCTGTGGATTTATATGTCTCTATGTGTTGTATGTATATGTCTCCGTGTGTATATGTCTGAGTGTGTGCATGTATATCTGTGTATCTCTCTATGTTTATATATCTCTCTGTATATGTATATTTCTTTGTGTATATATGTCCATGTGTGAATCTCTGTAAGTATATGTGTGTATGTGTGCACACATGTGTATATCACCCACACCTGCCCAAAGTACATGCACCCCGGAGAAGAGGCATCATGGGAAGGGATTTCTAACCAAAACTAAATGGGAGATCATGTGCTGCGGAGCTTCCACAGTACACCCCTTATCAAACAGTGCAGTGACTAATGCCTATGATAGGAGCAGGCCCCACTCCCGCCACGTGCAGTTCCTCTCCCATAGAGCATGCTGATTTCCACACCACTCTCACGAGTGTGCGACTGTTCCTGGGTGTCAGGAATGGCACAATATGTCTCTCACATGACAAGACAGAGATTTGAAGGTTTAAATGTCATGAGAAAGAACAAATAATGGCTATTTCTAAAATAATTGGAATCTGAAGGAATTGAATTTTACAAACCTCGCCAGTTCTTTTCAGGAAAGCTCAGAAGTCAGGAAGACATCTAAACACAAATCTGTGGTCAGCAGCCTAGGGTGTAAACACAAGCAAACACAAAACCCGCTGTAAGTGTTAAATAACAGTATGTGTTGGTTTTTCACACAGGCATGCTATACTGAAAGCTGCCACTGGTCTGCATTTTAGCATTAAGATTAAATAAGATGTAAGCTTCTATCCACATCCAGTTTTTGCTTTACATCTTTTACCTCAGCATCCATGAACCTTTTATGAAAAGCTCACCCTTGTACATCAGCCAGGGAATGTCTACCTTTCTGAACATACTGGGTCTGTACTTTGCCTGCACCTCTCCTGTGATGGCCACTGGCACAGACCTGTTAATACAGGTGATACAGGTGATAAGTGGTAGCTCTTTTGAGTTCCCTGGCAGGGAGAGAGTCCTCTGTCAGATGTTGTTTACTTTCTAGAATGTTCCCTTACTTCCTCGTCATATGAGACTTTTTTATTCATCTAGTATTATTAAGCTCTTAAAAGAAGTGTAACTAGCCATTAATGTCAGTCGTCTATAAAAATGCTGGGTTTTAGCTTTGTGTTTTTCACATAACTCTGTAACACTAAACACAACAATTTTCTGGGTATACTTCACTTTACAAAGTGCTGATAAAATGCAGTATTATTAAAATTTGTTAAGCCACAGAGCAAAACTGGCTCTCATAAAGTTCAGCCTAAACTCCCAGTGAAACCCAGGCACATTTAAATGTCTATGTTGTGCAAAGGACCAGTTTTCCCCTCATGAATCTCTGCTCCAACACCCAAGTGCACCTCCCTACCTGACAGTTTTCACAGACTCACAAATACTTTGTTGAACTCACTAGCTGTTATTCCAAAGGGGAGAACAGGAGTTCAGCAATAAAGTACAAGACATTTCTATAGTAAGTTTTGGCAACTATCTTACTATTAAAAACTCTGAAGTAAAAGCCTTACTGTTATCGTTAACACTCTAAACGTCTAATGTGGATTGTTGGTTTGTGTGTTTTACTAGGGTAATAACACATAAAGTTATCTGTGCCATGTGATTAAAATGTGAAGTGGCAATATTAAAAAGGATTAGAAAAGTCTCTGGGCACATATTTGTGATCATTCAGAAGTTCTCTGGGGTTGGAGAGATGGCTTAGTAGTAAGAGTGCTTGCTGCTGTTGCAGAGGACTCGGTTTCTGTGGGAGACAGGCTTGAGCCTAGGGTGAAAGTCTTATTGACAGCCATACAGCAGGCCCGAGGCAATGGCCCGACGACTGGAGCCACAAGGAACACCTTGTGACATTTGACCCATTGGCAGATCATGAGACTGATGCCTAGAGCTCACCACTCCCTGATCACCACCATTGGAATTCCAAATTGCAACACTTAGATATTACAACAGTCAGGGTCACATGGTTTCCAGGAATCCAGGCTCTGTAATCTGAAACCCATTATGCTAATGAGGCATCTGGCCCACTATACTGTGATAGGATGCTAAGCCTGTTATGCTAATAAGGTATCCTACTCACTGTGCTATGATTGGACTGCTACCCCTAAATAAGCTTATGCCTTCCTGCAATAAAGTGGATCTGTGTCACTGAACCAGGTCTCCTGTGTCTGAATGCGGCTCTGCTGACACAGTCTCCTCACCAGCCCCGGGTATCCTACTTGCTGTGCTGTGATTGGACCACTACCCCTATATAAGCTTGTGCCTTCCTGTAATAAACAAGACCTGTGTCACTGAACCTGGTCTCCTGTGTCTGAATACAGCTCCGCTGACACAGTCTCCTCACCAGTCCTGGGGTACGGGACTGGGCAGAAGCAGCAATGACAGAAGGCAGCACCAGGCAAGCAGAAGAGCAGCCTCAGGCCAGGGCAAGCAGAAGAGTGGCTGCCTCTGGCGGTGGCCGCAGCTGGTGCCCAACATGGGGCACGCAAAGCCCAGCCCCCTGAGGCTGTAACACTTGGGCTGTAACACTTTAGGCATCCGAAGCCTCCCTTGCCAGTGACTCTTCCGTGGGTGTTTCCTCTTCTGGCTTGCAGTCTTCAGTTTGGTGTGTCCTGTCTCCGCTGATCGTTTTCCTGAATGGCTCCTGAGTCCTTCTGGGTACATCTTGCAGGGTGAGTGACCTCCAGTATAGGAAATAGTCATCCAGCTGCTGCTGGCCCCCATGCTGCTGCACTGGTTTCTCTCCTCTGGAGTAGGCAAATTAGGGTAACAGAAAAAGAGGTAACTAAGGTATTAGATAAAGTGCTACCTCTTGCCCCCTGGTTTACGGATTCCTGCTGTTGGGATTGGAGCAATGGGCTAATGTGCTATTCCTGGCCAGAAAGAAGTTGGGGAGGGGCGCCCACAATCTGGGCTGTTCTACCCCATTGTGACTGCCATTCTGGCCTCACTTCAGGGAGTTCCCCCAACTCCCCTAAGCAAAATAATCTCATAAAAAAATAGATAAACAAATAAAGCAACAGGATGGTGGGGGTGGCTTGTCCCAGGCATTCCTGGTCAAAGTAAGACTAACAGATCCTGACTCTAAAACGGGAGTGACGGCTGTTGCTAAAGATAAAAAAGATGGGAACTAGGGTTTCTTGGCCCTAACAAGATCTGGCAGATGGACGTCACTTCCCGTCCTTTGGCAAGCTCAAATACATCCATCATATCATTGACACCTGTTGTTCACACAAGGGCTAGGCTATGCTTGTGTCTTCCCAGATAATGTTCCAGCCCACATTTAGATCCCAGCTCGAAACATTAGAGTTGCCTGTGATGGAAAGCCTCCCTCCACAGCCACCGACCCCGGAGATGGCAGCCCTGACACTGGAGGAAACGACGCACCTCTCAACCACCGAGAGACCGACCTGGCCTCGCAGACCATGAAAGCGACTGGCTCCAATGGCACACCCAATAGCCTGGGACGACCTTGAGTATCTCACTTCACAAGTAGAGACTATAGACATTACTGGTATCTCCTAATTTTTGGACCCTGCATTGTTAATTTTATTAAGGCTAGTTCAGTTGGCTGTTGTCTCATCTCGACATCTGACCCCCTCAAATTTACATGATCCAAAAGACAGTGACCCACTGTTCCTTGCCCTTACTAAACTATAATTGGCTTTTTAAAAGAAAAAAAGGGGGAGATATGGGAGACGGGCTTGAGCCTAGGGTGAAAGTCTTAATGACAGCCATACAGCAGGCCCGAGGCAATGGCCCGACTGCTGGAGCCACAAGGAACGCCTTGTGACATTTGCTCCCATTGGCAGATAATGAGACTGATGCCTAGAGCTTGCCACTCCCTAATCACCACCCTTGAGATCCCAAATTGCAACACTTAGCCTGGGTCACGTGATTCCCAGGAAACCAGGTCCTATAAGGAAACTGGAACTTAAGTAACATGAAACCCATTATGCTAATGAGGTGCTTGACTTGCAATGTCATGATAGGACACAGCCCTGCCAAAGATCTGAGTTGTAACTTCTTGATTGGACCCCTACCCCTATATAAGCTTGTGCCCTTTGACAATAAAGTGGATCCGTGTCACTGAACCTGGTCTCCTGTGTCTGAATGCGGCTCTGCTGACACAGTCTCCTCACCAGCCCTGGGGTCCGGGACCGGGCAGAAGAAGCGACTATTGGAGGCAGGGCCAGGGAAGCAGAAGAGCAGCCACACCTTGTGGCTGCAGCAAGGAGTGAAGGGCAGCGCCCATGTGATCAGGGGCAGTGCCCAGAAGGTGACACCCTTGCGAGCAGAGGAGTGGCACCCAGAGACAGCACCCAGCACCAGAAGAGTGGTTCCTAGTATGCACATGGCAGTTCACATCCATCTGTAACTCCAGTTCCAGAGGATCTTCCCTCATCTGCCCTCCACTGGCATTGCATACACATGACACACATAAACACATGCAGGCACACACACATGCACATAAGTAAACAATAAAAACAAATATTTTTAGGTCGTCAGAAGTATTCTCCAGTGGGACAGGTCTCTGAATCACCAGAGCATTGGGTATACCAGGAACCAAGTCCAACTGTTTACTGAGCATCCTCTACTCTTCTGAGCAGAACTAGGCACTCCAGGCCTCAGAGCCACGTGAGCGGCAAGACTGATTTTACTAAGTCCATTTCACAGATCCAAAGACGTTAAGTAATTCAGAGAGAATCATAGCTAATAAATGGCAAAGCCACCTTTTAGACCAAAGTCTCTACCTTCTATAGCAACAAATAAATGAAATTAACAGAACACATGAAACTACTCAGGGTCTCAAAAGGAAGAGAGCGCTAGCTACTGTGCTTAAAATCTGCTTTTCAATGTGTGACAGCTTTAAGTGAAAAGAGAAAAAGATGACTTTGTTCATTGTTTTGCTCCACTGTCCCAGTTTCTGAGAGCAGTGAGAGAAGTGATTTTTACTTATATTTATCTGCTAGTTTTTGGCATACAACAAGAAGGAAATGTTAAGTCCCCAAATTCTCATAACAAGCTGGCTCTAACCAGAACGCACTGCCCTTCACAGTGCTGCTCAAAATCCAAACATAACAGAGCATTGAGAAACACATTAACTTAAAAAACAATGTTTTTTTTTTTTTCAGAAGAATTCCCAGTATTCTAAAGGTTTGAGGGATAAGTTTCTGGTTGTCTCGTCATACTGTTCCCACACTTCCGCAAGGCACTCGGAAGCCCCCTCCCCAACCCAGAGCCACTGGAGGGTGATGCTCTGGGTCATACCTACGACTGAGGCTCAGGAAGATGCCCAACTTCCCTCTCTTACATCTTGGGCACTGGTTTCTCCTGGCAACAGCTTGACCACTGTTGTCTATCCATTAAAGAAGGCTGCGACTCATGTCCTTGAAAAGCAAATTTGCTCCAATGTGTGTCGTATTACCCTTTTAAGATGAGTGGCCATGGGCAGCTGAGAGTGACCCCCTCACACCTCCTTACCTGTGTCACGTCTCAGAATGGGCAGCACAGGGCTTGCCCTCTCCTCTGTTATGCTGTTGTTTGTTTTGCCCACACTGCTGTGTTTACACTGAACACAGCTAGAGCTTTTTTACCACCACGGTCTCCTGTCTGCCCTGTAAACAGTGTCTGAGAGGCAAATCCTGCAAGGGCTGCACAGTGTGGACTGGGAAGTGAAGTGCGAATGTGCCGCCCATCCCATAGAGCCAGGTTTAACAAAACAGCTTCCAGATGTGTACCTGAGCTTTCTTTTCACAAGTCCCATGTTCGAGAGTTCTCTCTTTCCACTTGGATAAAGTTGTAGGTTCAGACCCAACTCTGGCACTGAGTACAGGCAGAAGCCTGGGATGCCAGAAGAAGAATTTTTGCTCTGAGTATGAGGTTGAGTCCTGAGATTCCATGATTCTAGGGGAAGAGGTTCAAGGTCAAGTATTTTTGCACTTATTAATGCTGAAACAGATTGGGCAATACGATAACATCAAAGAGAACTAAAATTTCCTTCTAAGTGCTGTATAGGTAGCTTTTCTGTGTCCGGAATAAACTTGCTAATAAAAAATAATGGGGGGGATTGGGAGAGAGTTCAGTCCGTAAAGTGCTTGCCTTGCAAGCATGATGACCTGAGTTTGTACCCCAGAACCCACCTAAAAAGCCAGGCATAGGGGTGTGTGTTTGTAATCCCAGCACCGGTAGGCAGAGACAGGAATATCTTGAGGTTTGCTGACCCAATAGCCAAGCTTAATTGATGAGCTCGGCCAGTGAGAGACACTGACTCCAAACAGACAAACAAACAGCAACAGGGAAAAGACCAGAAATACCTCCCACGAAACAAGATGGACAGTGGCCGAAGAATGTCACCTAAGATTGACCCTCTCACTTTCACATGCATGTGCACACATGTGCATTACACACATGCACTGTGTGCGCACACACACACACAAACGTTTTTCTAAGCAATGCATTAGTGGTGTAAATTAGCACCTTAGATACCCGGGCTTCTGCCCTGGAGTGGTTTCTGTGTATGGCTGCAGGGCTGCCAGTCTCCTCTCAGCACAACCTGATCTCACACAAAGGCTAGACAAAGTTCTGCAGATAGCTAATTGCTCAGTCATGCCTAATGCTTGGCTTCTGTTTACGGTCTGTCTTTATGTTTGTGTCTCATTAAAACTCTTCACTCACCAAGGCTTCAAGGCTCACAGACAACCCACTTCCTCAAAGGTTCTGTGCTGTGGTTTAGAAGACTGAACTCATGTGGAACCCCGTTTCTCCACTTGAAAATGGGTAGATAATTGATATTTGTCTGTCTTGGTGAAAATCAAACCAGGGATCCTACTAAAGGAGATAAAATCAGTCCTTTCTTAGGGTTGCGTCTGGAAAATTCTACATGCCAGAGGAGAACAGTATGGTTGACAGGGAGCCACAATGGGTGGTTCGGATTAACCACCTCATCTATCTAAGCCTCAATTTCCTTGGTCCTTATGGGAGGAAGCAAAGAGAAGTTACCTCTAAGGCCTCCTGGGAGTTCTTACGTTCTCAGGTTTTTAGACTCCCCTACCCCTTCCTCCTGTGTGACTGCTTGGACTCAATTTCCTTGGTCCTTATGGGAGGAAGCAAAGAGAAGTTACCTCTAAGGCCCCCTGGGAGTTCTTACTGATGTTCTCAGGTTTTCAGACTCCCCTACCCCTTCCTCCTGTGTGACTGCTTGGACCTCAGCATACATGTGGAGCTTGCTGTACTCCATGCTTCCCTGAATCCTTTCCACAATGTTGGAGCAACAGGTCTGCCAGATGGACAGCTGGGTCCCAGATGCCTCATGGGAGACGAGCAGGAAACTGCTCAACGAAGCTTGTGTCTCACCTACCTAGGCTCTGTTGGTGGTTTTTATGGGTAACAGACATGCCCACAGTCCATATAAGGTCATCATTGTCATCATCATACAAAACCACCATGGCCACAACTACCACCACCAGGAGCATTTTTATCAGCTCGCTCTTCCATTTCAAACGTGAGAAGGCACCAGGAGAGGCCTCTCCAAAGCAGCAGATACTGTAAGACTGCCACAAGTCATATGCTGTACGGACAAGGCCTCATCTGATAACACAATGCTTTTAAGTCACTCATTGCTACTGTTCTTGTATGTCAGTTGAGTGAGATAGCCAGACACCATGACTGGACCGCTGAATCTGAGCCTCACCTTCCTTCCAGTTAACCCAGCGTGTAAGTGTGCACGCCAAGCATTCTCTGATCATTGTTAAGTTCTTAAAAGAAATTCCAAGTACCTGGGGGATAAAACTGTCTGGATAAATATTTCAAATTTTGCTTCCAAAATGGTGGTGTGTTCTCAACAACTCTCTTCACAGCCTTCCGTGGCTGGTGGCAGCCCATCATTCATCTGATTCCCCTGCTCTGAGAGCTATGGGCCGTCTATTTTTAAAGTGAAATAAAACTAATTTCACCTCAAGAATTCATTGGAACATTTCATGACATTCGTTGAGATAATTGGGGACATCCTGGAGTGTCACAAAACCCAGGCTGGGAATCAGTTCTCTGAGGTCTGAAGAAGCAAATTAAATTTTCTCTCTGGTTTTCTTCAGATAGCTACATGCGTCTCTACTCAACTTTCTAAGGCTTTCATTATATGTTTTGACTTCCTTCTTATTAGCCTTTCTCTCCTTTATTTATTGTGGTAGACTACTGCACAGCTCATCAGTGTGCCTTCTAACCTAATTAGTTTTCTTCCAATGAAACAATACCCCTGGTTCCAAGAACGGCAGGATTTTAGAGCCAGGAAGGAAGCCGTGACCTTCTGAACTGTCAGGCTGTGCACAGGTGACTCATGAAACACTTCTCTAGGTACAGGAAAAAAAAAAAAACCAGCCCAGCAAGACAGTGCCCCCATCTTAACAATAGGAAAAATGTGTTTTCAAAGAGTTATGCTAGGCTGCTTTTGAAGACTCTGCTCATGATTTTGAAGGGATGTGACCTGACCTGATTGGATTCTGGGATAAGTAGAGCTTCAGCTGAGGGACCGTCATGCTCTCCTCAGGATGTGTTTATAGGCAAAGCCCAAAGGGTTCTCAGGAAAGATGAAATGCAAGTCTCTCATTCAGCAGAGCCCATTAAGGGATGGATCTCAAACTGTAATGACTCCCATGTGACTTTGAAACTTGCCCTCTGTTTATCAGTCGGTGACAACTTGCTCACGCACAGTGTTCCCGACTTCTTCCTTTGTGGATCGTGTTCATTCGGTATGCACATAGTCATTCATTCCTTCACTTGATTTGCACCGAACAAACTCTAGTGAAGTTCTTCAGGCTTTCTCAGTATCTTTTCCCACAAATCAGCCCCTTCTGTGAAGTCTTTGAGTTTCCATAACTGTCATGGGAGGCACTGGACAGGATTCTAAACAAACCCTGAATTCGTCACATGGTTATTGAGATCAATATATTCATTCAAGGTAAGAAACAGGTGAATAATCTTTCAGCTCTTAACAACTTGCTTTAATAGCTTTATTTTCCCTGAATGAAAATGTAGACCGAATACAGGTCTGACCACAATGCTCCTGACAGGGTAGGGCCCTAAGTGTCCCAGGAGGCAATGAAACAAACTTGATTTTAACAGTTTGTTTGTTGTTTGAAGATTCCTGGCACTGAGTTACCTGCTTAGAAAGAAGTGTACGTACAACTTTGTGTTTCATATTTCTATTGCCTCATAAATAGAATAGTCTGTTGATCAGATTAGAGCAAACTGTGTCAGAGCTGCCTATACCTCTCCAGCATCCACTCTCCTGTTTCTATGTTTTGTAACAAGGACTCTGTTTTTAGTCATGCACTGATTGCCCATTGGTATCTGTGTTTCCCAGACTCCTTTGCAGCTAGGTGTATCATGAGGCTCCACTCGAGCCAGAGAGATGGACCATCTCTTTAATGAAAAGTCACTTGCTGTACTTTTTCTCTTCATCCTCCCTGATGACTGGGAAGTTGTGACACCTTTAACAACTTTGGGAGCTGGTATTGAGGATTACGGAGCTGTCTGTTAGGCATAAACCACAGTCGTCTAGGCTCAGGAAAGAAAGAAAAATATTATTTTATTTATGTCATTATTTGTCACCAAACTTTTGTTATAGCTCCTTACTGTATAACCTTAGTTTTGAACTCAAAAGATAATACTTTTAGAAATTAAAACTATTTAACATTTTTAGATATCACTTAAAGGAAGATAAAGGGGTTGGATAATTTATGCCACATTTCAAGTATGTTCCAAAGACTATGAGTGGAGTGTTAGAACAATTAGGTGAAAACCCAAAGAGGCCTGAAGCTGGGTATGGTAGCAAGTCTACAATCCCAGCACTGAGGAGGGACAGGCAGAAGATTCATGGTTTGAGGCCAGCCTGGGCTACAAAGCAGGTTCAAGGGTAGCCTGGCTACTTAGTGAGACCCTGTTTTAAGAAGAAACAAGCAAATAACTAAAAAATAGGACACAGAGAGAGAGAAAGAGAGAAAGGAGAGAGAGAGAGAGAGAGAGAGAGAGAGAGAAAACCTTACAGTGTGAAGAAGACCAAAATCACCCAATAAGCTTGTGGGCTAACAGTGTTACTGCAGGACCCTTGTTCCTGGCCTCTGCTTCCTGGCCTCTACATCTTGGTCCACTGAAATAGAAGGAATTTCAGCCACACATTTCCAGCATCATGAACTCCAGAGCCATGCTTTTGTAGAGATGATGGACTATACTCCTTCAAACAATAAGCCAAAATAAATCCTTCTTCCCACAAGCAACTTCCTGTAGGTTATAGTAAGGAAAAAACTAACCAACTTAGCCGTTTAGCAGAGGAGGTCATTTAGGGCAGGTGCTTTGCTGCTGTTCCTCCTCTTCTGCCCCATCTCCCCCTGAACTGTCATTGTATGCAGCCTCCTTCTCCCATTTATGTTCCAAAGCAATAGACAAACCCAAACTGAGCTTTGCTGGGAGGCCATATCACATTCACATGCTCAAAGGACATGAGGCCACCTCTTGAGAACATCCCTGGCCCCAGAGGAAAAGCTGCTGAGGGACAAATCAGAGCTGCCATGTCCAGTGACCAATCCCTGTGTGGAAGAGAAGTAGGAAGAACATTGTGTCATTTGAAATTTGAAAAAAAAAAATTTATCCTACATTTTGGGGAGAAAATTTCCTTCTGGAATTTTCTTTAAAAACCAAATCTTTAAGGCAATTATTTATTCATCTCACAGTCTTAAAATATTAGTTAGAACCTGTAAAATCATCAGAGAAAAGAATTAAAAATTGACCATCAATCCGTAAAGAAATGCATGCTGTAAACACATCATAGTCATGGCTCTATTCAGTCAGCCATCGTTTGTCTCTAACTACCTTGCCTGAATGTTAGTTACCAGCATTTGAAGGCTGGCTGGGATTTGAAGGCTCTCAGTACTCGATGTAGCTCGGTTGGTTGAGTACTTGCCTAGCATACAGGAAACTCTGGGTTCTATCTCCAGCACCACACAAACTGAGCATGGTAGTATACCCCTGTACCCTGGTGTGCAGCTCCAGAGCAAGTTTGGAGTCAGCCTGGGGTATGTGTGGCCTTGTCTCAAAAAAAATAAATAAACATAAATGAATAAGTAAAAATAAAGCTTATCTAAACTTCATGCAAGCATATATACCGACTAACAGGTTTGTTGGTTTAACGGGGTTGATACTCTGACACACAACTCTGTGTGTCCTGTCTTCAAACACTTCTCCATAAACATTCACTGAGTTTTCCAAGATTTTCTCTGCTAAGGGCCACCTTCCTGCCTCACACGGGGAAGCTGCTCACAGCTCAGAGAGCAGCTTCACTTCCATAGCACAGACGGCAAAGCGAGGCTCAAACCCGCTCACTGCTGCAGGTCAGCAGCTAACAGATGCAGAGCTCGTTCCTCTGTTCCTGTGGTCTCTAGTAATGTCGCACCAAATCAGGCTGTTATAGTCTCTTTGTAACAACTGAAAGAAGGCATGGCTGTATCTCTGTACCCAGGGTTGCCAAGCTGAAGACATGATTCAGTGATTAAGAGTTCAGTTCCCAGCACCTCCCTGGTGGCTCATAACTGCCTGTAATGCCAGTAGATCCAATGCCCTCTTCTGGCCTCCACAGGCACCTGCACACACACACCACCACCACCACCACCACCACCACCACAAATAAAATAATCTTTTTTAAAGACCACAATTCCCAGTTTCTTGATCCTTGCAGTCACTGGTGCACATGAAAAACATTAGGTGACTGACTCCGCCCTTTGTGCCTCAGACAAGCTTTGGGTCTGTGATCAACTGCAGTTTTGGATGCTAGGTTCATCCTTCTGCTAATTAGCATTAGAGAAAGTTGGCAGCTGTGGAAACTGCCTTTGGGTTTTAGGACTAAATGTGAATTACCAACTAGACACAGCATAGAAAAGACAGATGAACCATATCCCCCTTAAGATGCAGAGGTGGATCTAGATGGTAAACTTAGTCCCTCGCTCTTCTATGTAGCTCTCTAAGGTAACCTGCATCTGAATGCATTCATACAGGGGGAGAAGGATGGGGACTGTGTGGGGTATGGAGTAACAAGCTCTTTATCATACACATACGTGGGGCCATCTCAAGACTTTTTGCTCATGATTAGAGTTAATCTTCCAAACATCTCAGCACTTTCATTTCTAGGTATGATGGAATATTCCTGGCAATCCCAGAAAATTGAGAGACTAAGGCAGGAATCACTGCAGTTTCAAGACCAGTCTGAGTAACATAATGAGACTCTATTTTAAAGGTAGAGAATTTGCCTACCACGTGTAGGCCTTAGGCTCATTCCCTAGTACCACAAAAAAAGGGGGGAAATAGTGCCATTATTATCCCATAAAGGGCAGGATAGTGTTTTACTCCAAGGCCAACCTTATTCAAGGTAAGTTAGGTTCTAAACACTGAGTCAGGATTCAGATCTAGGTCTGTCTGATTCCGGAGTCCATGTGGTCAATAGATGTAGCAGGGCCTCTGAGTACCTGCCTTCAGCCATACTGTTCTGAGAAGCAGGAAACACCGTTTTAGATCAGTGAGTGCCACTACTGAAGGAGCAGGTGCTGAATTCCTCATTGGATCCACGAGGATCCAGTAACTCCAACCTTGAGGGTCCAAGGAGTCAACAAGCAGGCCACTTTCTGGAGGATGTGCAGCTGTGGTCCTCTGGAATCCCGAGAGGAGGACCAACCAGGAAGGAAATGAAAGTGTGGTCAGGAGGTGGGGACTGGGGCACTGTAAGAAATAAGTTGCAATTTGGAAAAATGCTCTCCCACAAGTTCTTGTCTAATGTTTGGATTGTAGGCATGTGAGGGTTCATCAGATTTGCAGAATAGATTTGGTTTTGCTGTGCAACCCCATGCTAAATGACTACACTGACCTGGTCAAGAGGGTGAGGCAGTTTGGCAAGGGGTATGGTGACCATACCTGACACGGCTCCGAACGTGCATGCAGGCACTCTGCTGCCAGTCATCCTGACAGGTGGGGATTGGCTGTTCCCCACTGACCACTGGGTGCTACTGGAATTGTCAGGTTTGGTTCAAAGTCTGACACTACATCTTCATGGAGAGGCACCAAAACGAGTCTATTCTGTCATGGCGGACCAAAGCGCTCAAAACATTCTGTCAGAAAGGCAAACAGTGAGACGGGATGCGAAACTGAGGAAGAAGTTAAGTCAACTTTGCCCTTGTGACATCTTCCCTGGGGCCATTTCAAAACCTACAGTAGGTATAACACTGCGAGCGAGCGTTGTGTCCTTGCTCATACGTCTTCCTGCATTCATTGCTTGAGCTTATACAGAGAAAGGAAAGCCAGCCTTAGGCTCTCTGGTTGTGTGGCCCTGGGTGAGTAGCTGATCTCTATATTTACAATAGGACACTAACACAGAGTTGGAATGACCTGCCAGGGATTAGGCCATGGTATATGTAAAGCACCTAGCTAACCCTTCCATGGGGTAGTTAATATTATGAGCACACTGACATTTAAAATATAATTTTGAGTGCCTTCACTCAAATTTTGAATGATGGTAGGAGTTTGAAACTACGGGAAATTGATCACTGTCTGAATTAAAAATAGTTTAAACTCACTAAGGACTCTCACCGGTTACAGCAACCACATTTCAGAACCAAGAAAACTGGACCCATTATCCAATGAGTAAGTTCATGGATAAAGAAAAGAAATTTGAAATTATTTGAAATTTTGGTGCACATCCCCAAGAAAAATCCAGTATGTGTAGTTTCCAAATCCGTGTTTCTGACTCCTTCAAGAAAGTACATCTCCGGTGATTAAGAGGGGTTTTGTTTGTTTGTTTGTGCTCTGATTTTCTTACAGAAGCTTTCCTGTTTCCAATCAACCAAGTACTCTGGGGCTAAGAATTCACATCAGTAACTGGGAAAAAAGAAGTTACGTTTTCACTCTTTGGAAACAGAGTAAACCAGGTGTATGTGCTTGATTTATGCATTAAGTCACTCAGAAATGGACAGCAAAGCCCACCTCCCACCTATGGCCACAAGTGGAGCTTTGGAAGTTGAATGAAATCCTTTAGGATTATCCACTAAATTCAATAACTATTTGGCATTCCTTTACAGATATGTTTCAAAATGGTAAAAGCAGAAAATGTTTAGTTTTCAAACGTTAAATGTAATATTAACTAAATGTGTGGTAAATGCACATTAGGTATGGCAAATAGCCTAGAGGAAGGCTATCTTGGCATCCAAAATTTAGAATCTTATAATATTAACAAAAAATTTAGCAGTTACCAACCAGCAATTGACAGCTACCACCTGTCAATTGTGGCTAAAAGAAGCTCGCTCAATTACATGGTTCTAAAAATCAAAACACACTTCACATAAAAAGCAATCTTCTAGGGGTCATATAAGTATTTCATTACTTAAGTGTGTTTACAGGTTTCATTTGAAGAAATATAAATCACTTACCTTATTTTAAACCATCCATGTTTCCCCTAATGGTGTTTACTAAGTCTGAAAGGCATTTATTTAAAATAAGTAGAGTAACTTGTACATTGATTAAACTGTCTATCTTGCAGGTAGATCGTGGAATTGCAATTTAGCATACAGAGTTGAAGAGAGTATCAATTAAAGATATAGATAGGCTGAGTCAGGTGCTCATCAGCCGAGATGGGATTAAAGATAGGTTAAAACACATCCCAACATATGCGCAACCTAAATGAGGTAATGGAATGAAAGCACAAAATCAAACCAATTGAGATAAAAATGAGCACTTACCTGTGTGATCACCCGAGAAGAGAGGGGCAGATTGCAGAATTTACCTTGCAGAGTGCTCAGCGGTCCCTCTGTGGGTCCTTAGAGAGCCCCACAACCCCTGTGAGATCTTGCAAAGCACTTCCAGAGGTACCCGCTGCTTCTGAGCCAAATACCACCCGGTGGTGGTCCAAATCATGTACCCACCGGCCTTCAGTGATGAAGGGGTGAACCCTGGAGGGATGGAGGGCTGGCGTTCAGTGTTGCAAATGGGCTGGAGATTTTTTTAAAAAAGGAAAACAAACAAACCAACCCCACCACCACCCAGAAAGTAGTGTAGATCTCTCTCTCTCTCTCTCACACACACACACACACACACACACACACACACACACACACGCTCACGCAAAATGGTCTTTTGATTATTTTTTAAAGTATTTGCTTCTAAAGGGGACAGACTCTCCCAACCTCCCAATCCATATTTTAATAATCAAACAATGGAAGAGAAATTTTGAAAGAGGGTGATCTCCAACTGCTCCAAATCTGCATGAATAAAAGTCTAACAAATCCCCACACAATGAAGCTGCTGAACAGAAGGAATAAGGGCCAGTCCTAGAAGCAGTGAAGTCTGTAGCCCCACGGACCACCGAGGTCACTCACCCTCCCTTACCATCCAGGCTGGCATAAGCTACTGATGTGCTAAACAAAAATTAGGGCGCAAATCAATTCACTGCTAAACCCAATTTAGACAGCTCTCCGGTCGCACAGTTTTGGTTGATCAAATTCAAAGCCAGGGTTCGATTCATATTTCAGTGATGAAGTTCAGGACTGGGAACTGATATATTGAAAGGTGTATTTTTCCATTTCTTCTCCACATAAAATATTCATGGATCCCATGTTCTACAGTGTACTCTGACAGTGTGACGGTTGCCAAAAACCTGGTACCTGAGGCCACTTTTACATTAATAAATTATCGAAGGTTACATCTGTAGCAAGATAGCTCTATTGGGCCACACAGATAATACAATGTGAGGAACAGAGTTTCCCCAGCTTTTGTTCCCTCGAGGAAGGACTACTGTTACATGGAGTGCTGCAGAGCATGCTGGGAAACGCTGGCCAAGCGGCAAGCTGTAAGATGGAAAACATTTGCCTCTGCTCTGACAGAGGCATCAAGGAGTCAGACATGACAAGCTGTGTGATTGTGAGGACGTCTGCTTCGGAAAGTCAGCTTGTCACACATGTTCTATCCCCGCAGGGCCCTGTGCTCCATAAACAGGCAGTTCTGAAGACGGCCTGCCATGTGAGGCAATCAGGTAATATCATGTAAGACGCTACCTTCTCAGACTGTGTCAAACAGCACCAAAACACCCACGTATTGTATCACTCACAAGCAGCGTCCTAGAGATCTTTCTCCCTTCAAGATGTAGCTCAGTTCATAGACCACCTGCTCATCATGCACGAAGAAGCCCTGACTTCGAGTCCCAGAACCATATTAAAAAACCAGGTGCAATGTCACAGTTCTGTACGGGAGAGATGGAGGCAAGAGGATCAGAAGTTCAAGATCACACTAGGCTGTATAGTGAGTTTAGAGCCAGCCTGTGCTACGTGAGACTGACTTAATGACAAGGAAGGCTGAATGTAGAAATTGTTTTCTAAAGTTCTGAAGAAGTCAGTTCTACAAATGAAACAGCTCTTCCTTCTCCATCTCCTAAACCCTGTGTCTCCCCTTCCTCCTGCCCTGAAGATGAGAGGCACATCCCCAAACAGCCATGAAGCTCTGCTCTAATCATGGGGTTAAGGACTTCGTGTTTTGAAAGTCTTTCACTAAGCTCTCTTGTTTTGTTTTTCAGTTATAAAATTACACATGAGAAGAAGTAGGCAGCCTTGCACCAATGGCCAACAGGAAGTTCTGGAATACTGCATGGGATTCATGCTTGGCTTGGAAACTCAAGGTCCACTGATGGATGCTTCAATTAAATGAAAGAAAAGGGCAGAGGAGCTTGGAAAGCAAGGTCCTAATTTCTGCACACAAGGCAGAGCCTCTGGTACACAAAGGCCTTTGCAAACAGGGACCAATAAAAAAATCCTTGCAAACCTAATTCATTGATTTTTTAAAATTAATCTTAAATCTAATAGCTAAATGCATTGGTTCTGTTGATTGATACTTTGAATTTGCAGCATTTTAAACACATGATGTCTAATCCTTACAAATCAGGCAATTTAAACTCAGCTTATAGGTGTTGAGATGGAGGCAGAGAGTTTCAGTCTCGCCTGTGTCTATAATGTCTAGGTAAACTCAGTTCAGAGGGGCTTCAGTGTCTACACCACACTTCCCCAGGTATCACTTAGTGCTTCCTTGGGTGGGTCTGTCTATATAGAGCAGCGTCACGCAAGGGATCCTCCCCCTTATGTTAGCACCCACTGATGCCCTTTGATGAACGCACTGCCCTCACTCCATCCACGATGATTCACTGCAGTGGCACTTGACCTTGGAAAACCACGCTCCCAGGGTCAAGACATATAACCCACCAGGCTTTTAGGAGTTTCTGTTGGAGACGCACAGGTACTTTTTCCACTGGCATGTCAACAGGGACCCTCTGCAGGGACACAGGGCTGCAGGAAGAAGTGTCTTGGCCGCTCCCAGGTGACCCAAGTCAGTGGATGAAAGACCCATTGGTTTCCTTCCTGTCCGGCAGCAGTGATGGCCCTAAAGGCCGGGTCTGCTCTGACCCTGAGAGATGATCGAGGCTCCAAAGACCCAGCGAACGAACAAAAGACACTGTTTTTCAGGAGCTGAGTGTTTGTTTGTGTAGAAGATAGCATCTTGGAGCACTTGCAGCCTCACGTCCTCCATCTCCATCCCTGGGTGTGCACTGAGTGGCTCCGTCCTCCAGGGAGACTCCAAGTCCCCTCGCTTGACTTCTGAGCACAGCACTATGGTTTCTCTCATAACTCCCACTCCTTTACCACCCGGGCCAAATGTCTGCATGCCAAGAATTTGGAAGACATGTCCCAAGGCTATGTGGCCACAAGTTAAGAAAGCTCCTGTGGAAGCACGTCTTCTCTTTCACTGGTAACTTGTTCCACGTTTGACTTATGTGAAAATGGCTGTTCACTGGCCGGGTTCATTAGTGAGAAATGTTTCAACAGTACTATTTAATAACCTGGAATGTCCTTTGGAGAAGGCCAAATTAACGTGATTTCTACCTTAAGAAGCTTAGAAACATTGCTGCCGCTAACTCAATAATTACATTGTACTGCCAGCAACAATTCAATATTTTTTTTCTCGCCTGAGGGTTACAACACATTTGCACTGTGGGGAGGCTTTTTCTCTTTACATCTCAAAACTGTACCACAAACTCTTCCTTTATTCATAACAGCAAGATCTCCAGCTGAGATAGGTACTTTTGTATTGCTCTAGATGACAGTTTTCTGTGTTCTTTCCAAGCACAGGGGGTTTAATAAACATATCTGGCAGGCTTTCCATAGCTGGAGGGCTTGGGATGACACTGTGTGCAAACAGTATGCTTGCACCAGAGGGAAACAAGTTTATTCAATTATTCGATTAATAGATTACAGTCAAGATATTTGTTATCCTACAATGAAAAATGGGGCAAGAACTCCAAGAATCAGGGTAGGCCCCAGGATTAGCAGCAGCGGCCAATATGGCATGTGTAGACCATAGCATCTGGCCAAACGTATGAAGACATACCCACCAGCCAGCCGCTCAAAGACACACAGACACTCTTGTCTGCACCCTGAGGAAGAGGGAGTTGGGCTGGACTCCCAGAAGCACTTAGCATAAAGCATTAAACACTCATGGAGTCTTTTAGTAGATTTTAGTTTGAATTTGGAGTGGACAAGGAGAGGACACTGGTACTGGTGGGTGAGCAGGGCAGGTCTGTGAGAGTTCTAGAAAGAAATGTTCACAGAGAGCCCTCCACTAAAACTGAGCATTTTGGTAAGGGTTAGTGAGTAGCTGCCTTTCTGCTTCAGGGAAGACCCTTCCTCAGTGCAGAACATCTTAGAATGTTCTCTGTGCCATTAGATTCCACTTAAGTAACTCTTGGTGTTGGAGTAAAATTCATCAAGTTTGTTAAGTAAGTTAAGATGTGTTGAGACATGCTTGAATGTGAGGAGGGAGCCACTTATCTGATATACTTGTGCTGGCGAATTTTCAGATTTCAGTGAACAAATAATAGAAAATCACTCCTAAGAGAGTGGACGGGGATGGGGCTGGGAGGTTATCAGGGAAGAACTGGGGACTCTGTGAGGTCGTTGAAGGAATTCTGTTGTTCTGTGTGCAGTAGAAGTCACAGGGTTTATAAAGAGTTGTCCCCCTTTTCTGTGTCCTGTTCCAACCAGATGTTTAAGTTCTTGGATTATATTCAGTAGTTTTAGAAGCAAGGCGTTAAGACTCAGTTCAAATGCACCAGAAGATCCAAGAATGTGGCGTGTCGAGGCTCCTGGGGGTACCAAAGTACCTCTTACCAGGGCAATCCTTTAATGTTCCAATCTGGAGCTATTATCGCAAAATTCTGTGCTTTATGGCAATATATTCTTCATTCACTTTGGGCCTCTTTGGTGGCCAACCCAGCTTGGGCTCAAGATAAGTATAAGAGATGATGATGATGATGATGATTTATGAGGTATTAAAGAGACCATCTCCACTTTACTAATGGAAGATGATGCCGACGAAGTGGTGAAGAGTTTTCCGAAAGTGACTAAGGGATAAGACAGGAAAGATCTTTCCAGATAATGGAAACTTCTGGTCCTTTCAGGAGATATTCGAAAGAACCCTGGGCATCTTTGGTCCTTGTTTCTGTGAGTTGTGGCCATATGGGAGGTAGACAGTTTCCCCAGGAAGCAGGTGGGCACAAGGAGTCAAGCAGATGGTGCCTTTCAGTTACTAAGGACCCTAGCCAAGGCAAGAACCTACCACTGAAAATTAAATCCCTTACGCTCAAGGGAAGGGTGTTCCCCAGTTCATGGCTGTCCCCCAACAGATGAATCAAGACTGGTTTATGTGTCTGTCAGTTGTGACCCAGTCCTTCCTGATGAGGTCATTGATGCTCAGCCAGATCCTAGTCCACCCCCGTGTAGTCTCTGAGCCAATCCAGAGCATGGCAAGCTTGGCCTGTCCAGAGGCCAGCTCTGAATGAGAGGGCACTTTGGCCAATGTTGCAGGTTCTTTTCTAACAAGATCAGGCACTGCTTTAAGCTCAGTTCATGTTTTCAGGGTGAAGGTCATGTTTGATTGATGTGCAGGGCGGAACCTTAAAAGGCAATTCAAATTATGCAAAGATGAACAGAAACATATTTGTAGAACTGGAGCTATCAGGCGGCAGAAACCAAACAAAGGGTTGAATGAGGGGGAAGTTCGGTGCATCCTGAGTCTGTTACCTTGGCTGCTGCTTCCTGCCAAGGTTACCAGGTGGTCAAGTTGATTTCAAAGGGACAGAGGCGGAAAGAAGGGGATAGGGCCCATGTGACCAGCTGGTGGGATCTGAAATGAGTCATTACCATGGATTTGCTGTCTGATTTACTTTCACACATGGCCTCTGAGTTAGGCCCTTTTCTGGTCTTATCTACCCTTGGCCAAAGCTGTTGCTTCTGTTTTCCTGGAAATTAGACTTGAGCCTGGATCCTGGAGTCTTTGGCTTGAGACCAAGTGATGCCCTTCTTTCTAAGAATCCTGGTCTTCAAGTCTCCTCTTGGCATGGTTTTTTTTAAAGTGGGCTGATTTCCTGAAAGTGTGATACCATCCAACTGACTTTCAGTGACAACCGTCCATAAGACTCTTGTTTCTGACTTCCAGCCACCCGACTGGCCCTGCTCAAGCACTGGTTCTCCATCAGACAGTGTCTCTGTGCACGGTACACGTGGGCACACTGAGGCCCCTGTAGGATCTGATCTTCCTGTCCATTCGCTTCCCGTAGTCTCTCCCATGGATGCTCATGTCCCTTCTGTCCTTTGTAGAGGACAGTTGAAGCCTCAAGCTTCCCGGTGCTTGAAATTGTCCAAACTAGAACAGCATTTCCTGGATGCCTTGGGCTACTCCGGTATCATAAACATAGACAGCACAGTTCCTACTCTCAGAGAGCCTTGAAGAGTCATTCTACAGAGAGGGCTCACCGTTCACAGACCACAAAGGAAGAGTTTGAAAACTTAATGAGTTTGTGTAACTGACAGTATTACAGACAGCAGAGGGGAAAACGGCTTTGTCTGAAGAGAGTCACAGAGTCACGTACAGAGCATCTCGACTCTAACAGGGACGGTGGAAAGGGGTCACAGACACCCTTGTTCACAGATAAGGTTGTTAGGTCTTGGGAAGATTAAGGGACTGGCCAGATTGCTGTTTATGAACGATATATCTGAGATTTCAACTCAGATCTACCTATATTTAAAACTTACCATTGTCTAGGTGGGACAAGCTCTGTGTACCCACTAACAGTGTAGGGATTTGAAACAGCAGTCATAGATCTGAGAACGTGTACAAAGATGTTATTATTACCCCATGATGATGATGAATTGCTAAAGCAATCTGGCAAAAATAAAGATGAGCATGACGGAGTATCTTCACAAGTTTCCCAGAGGAAGAGGGTCTCAAGGTGAATTTTGAAAACTGTCACAAATTAGGTAAGAGGGAAAGTGTTTCTGGGAAGGAGTCCCTCAGGGCGAACCCTGTGGATGGAATGGATCCTGAGAACTCCTGTGCATCCTTCTGAGTGTATTGTGAGGGGCTGACAAGCAGAGGAACATTCAAAGCTAAGACAGAACCAGGCATCCCAGGGAACAGGAAGCCAGTACCACACTGAGGCCAGCTCAGAGCAGTCTCACGTGACTTCTCACAGCTGGGAGACAAGGTTGTAGCTAGCCCAGGTCCCATCTCAGAACCCTCTCCTGCCATACTAATTCTGGTGAATTGCTCATAGAATTAAGGTCTGAGCTGTGAGACGACGTGACAGATCCTATGCTCTGTACACCATGTTGCCAAAACTGACGGTTTCCTACAAACCAACTCAGGACTTCCCTCATTCATTTTTTTTAGAATTGTGTTTTTCTTGAATTTTTGTGAATCTCATGAAATCTATTTTGATCATATCTTGACCCCGCCCCATCTACCCTCCCTGTAGCCCCCTTCCAGATTTCATGTACTCCGTCATATATTAAGGCCTATGGGGTCAAGTTCGTTTCCCCAAATGTCCTTTGATGTGTGTCCACCCACTGGAGCCTGGTTAACTTATTTAGTATTATGTTCTTAAAGAAAAGCGACTCTCCCTCTCCGTGCAGTTATCGGTTATCAGTAGTTTCTCAGCTAAAGTTAGGTCTTCTTCCCCACTTACCACTTCTGTGCTGGGATTTTGTCTGGCTTGAGCTTATGTGTGGTCTTGTACAAGCTGTTGTCATTGACGTAAGTTCATGAGGAACTGGCCAGCTGTGTGGAAAATTCTGTTTCCTCGTGGTCATCCACCACCTCTGGCTCTTACACTCTTTCTGCCCCCTCTTCCACAATGGTCCCTGAGCCTTGGGTGGCAGAGGGCTGATATAGGAGTCCTGTCCAAGTACTCTGCTGTCTCTTATTCTCCACGCTTTGGCCAGTTGTAGCTTTCCGGGTTAATCATCATCTATTGCATGATGAAGTTTCTCTGATGAGAGGGTAAGTGTGCGTTAATACTCTTTCTGCCCTGTTTTGAGATGTGCCCTGAGACTTAAGTGTAGAGGTTGCATTGTAGACGTGTCACTTAGTGCTAGGCACCTCACAGACATTTATTTTCGCTGTATGACCAGTGGTGGAGCCTCATAATAGTCTCCATCTATCACAAAAAGAAGTGTCTTTGATGAGTGGTGAGAATACTCCTGTCAGGCTAGTCGGGAGCTCTCCGGCAGCAGAACCCTGCCTAGGCCCCAGCAGGACGATGACCCACTTGCTCATTTTTAGCCATAGCTATGATTTCTCACTGATAACAATTGGTCTTTAAGTCTTTTACTGCCTCTCTCTTCTCCAGCAACAATGTCAGTGCTGTAGAAAGATGAAGGAAGGGTGGTGACAAGAGATGGACCGTTGAGTCTCATCTACACACATGAGGTTTACATCAGCCAAATACCATCTCAGCTCTCGTGCAGAAGAATTTTGAGGAGTTCTGGTTACTAAAGAAACAGTCTTACTGCTTAAGCAAATGGTTCAGTTTCCGACTGTTAGTGATGAAAACAAGGAAAATGTTGAAGCCCTTTCTAGGAGTAATATTTTTTCCTGAATCAGTCCTGTATTCATCTCCTGGGGCTGCTATGAATTAACATCAACTGGGTGGCTGAAACAAGTTTCTGGAAGTTTAAGATGGGCTGTTGGCAGGTTCAGCATCTCCTTTGCCTGCAGGTAACTGTCTTCTCCTGGATCTTCACAGGGTATCTCTTCTGACAGCTTGAATCCTGGTATGTGAGGCAGCAGAGCTATGGGATTTGGAATCTCTATATGATTTCACTTAACACTAATTATCTTTTTTACACCCCTGTTTCCAAATGCAGTCACAAGTGAGGTTAGAACATTAACATATACATTTTGGAGAACAGGTCCGTCCATAATATGCCTGGTAACCATGTTAATGGGAATGGGAAATCTTGGAAATACTATACACAACCTCATGGGTGTTAAGTCAAGGGTGTTTCCTCCAAGTCAGTTTGCAGTAAATGGTGTATGGAATGAAGAAAGTGTGCCAGAGGCAAAGGTCAGCAAGGACACGGGATTTGTGGGTGACTTCTGCCACTGACTTTACACGTGACTTTGAGGAAGTAACTCTATTTATCTATCTGTCAATATCCTTGTCTCTTATGAGAGCGGACGTAAGAATGATGACCCATGGGGCCATTTCTAACTGGAACACCTCTGCTCTACTTAGCTAAAAATTTAGTCCATCAAAAGTTATTCACTCAGAGAGGAAGAAGGCTAACGCACCGGCTACATGCTAAAGTTCCTTTGACAAATAAATAAAATTTGCATTTTGTGCAACAGGATGCTTCATACGCGGTGGAGGTGAGCTCCAGGGGGCACAAGCTGTGGAAGCTGTGAGTTGGTGCCTAGGTTTTCAGCATTGAAATTGGGGGATAAATGCTAAATTTCCACTTCATATCTTGATATGTGTATGCAGATTATGCAACAGTTCTTCCCTTCCTTTGGTGAAAGCAAACTTGAAAGACTTGGGATATATACTGTGTGCGGGCTTTTTGCGGGGGAGGGGCGGGGGGCGAATTTTCTTAGCCTCATATTGGAAGACATATGCCTTGTGATTAGCATATACTGACTATTTAACTGCCCAGTTGAAAAGATTTCCTTTCTGCGTGTGGTAGCCATGGGTGTCAGAGGTAATTGGTAATGAATGAATGTTAACAAAAGTTTCACAGTTACAATATGAAAGAAAACGTTAGACATAGTCCAGGGATATAAGGATAGACATGCAGTCAATCTGCAGTTGTGGCAAAAACATAATTCTTATAAGAAAATGAGAGAAAAAAATTGAGAGAAAATATATATTTTCCAGATAAAATCATAAGCTATTCTCTTTAAAGTACATTAAGCTTAAGATTTTCACTGGAATATATTCACTGCTATATGTCACTTAAGAAGTTAGCATGTTTAATGTAATATTCATTCTCATATGGGAATTATGGTAACCCAGTGTTATGTAGCGGTAGTCATAACACTTTAGTTACTGTAATTTACAGCTTAAAGTCTATGTTTTCTGGGACTTCTTTAATATCTATGTACGAAAGCAAATGTGAAAATGGATCCTCCAATTTAGCTCCAGAAGATAATGTGCACCTGGTAGACTCCCCTTCCATATTCCAACCTGCTTATTTGTTCACTTATCTAATAAAACTACATGCCCAGCTGCCAGCACTGCCATACCAACTTGTGGAATAGTCTAATAAATAATGAATAAAGAAATAAGCAAATCAAAGATGACAAGAAGAGCAATGAAGAAAATAAAACAGAAGAGTGTGATAGACCAGCGGCTCTCAGGAGAGTGTGATAGACCAGCGGCTCTCAAGAGAGTGTGACAGACCAGCAGCTCTCAGAGTGTGGTCCTTGAACTATATCACCTGAAATGTTGTTAGACTACAACGTCCTGCCAGACGTGTTGACTCACACCTTTAGTCCCAGCCCTCAGGAGGCAGAGGCAGGTGGATTTCTATGAGATTCAGGCCATCATAGTGAGTTCCAGATGGCCTGGGACTAGGGAGACCCTGTCAAAACAACAAAAACAAAGAAATACAACTTCCTGGGCCCCACCTACAACAAAAATGAAGACTAATCTCTTGATTTCCTGAATCATGGTTTAAGGTTCCTCTCTCTTTCTAGAGAGAGAAAGAGAGAGAGAGAAAGCAGGAAGAGAAAGGTTTGGCTTAGGTCACGTAAAAATGAGAACGAGAAGAATCAGGCAACAAAAGAAAAGCATCCTTTTTTTTATTGCTGATTCGAGTTAAATTCCCGAACCCCAGGGCAGCATCCTGCAATCACTGAGGGGTCGGGGGGAATACGAGTTGTGCGTGTCCCCTCCAGTGACCACAGCGTCCTGTAGTCAAAGGCAGGGCGGAACCTCCCACACACCGGTGTGATTTCAAGTGAGTAAAAACGAGTTAGGAGAGGTTCTGCAATGTGGTGCGTGACCAGCCAGTAGGAGCCAAAGTAGAAGAAAACAAGGTAGTGGGCCTGGAGGCCGAGATGAGCTGGGAATGGAGAAGAATGGAGAGGCCTAGAGGAAGCTCAGAGTAGCTAGATATATATATAGAGAGAGAGAGAGGGAGAGAGAGAGAGAAATTTGTGAATATTTATTTCAACAAGGCCTTTGTTAACTGAAAGTTTGTTACTCTTGAGGACTTCTTGACCTTTTGGGACAAAAGTTTAGCAAAGTGTTTTAACATCTTTAATTGTCACAATTCCAGTAAAATAAGAGATCAAGTACTTCCTGGAAGAGACGCTGTGCATATATATGGTCTACTTGCCCAGGTCTTTAGTGAAGAGATGAATAGGTAACATGACAGCCAAGTCCATGGTGGTCACGGTGGTCCCAGTATTCACATACTGTATGGCTCTCTCCCTCCATGCTGGCAGGGCCTGGCCTTGCTTCTGGCTAATAGAATTCAGCACGGCAACAGAAACACAACTCTCTTGCTTGTTGGTTTTTGAAAAAGAAAACTGCCAGGGTATTAGATCCCAGTTCAAAGGCTTGAGAACCAATGGGGTTGATGGCATCAGTCATAACTGAGTCTGAAAGTCTAAGAACTGGGAGGGTTGGGGTGTAATGCTGCTGGAGGGAAGCCCAGAATCCAGGGACCCAAGAACCAGGACTGTCAGTATCTAAGGCAGAGCACAATGTGTGTCTCAGCTCAAGAACTCAACTGACTTGTCTTTCTTCTGTCTTTTTATTCTATGCAGGCCCTCAGTGGACTAGATGGCATCTGCCTATCCTGGTGAAGGCAGGTCTTCCTTCCTGCGAATGAGTCAAAAGCTGATCTTTTCCAATACAATCTCATAGACATGGGAAAACAATGCCTTACAGGTATGAGGATGTTTTAGTTTAAAGTCTATTTTGTCAGATATTAGAATTACAATGCCTGCTTTTTTCTTAGTACCATTTGCTTGGTATATTTTTTCCCATTCTTTCACTTTGAGATAGTGTCTGTCCTTGAAAGTGAGATGAGTTTCTTGCAGACAACAAAAAGATGGGTTTTATTTCTTA
>NW_008340356.1:76345-82659 GCF_000622305.1 Nannospalax galili | reverse complement strand
ATCCCTCCAGGAAATATTTTGGCCTCAGGAATTTGGGGGTTGGGCTGTCCTCAGAGCAGAGCCCAGAATGATGCTGGTCTTGGGCATCTCTTGCCCTTGACACCCAGAGATGCAAAGGGAGATGGGGCAGGTAGAGGCCCCAAGGACTCCTGGGGACTGCACTGAGGAGCTGGGTTGGTCTGGATGCAAAGGATCAGGAAGTGGAAAGGTCAGCCCCAGTGTCCAGGAAAGAGGCTGGCTGGGGGTGCAGGCCCAGGGAAAAAGAGGGCTGGGCCAGGTCCAGAAGCAGTGCTCTTGGGGACTCAAGAAGGACCTGAGTCTCTCTGGATGCAAAGGATCAGGAAGCAGTCGTGGTTCCCCAGGTGTCTGGGGCACCAGACAAGGAATGGGACAGGACCCAGGCTAGGAGGAGATACCAGTGGGGGAGATGTGAGGGTGAGTGAGGCTGGGGGCATCAAGGCGCGGAGGGCGTGATGGACTTACCCCGCAGAGAGGCCTGTGGGTCGAAGTTACTCATATTAACTCACAGCAATGGTGACAGCTTGTGCAAGAGCCACGTAAGCTCAAGCCAGACAAAGTCCCACACAGAAGTGAGGAAGTAGGTGAGAAGCTATGAACTCAGTTGAGGAACTCCTGGCAGCCAAGGGCTTCTGGAAGTGGGAAAGTTTGTTTTCTTTAAGGACCACACTGAAGCACATTTGGGGACATCAATCGATAAGCCTTAATAAATATGACAATACATGAAATCAGAAGGGATGCATTAAGAGAGCTGCAGGAAGCTGGAGAGATGCTCAGTGGTTAAGAGCACTGGCTGGTCCTGCAGAGGACCTAGGTTCGGTTCCCAGCACCCACATGGCAGCTAACAGCCATCCATAACTTCAGTTCCAGGGGACCCAACACCCTCTTCTGGCCTCTATGGGCACTGTACACAGGTGGTACACTTTACATGCAGGCAAGACACATACATATAAAATAAAAACAAATAATTTAAAAAGAGGGGTGCAGATGGGGAGGGGGCCTAAATATGATCAAAATATATTGCATGAAATTCACAAAAATTCAATTAATAATAAGGTGGCTCATTTAGCTAAGGCGATTTGCTACCAAACCTGATGGCCTGAGTTTGCTCTCCAAGACCCACATGGTGGTAGGAAAGAACTGACTCCTGAAAGTTGCCCTCGGACCTCAACTTGTACACCATGGCACACTCACACCCATAATATGTAAACAAACAGCATATCTTAACATGACAAAGGCTATATTTGACAAACAGTGTACTAAATATGGAAAAAAACTGAGAGCATTTGCTCTGAAATCAGGGACAAGGGGCTGGGGAAATGACTCAGTGGGTAAAATGCTTGTATGAGAACCTGAGTTTGAATTAAGCTGGATGTGGTGTGGCTGTGTCTGTAATCCCAATGCTCCTTCAGTGAGATGGGAGGTGGGACAGGAGAGTCCCAGAAGCCTGGCACCAACTAGCTGGCATGTATTCAACAAACAGCACAGAGACCTTGCCTCAAACAAGGAGGAAGGCAAGGACCAAGACCCAAGGCTGTCCTCTGACCACACGTACTCTGTGGTACATGCATGTCCACACACACACACACACACACACACACACATACACATACACACACACACACACCATATTTATACACACACAATAAAAATAAATAATTAAAATAAAACCAAGGTCAAGGCAAGGGTACCTATTCCGTCCTCTCTTATACAATGTTCTTGAAGTCTTAGCTAGAGCAGTAAGACAAAGAGAGGTGTTCCTATAGGGAAATAAGAAGTCAAATTATCTCCATTACAGATGACGTGATCCTGTCTTAAAACACTCTAAAAACTCTATGAGAAAACTCAACATCTTCTGTAATGCACTGTAATGTAGTGGAATACAAATCAACATAGAAAACACAGTGGTTTTCCTATATGTCAATAGCAAACTTGGTAAGAAAGAAATTGGGGAGAAATATCTCATTCACAACAGCTTCAAAGAAAAAAAATCTGGGAATAAATTTAACCAAGGAGGTAAATGACATCCACGATGGAAAATTTAGGATGCTGAGGGAAGAGATCAAAGACTAGAAGACAGAAAGACCGCCCCTGCACGTGGATTTGCAGCATTAATGTAAGTTGCTATATCATCAAAAGCAATCTACAGACTCAATCAATGCCTATCAAAATCCAAGAATTCTCCACAAATTAAGAAATAAATAATAAATAAATATAATGTAATTTATAAAATCCAGTATGTTATTGGCATAAAACCAGACAAGTAGACCAGTGGAAAGAATAAGACACCCAGAAATAAACTCACACAGCCACAGCTACCTTATTTTTGAAAGCATGTTAAAAACACACCATTTTGGAAAGCTGGCCTCTTTAACAAACGGTGCTGGGAACTGGACTTCCGCAGAAGACAAGCAAACTCTACGTTTTTCATGCTGAGTAACTGATTCAAAGACTTCAGAGTAAGACTTGAAATTTGGAAACTGCTAAAGGAGAAAATAGGAGAAATACTTCAAGATTTAGACATAAACAGGATTTTCTGGAAAGGACTCCGATGGAACAGGGTATGATCTCAAGAATTGACAAACGGAGTTATATGACATTAAAGTCCTTCTGAACAGTGAAAGAAGCAATCACCAGAGTGAAGAAATCGCTACAAAACGAGAGAAAAAAATCATTGCCAACTACATCATAGAGGATTAATATCAAGGACATGTAAAGAACTATAAAAATTAAACTCTAAAAAACTAAATCATCCAGTACATAACTGGTCTAACTGAATAGAGTTCTCAAAAGGAGAAATGCAATGGTCAGTAAAAAAAAATACAATAATGAGCAAATTAAAATTGCTTTGCGATTCTTCTCACGCTGCCTACCCCCAAGGAGGCTATCATTGAGAAAGAAAGAAAAAAAGTGACCACAGATACTGACTAGGGAACAAGCAGAAAGGAGCCTTTATCCACTGCCCGTGGGAACGTGAACCTGTGCAGGCAGAAATCAGTATGGCGGTTTCTCAACACAAGAGAAATAGGGCCACCGTACGACACAATTACAGCACTCCAGGTCAGTGCGTCACAGAAACATTGGCTCATCCATGTCTATAGCTGCCATAGCCACACCAGGAAAGATATGGAGCCTGACCAAGTGTCTATCAAAAGGTAAAAGCATGAAGAAACTACGGTAGATTTTATCATTGTAGGAAATGGAAGCATCTAGAAATCATTACGTTATACAAAATGGTGAGAGTGAATTTTTGGACAAATGGAATCTTACCTAACCTTATAACCAAAGTTAATCTTATGTTTTTGAGGTCGTTTAGCTGTCTCCACTTTTTTAAATGTAAAGAAGATTACTAAGTCTTGTACTCCTTTTGTAAACTGAACGTATAGCTTTGGTCACTCATGACCCTTCCTGTGGACCCAGAATAATTTATGTGTATGTTGTGAAAATACTAAGCAATGAAAGCAATGAATATTCATTAGAAGCAGTAAGTTATCCCACTTACATTGTAAACAGCTGGCAGGATTAAATTGATAACATCCATTTGTGATGGTGTGTGCTGTTCTTGGTCAGTAGGGGTCAGAAAGGAAAATCCTTCTCTGATAAGACGGGGTCTGCTTTTCCTTCCCCGTTTCATGCTGTACTGTTTCAGTAACTAGAGGGCACCGTCTTGGGCTGGGAGGACTAACAAGTTCTCAGAACAGATCAGGCTCTCTTCTTGGCTTTAATGGATGCTACAAATCAGGCTGTCTTTGTTCAGGCACCACTGTGATGTGGCATCTCACTGCTGCACAAAATGAGCCAGATTCAGAGAAATAAATACCATGTTTTCTCTCATATGCAGAATCTAGATTTAAAATTATATGCATTTGTGTGTGTATACAGGGCATAAAACTAGAACGGGATCGTGAGAAGGAAGAATGACATCTTAAGGGGAAGGAAGAAGGGAAAATGGAATTCTTGTCATGTGAGAGCAGGAGACCTTCTGATGGGAGGAAGGAAATCAGACTGTGGGGGTGAATTTGTGTCACAACACATTGCATGTATAGGTATAATCGCACGTGTTATGAAAATGTAATGAATTCTCTTACTGTGTGTGCTAACTTAAAACATTAATAAATAGGAAATGTCATATACAATGTGAGGGTTAATTACAGCTGTACTATATATACTATAGGGGAGTAGACTGTTCAAAGTGATAGTGAGAAGAGATAAGCCACACAAGAGTGGCCTCAAAGGATGTGGGACCGTGGTCCATAGACAAGCCACAGTAAGCGTGGGCTTAGTGCACAAAGGGACCACAGTCCACATTTCCTTTCTGTCTTTTTTTTTTTTTTTTGCAATTTAAATAAAAATTTTTATTTACTTACCAAATGTCAACAACACAAGCTGCATTTTTTTTTCTCAATTGCAGAGTGGTATTCAGTTAATAGAACAGCCATTATTTTGTATAAGGTACATCAAAGACAGTGGAAGATTTAAAAAGAAAACCAAACTCTCACCCCCCCCAACACCTATCCTTATAGATAACTAATTTGTGCTATGCAGCAATAAGAACCTGCTTTAAATTTCCATGCCAGTTTACAGTCTCCATATGGTACCAGGCAAGGTTAGTGGCAGTTAAAAATATGATCAGGATACAGCTATATCTAAAGATACATTTGGTACTGTATTAACTATAGCACCATATAGATTAGAAACAAATCTTAGTCCATTTTACAGTTCAGTATTTTTCTTTACAACTTATATACAGGGGGTAAATGCTTTATAGACCAAACAAGCCAAAAAAAGCATGTCAGAACCAAGTTGTTCTGTGGCCTCATCTTGACCTCCGGCTTCCTCCCATCCCACACCCCCATCTCCTTGACCTCCAGCTTCCTCCCATCCCACACCCCCATCTCCTTGACCTCTGGCTTCCTCCCATCCGACACCCCCATCTCCTTGACCTCCGGCTTCCTCCCGTTCCCACACCCCCATCTCCTTGACCTCCGGCTTCCTCCCATCCCACACCCCCATCTCCTTGACCTCCGGCTTCCTCCCGTCCCACACCCCCATCTCCTTTGTTCCTTTCTCAGGCTTGACAATTCCTTTTGTTTTTTTGTTTTGTTTTGTTTTGTCTTTTGGAGTCAGGGTCTCCCTGTAGCCCCAGCTGGCCTGGAACTCACTCTGTAGACCAGGCTGGCCTGGAACTCACTCTGTAGACCAGGCTGGCCTGGAACTCACTCTGTAGACCAGGCTGGCCTGGAACTCACTCTGTAGACCAGGCTGGCCTGGAACTCACAGAGGCCCCGGTGCCTCCCTGATGGGATTAAAGCTGTGCCACCACACCTGGTGACAGCACCTTTTTTTGCTGCGTCAGGTCTTCCTTTTCTCTGCAGGCAGCCTTTTCCCTCAGCTCCGCAGCGATCTTTCCCTAAGCCTGCTTGGCGTGTGAAGCAGTGTCTCTCCCAGTTTTTTTCGCAGCATTACAAATGGATAAACCCAGCTATTCTTTGTCCCCCCCAGTCCCCAGGGATGTGGGGGGAAGAAGGCACCTGGGTGTGTTGAGATCCTTGAGCTCATTTTGTTTCTCCTTGGATGGGTGGTGAGGGCAGAGGTTTTCGTTTTTTTAACCATAATAAACCCTGTCAAAGTTTCCTTTTTCTTCAACAGAGGTGCTCGTCCACCTCTGAGCACGTCTTAGCAAACCCGAATAAGCTGACTGAAGCTCTGCTGCATCTTGTGTGCCTCCCCTCAGGTTTGCACAGAGTGCATATGAGGACATTTGCCTCTCGGCTTCTTGTATAGCCTTGGCCTGTGTTTGGTTGGTTCTTCCTCAGCCTGTCCAGCTCTCAGTAGTCTGGGCACTGTCCGTATGGAGGGCAGTGTCCCTATGGAGGGCAGTGTCCATCCCTATGGAGGGCAGTGTCCCTATGGAGGGCAGTGTCCCTATGGAGGGCAGTGTCTGTCCCTATGGAGGGCAGTGTCCCTGCGGTGACTGTTTAATAGCTTTCACTCCACTATCTTCTGCTGTCTCTCTTGGCGGTATGTGTTCTTGTTGGTAGTGGTATTTTTTTGACCCAGTGTCTTGCTATATTGCTCAGGCTGGACTCAGACTTGCAACTCTGCCTCCATCTCTCAGGTGCTAGAAATGTAGGCCTATCTGCTAGGGATTGAACCAGGGATCTTAAATGTACTAGGCAAGTACTCTACTACTGAGCTATATCTACAGCCCCTAAAGTTATACAATATTGTACTCAGTATAAACCCTATGACATAAAATTAAATGAGGTTTTAACCTTTAAAAAAGATCTCCATTT
>NW_008340356.1:61807-76277 GCF_000622305.1 Nannospalax galili | reverse complement strand
TGAGATTTTACTCTTTAAAAAAGCTCTCCATTTCATTTTAAAATATACTGTTTCATACAGAAAAACTCATTTTTAATGCTAATAACACTTAGATGTTTGCACATGTATCTCTAATCTCTGTATATCTGATTATCACTAGTCACAGTCAGTTACTTTCTGAGCTCCTTGGCATCTGAGCATGGATATAAAGTCATCAGGTAGATTCCAATGGTAATGTTTTCCGCATCTACTAATTATTAAGGAGCAAATTTTTATGCTTTGAAGAATTATTATTTCTATCATTAGTAACTACATGGTTAGAAGAAGTATTTCACTACAGCTTAACAAATTCAGTAACATACTCCAGAGCAAGGGCACATCTCTTTCACAAGTGGCTGCAAGTTTCTAGGTTCACAGTTGAGTTAATACAGTTATACAATATTGAACTCAGTATAAGCCCTCAGTAAGACATAAGTTTGAATGAGTTTTTAACCTTTAAAAAGTATCTCCATTTTATTTTTGAATATATTGTTCCTTGCAAACTCATTGTTTTTGCTACTAACACTGAGATGTTGGCACATGCATCTCTAATCTGTGTGTATCTATTACTAGTCATAATCGGTTGCACTTGGCTCCTTGGTGCCTGTGTATGTCTATAAAGTCATCGGGTAGATTTCAATGGTAACGTAGCAATAAAGTGCTTACTGTGCAAACTAGGGACCTGAGTTCAGACCCCTGGCACCCACAAAAAAGCCAGCACACTAGTATATGTCTGTAACCCCAGTACTGGAGAGGAGGAGGCAGGCAGATCCCTGGAATTCACAACCCAGCCAGCATAGCAGACTGGAAAGCTCCAGATTCAGTGAGAGCGCCTGTCTCAAAAAGTAGAGGGCAGGCAATTAAGGAAGATAGCCACTGATGGCTGCCATGCCACTGTCCCCCACACGTGTGCACACATATGCATGTACCCACATGGACACGTCCATACATGGTACACACACACAGGAAACACACTAAAACGAAGTTGTAATCTGTACTCCTTGTAGATGCCGACACTGTGCTCCTTGGACTGATGCTCCTCCCGTCCTCTTTCTTAAAGCTCGGATCTTCCTAGATTGCAGGCTTTGTGCCTTGTCCCGTCCTCAGAGTCGGGAAAGTGGCCCTTTGATCTTGTCTTTAAGCTGTGTCGGTGTTGTGGAGTGAGGTTCTTCTCAGCACAGACGTCTCTTGTCAAGGGGATGCAATCCTCCCTCTCATCTCCATAGCTATTTACTTTTCACGTTATCTATTTCACCCTCTTGGTCAGGGAATGATTATCATTATCAAATCAGCTCACAGCAGACGGAAAGGATTTCTGGGAAGAGAACAGAGCTCCCCTAACAAGCAGAGCCAAGGTCCTCGTGCGATCCACCTGGACACAGGAGGAGACACACCAGATTCACTGGCCCGGGCCGTCCATCCTCACTTCTGTGGGTCTCTTTCCTGACTTTCTGGCTCTGTCACCTACGGGGTGCTCCCTTCCAGACACACTTTGGTTGTTTACTGTTTGGGAAGCTGTCAGTGAGAAACTGGGATAGAAAGGACCCATTGCGTGGCCCTCACAACGTGCCCAGGCTGTGTCTCAAGTGGCTGCCGCAGCCTATGGGACTAGTTCCCACCCCTGGAGCCCTGGCTGCCTAGTATCATCCATCATTATGCCCATGAGTCCTTTGAACAGAAGCTCATCAGAGGACCCTCTGCGGTCACCAAAGCCGCTTCAGATGTGTCTAACTTTATTCGCATGGAGATTATTCATGAATACATGATCAGAATGCCATTTTTCAGAGTTCTCTACCTCCTTTGAGGTGTGTTCCCTTTTAAAGTCCCTGTCTACACAGAGTGATGCCATTTCTCAGGAACCGTTTCTTTGATTGAGCAAGGGGAGCAGTCTGAAAATCCAGAAAGCACATTGAGCTGTGCTCAGCCTGCCCCCCATAGCTACCTTACACTCAGAAAACTTGTTTTCTCCGGGAGTTGCATCACCTCCACACCCAGCACACCTTGCCGAGGGGAATTGACTGTGTGAAACAGTGTCCTGTGAACTACGAACGCTGATCTTCAGGGAAGCACAGTAAAACAAGGGCTTGTCTGACCTCAGCACAGGAAAATGGCCTGCTGCTCAGTGGTACCGTGTCCCACTTGACGTCTTTGAACCTTATTTTCTTCACCCTCCAATGGGAGAAAAATCTACCCCCCCCCATGTTTCCTGGGGTTTGGGAGAAGATTAAGAAAAGTGTAAAAATACTTTGCAAGATGAAGTTAAATAAATAAGACATCCAGCCAGGCTGCGATCCCAGCACTCAGCTGAGACAGAAGGATCCAAGTGTAAGGCCTGGGCCACATAGTGAAACTTAAAAGCATAGCAAGTAAAAACATAATTTAAATTAAAAACAGATAAAAGGTCTTAAGTGATTCTCTCAAGAATTAATGTATAATAAGCTCACAAATAAGAGAGGGACTGTGAGTAAAGGGAGTCAAACAGGATCTGGAGTGGGGCAGGCCAGACGTCCCCGGGACAGAGGGCTGCTGTGTCCGTGATCTTCTGGAGCTCTGCAGCATGGAAAGGACAGGAGAACTTGGAGATCGGGATTCGAAGTTGGGACAGCCAACAGCGAGAACATTCACCAGGTCATCTGTCTGCCCCCAAACCCCTTTACTAATACTTCCGGCTTGGTCCACAGGGCCTGATGGGAGGCATAAAGATACGCAAAGCATGGCTTCTGGCCTCTGAGAGTTGTCACTCACTTCAATAAATACTGATTTTCAGATTCTAAACACTGGTTTAGAATGTCTTCAAGCACCTTCTTAGATGTTGGGGTGGGGTTGGGGGCAGTTTGTTGAATGTATAACACTAAAAATAAAGGCATGCCTTTTATGCAATCTAATAACAGAAACAAACAATCTGATATAACGTAATGATGTCTGTATCAGACAGGACAGGAAGGTTATGGTATCAAAACTCCAGAATTTCAGCCACACAAATTCACAACTCTCCACCTCTCTTTTATGTCACCTAGCCATTTGAAATGCAGAATACCATCAAGCTGGTTTTCACGAGTATGGCTCTCTTGTCTGACTAGGAACCGTATTTACATCCTCACTGTACCTGAGTGAAGGTGAGAGACATCTCCCTAAGCCTCCTCCGCCAGTTCCAGGCTCTCGTGGTTCTCTGTTCAGAGTTCTCTTGCCCTACCTCATTCCTCTTGGGCTCTTTCAGCCTTGCCTTGTGTACACCAGAGCTCTCGGCTAACCCAGAAGCATCCAACACACATCTCCCTCTGTCTCAGTTATCTGCCCACTAACACCACCACCTACTTGTCTAGGTTTTTTATTGTTCGAGTGTAAAGAAGACAGAAGGGAGAGGAGGAGGAAAGATTGTAGAGCCAGGGGAGGAGGTGCGTGACTATAAGGAAGCAGAGACTGACAGGCTCCTGGACCCTGGTCATATGAGCTTATAGCAATGGTGTCAGCATGCACAGGCCCCATGCAAACTCAATCAGACAAAAACCAGCGTAGACCTAGGGAAATGGGCAGAAGGTCACAACTTTGGCAAGGAACTATAGGCAGCTGATCAATACTGGGTGAGGGAAAGTTGATCTTTAAGGGAATGACACTGGATAGGCTGAACAGGCTCTGGTGGAGGAACTCACACCAAGGGACATCCATCTGGATACACAAACTTGACTCAAAAGGTCTCAACATGTATGACAAAATTCATGAAATCCTGTGAGTAGGGTACAGGGAGTGCAATCAGGGTGGAGGTGCTAAATATGATTAAGATGTATGAAATCCACAAAGATTCACTAAAAACCGCCCCACCACACAACCACCTACCTGCCTAGTTCTTGGCTAAATTTGGAGTGTAGAGAAGACAGAAGAAGGGCCTTTCTTCAAAGGAGGCTCCAAGTACTTGAAGGGCAGTATTTTTTTTTTTTTTTGCAAGTCTGATTTGTTCTAGACTGAGCCACTTGCACAGCATTGATTTTCTTCACACATCTCTGTTGGGCCCCATCTGTACGTCAGGAATCGCACCAGGTGCCAGAGACTCAACAGTGAGTAGGGCTGGCCTGCTCCCTCCTGTGTCAGGACTGAGCGCAGAGTAATCACCCACACTGCAGCAGGTGTTGGGAGAAAAGGAAACTTGCTGTGGGTGTGCGTAGTAAGAGTCTCAGGAGGGTCATCTCAGAAAGTGGCATTGGAGCTCACACAACACCAGGGTGAGTTGCTGTGGCCTGAGGAGAGGAAGTGCACTGTAGAATTAAATACACCGACAAGGAAAGGGTGGTTGTTGGATCCGGTCATATGATGAGGAGATGAGCAAGGTTGATTTAACAAGGATTTTAACCTTAGTAAAATCTTATCACAGTAGTGTGTGTGTGTGTGAGAGAGAGAGAGAGAGAGAGAGAGAGAGAGAGAGAGAGAGAACATATGAGGCCAGAGGTCACTGTCTTCCTGAGTTCTCCCAGCACAGGGGTCACAGACATTCCTCGCTGTACCCAGCTTTTCGTACGGGTGCAGGGATTGAACCTAGGCACTCAGCTTGCAAGGCAAGCACTGTCTTGACTGAGCCCTTGCCCCCGCCCTGCGGATGGGATTAGAATCTGTATCAGCCTGTTGGAAAATGGAGTTGTGCTGTGTTCTGAACTACACACCTCCGTCCTCACTAGTAGAGGTGGGTGCTGTGCCTGTGAGCTTTGTCTCCCACACATCTCTAGTGAGGAAAAGATGGGGTTAGTGGAGAAGACAGCACTAGGGACCTGCAAGCCATGTGTTAGGTAAAGGAGGGTGTCGAATGCTACAAATGCAATTTAGCATTTTTTTTACTAGCATTACAGAAATAATCACAGAACGTTCATTGGTTGATTTCAAATTTTTCAGTAGAAGACTTTTATAAACAAGGCTGACACAAAACATCTTTAACGCTGCCTTAACACAAATGAAACATCACCTTGTCTTTGAAAAGCGTTTGCATGATGTCAACACCCCGCAGTCTAGAGTGCTCTACCGTACATACATGTGATGAGCTTCATACATATTCAGCCTCCTAACTTGACAGTCACTTCTAAGAGCAGACAAAAGGCCGTTGGTTCTGCTCTGCGTGGCGGTTTGTGAAAGCAGAATATCGCGCTTCCCTTGATGATTATATAGCTCTATCCATCTGTCTGACGTTGGAGGCCGGGAGCTGGAGATACAGCTCCCACCGTCATCATAAACAAAAGTAGACCGCGATGTCACCAGTCAGACACTGCAGCTAATTGGAGCTGTCGACAGACACAATATTCTGTGTCAACAGCTCTAGTAACAGCTTGAAACAGCAATGATACGTTGGTTGATGGTGAGGGTGGCACAAGTGTCTCTCCTAGTGGCTAGAGATCTGACATCATGAGAAGAGAATCACTTAGATGAGCCTCCTGGCCATAGAGCCCCTGACTTACTGGCAGTCTCTGCAGAGGCTGGGGAGGAGGGGGCTGTAACACATCTTTCTCTGTATCGCTTCTGAGGCTGACAGCTTAATTTGATACTTATAATGTCGAACTTTAAAATTAATCTTGCTAAAAAGATGTGTTTCAACAAGCCACCAAGACTTAAACTCTTTTGGAAAATTAATAAGAAAAATGCCCCTTATTTGTGAAGCTTTGTAATTAGAGACCAAAATAAAAAGGAGATGTTTTGTGAATTTGCTATTTTTCTGTCTATGGATTTACAGTGATGCTTTGGAAACTAATTTGAGAGTTAAATATATATAAATGCTTGTAGATACAGCTTGTGGCTGAGCATCCCTTCTGGATGGACGGAAACAGGCTCAAAATAGAAACAGTTTGACAAGCCTTTGTAACATTAATGTATATCACACAATAGAAAAACTTACACTCTGTGTATAGTAATGAAAACGTGGAAAGTTCTTTGCTTTCTGATAGTTTCTTTGGCGTCTAAAGACTTTATTCACTTGATCACCTGGATTTGAAACTTTGCTCAGCCACTGACTTACTTCAACAAGTTGGTTAGCCCCTCTTTGCCTCCAAACTCCATAGGACAGATGTAATACAGGCCCCTCTGTATACTATACATGAAGAAGTACAGTGAACAGTGCCTAGGCAATCGATACGTATTTCCCTCGCTGTTATTAATATCATTACTATCATTGATCTATTTCTAGGCAGATCCTTTAAATTAAAGCAAAACAGTGTAAATCCCCAGGTTCTGGAAAGGCTTGCAAGTCAAACAGACAGGTCTGAGCACTGACCTGACTTTATGAATGTGAGCAAGTTCCTGATGCCTTTGCACCCATTTCCTTGTCTGTAAGAGTTGTTAGTGAGATAGTTGAGGATATTAGATGTATATTTTAGATCCCATGTTTAGAGGACTTTTCATTTTAAACTAGTTACTGCATCTTTGTCCTTGCTAGTTCTATGAAGGAAAAAACGATGCTGGCTTTGTGAGAATGGAACCCTGGACATAAACAGAAGCCAACGAGTGTGGAGCTGGTAGGTCAGGTGACCATCTTCCCATCCAAGACCAGGACGACACTCAACTCTTCTCAATGCTTTTTTTCTGGACAACTAAGCAGCTTAAAGCCTGTGTGATGGTTAACCCTCATTGTCAACTGGACTGATCTGGAATCTCCTTGGAGACACACCTATGAGTGAGTCTAAGGGCATTTTCAGAGAGATTTAACTCAGGAGGAAAGACATACTGTGAGTATGTGTTGCACCATCTCGTGAGCAGAGGGTCCAGGATTGAATAAAGAGGAGAAAGCAACGTGCACCAGCATTCCTGCGTCTCTGTGTCCTGACAGCAGACACAGTGTGGCCCGGCACCTCGCATTCCCAGAGCCATGCCATCCCCCGACAGAGGACTGTGTTCTCTAACACCATGAACCGAAATAAGAGCTTTCTTCCTCAAGTTGTTTCTTGTCGTGGATTTGGTCACATCAATCAGAAAGTAACGTGGACAGGCGCTTCAGTTGTCTCTTCCACTCAGTCCCACGGAGGTGAGTTCTCAGAGGTTTTAGTCTCTCCTATCTAGAGTCAGCCTTGAGCACCTTCCACTCAGGCCTCGCTGGTTTTCACTTAGTCTTTGACCCATTATAGTTAAGAACAAACTAAGGCATCAGCACACAGCATACCAACAAAGTCAACGTAACTCGCCTGTGTGTTGAGCTGACCTCTCACTCTTTGAAGACCAGAAGACAAAGAAACACCTTTGCTAGTCAGGTGTCTTAGTTATGTTCCTGTTGCTGAGATCAAATACCCTGACAAAGGCAACCTAAAGGAAAAAGAGTTTATTTTGGCTCACAGTTCGAGGTAACACAGTCCATCGTGGAGGGGAGGCTATGGTGGCAGGAGACAGAGGAAGCCGTTCACATTGTATCCACAGTGAAGGAGCAGAGAGCAATGAACCTGGTGCCCAGCTCATCTTCCAGTCTTTACAGTCCAGAACCCCAGCCCAGGGAATATGGCCACCCACAGTGGGTGGGCCTTCCCACCTGGATTAATCTAATCAAGATACTTCCTCACAGGCCTGCCCAGAGGTCAGTCCCCCAGGTGATACTAGATCTTATCAAGTGGACAATTGAGATTAACCATCTCAGCAGGTAAGTTATTTTTATAGCAAATACTCTACCAGTGAGGACTCTGTGCAAAGGGCATTTCTGTCCCAGACAATGGCTTGTATCGACACGTAGCAAGTGTATGAGGAACAGATGGCTGCGTGATGGAGTTTTGCCCTGTCACTCTCTCAAACTCCACTTCTGATGACTAAGAAGGTGATGCAGCTTTGCCTCTGAGAGGCTAGGTGAGCTGAGCTGTGACTACAGACCTGCTTTCTGAAATGATCTGGGTCCTTTCTGGAGTGATGAAGGCAGCAACATGGCTTTCACCTCAGCTTTGTCATCAGCACCATGACTCTGACCACTGAGTGGCCACCAGGTGCATCTACCACTGGCTACCATCACCAGAAGCACATAGGTTATCTCTAAGTCTTTATCTCTATGCCTTCAGTCCTGGCCTTGACCTGATCTGCTGGCTTTTTCATGTCATCAAACCTTATTGATCTGCCTCCAACATCCCCAAGCAATGACTCCCTCCAGGAAGGGGCTCCTGGTTTCCATGATGCCTGCTCAGGCTGTGGGCAAGCCTTCCCTGTCTTGAATTCTCCTTCATCTTCAACTAATTATTTTCTTCCATGCATTTTCGCCAGCCACACACAAGCCTTCTCTCCCCCTATACTGAAGGCTCATCTCCCTGTGCAGAGCCCCTCACCACGTAGTTCCCTTCTATTTCTTGGTTACTTGAATGAACTAAGGAATTAATGGGTCTCCTTATCTTGTCTTGCTTTACATTCAACAATTACGTGTTTAAGAAGACAAAACCCAGAGCACACAACACATCCAGGACAAGGAAGAGGCTGTGGTGGACATAGTGGGGACTTAATCAACAAGGTCTATTGTTTAAAGTATTTTATTTTATTTTTATTAACATGTATTCTTTGTATATATGAATGGGCTTCAATGCAGTATATCAACCATACATACAACATGCTGTAATCAAATCCAGCTCCTCTCCCCTGGCTGCAGCCCTTTCTAACCTCCAGGAATCACTACTCTATCCTCGGGGTGATATTTTTCAGATCCACAGAGGAGAGAGAATGTACAGTCCTTCTTTTCCTGTACCTGGTTCACTTGAATTCACACAATGTCCTCTAGTGCCGTCCATTTTATCTGCCAAAGGACTAGTGTCCAGAGGCTGGAGTGAAGGCTTAAGAGCTCTTACAGAGGACCCAGGGTCAGTTCCTAGTATCCATGAAACAGCTACAACCCTCTGTACCTCTAATACTCTCTTCTGGCTTCCTCAGGCACTGCACACACAGTACACATATATGCATGTAGGCAAATACTCAAACACATAAAAGCAAATTTTACAAAGCATTAATATTTATGTCATGGACTCAAGAAACCCCAAATAATTCAAAGGAAAAAACGGACAAGTGTTCTGAATAGACACCTCTCAAAAGAAGAAATAAAAACAACCAATAAATATATTTTTAAAAGATATCGAACTCCACTCGCCTTTGGGGAAGTGTGACTCAAAGTACAGTGAGGAGGCATCTACTTAAATTAGAAGAACATCATAACAAGTAAACATAGCAAATGTTAGCGAGGAAGTGTAGAAAAGGGACCATTTGTTGTTGGAGCTGTAATGAGCCATACCAGGATGTTCTGCAGGAACTAAAATGCAGTCATCACGTCAGCCAGCTGTCCCATTTCTGGGTAGACAGCCAAAGGATGTGGAGTGACATGCCAAGCACAGAGCTGTACATCCATCCATACCTATTGTAACAGACTATAGATGAGCTAAGACATGGACTCAGGTCGAGTCCATCACTGAGTGAATGGATAGAGGCAATGTGGTGTATCTACACCAGGGTCTTAAGTACTTTTTAAACGTCAACCTCGTTTTCCCCTTGGCCCCTGAGCAGCTGGAAAATATGGTTGGTAGCAATGTCTTTGCTTTTAAAAATTCCATTTTTATGATACCTAGGGTATTTTTACTTGAATTCCATCATAAAAGATCCTTTACTGAACAATTAAGACTCTTTCATATAAGTAATATCTCCACTAATTATTCATATAAAAGGAGCTACCTCTGAATCGTTACCTAGATTTCTGTAAGTCATCTCCAAGTTGAGAGGCAAGCAGGGAGGAAAGAGTCTCACATTACAAGGCAGAGACACACTCTGCACAGCTCTACATGGCACTGTGAAGCAAGGTATTGTGGGAAGGGAGCCTCCGAGAGTTGTGCAGTGCATAATGGTTACTGGGTAGGTCCTTGAGTGGAGGCACTCTCATAGGAGTTAGTCCAGAAGATACAGAGGATTCTCACTTAGTTTTCAAGGAAAGAAAAAAACCTGCAATTGTGGCTTTAAATGGCTCCATAATCTCATCATGTTTGTAGAAAGGACAGTGGAGTGAACACAGAGAGGAAATGTTCATCTCAGAGGTCATCACTCTAGTGATGCTGAGTTTTTGTTATCCTTCATTCAAATCATCTCTGTGCACCTGTGTGCTTGAGGATAGGTACTCTAGGTGACTTAAGCTTCTGTTCTCAAGATTCCTGTTGAGTAGAATAATTGGGGAGCTGATTTAATAGACACATCTTTCAAGTTTCCCAAGAGTGTCATTTCCATAAGGCTAGTGTAGGCCTGAACACTGGTAATTTTTATTTAATTTTTGATGATTTTATAATATATTTTGAACATAATCAGACACTCTTCCCCATCTGTACCTACTCTCAGACTCTGCCCCCTCTGTCTCTACCTACCCTTACTAACTCCCATCCTTCCAACCCACCACCCCATCAAGTACAGGTATTTTAATAGCCATCCCTGTCTTGTGATCTCCGTGATTAGATAAGTTTGGGAAACACAAGAGTGTCCTCATGTGCTCAGGAGACTTCTGTACTGAGGAAAATGGATTCACTCATTCCTTTACCCAGTTCTGAGAACCAGTGCAACCACTTTACAAAACTAGACACCCAAGAGCACCGGATAGGCAAAGAGAAGGTTCTAGAGGCCCAGCTCTTGCTGGACACGCCAAGTCCCGAGGCAGATATCCCCCACAAAGAGTAGGAGGACAAGACATGACGTTAGTCCCTTGAAACTTAATCCAGAGATTTGACAGGGATTCTCTGAGGTGAATGGCTAGTCCAAGTGGTTCGTTCAGAACAGAAGTGTATTTGTCACAGCTGTGGAGACTATCAAGGCTGAGAACAAAGCACAGGAAGACTTGATGTGCAGGGAGGGCTTGCTTTCCGTGCAGAGATGATGCCTTCGCCATGCCTTCACGTGGTCCAAGTGCTGAGCCATGGCTTTCAGGGGTTTTGATAAAGGCACTAGTCCCAATCCCGAGGGCTCCACTCTCATGACTAGTCACCTCCCAAAGGCTCCATCTCCTAGTACTGTCCACTTAGTGGGGTTAAGTTCCCCCCCCTTTCTCTTCCTCTTCCTTTTCCTCCTCCTCCTCTTCCTCCCACTCCTCTCCTTCTTCCTCTTCTTCCTCCTCCTCCTCCCCCTTCCTCCTCCTCCAACAGGGTTTCATGTATTTTATGTAGCTTAGAACTCAATATGTAGTCAATGACGACCTTGAACTCATGACCCTCCTGCCTCTACCTCTCTAATTCTGTAATAACAGGTGTGTGCCACCACTCCTGGTTTATGTGGTGCTGTGAACCAAACCCAGGAGTGCATGCTAGGCAAGCACTCCACTGACTGAGCCACATCCTCATCCCAGGGTTCAGGATTTCAACATAGGAATTTGACAGAGACACATTCAATTTACAGCACTGACTATTCGAGCTCACTTACCTGTCGTTCTACGGATGTTATTTTTGTTCATTCACAGAGGTGTCCCCTAATTGGATCACGAATAACCAAATGAGATGGGCACTTATTCATAGGGTCCCTTCTACCCTCCTCTCCGGTTCATGCATCTAAATTGGGGTTCCCTTGTTTCCTCTTTCAGGTCTAAGACATTGTGCTGTTTCTGCTTTTTGAGACAGGGTCTCTCTGTATAGCCCTGGGTGGCCTGTAACTCACCATAGAGCCCAGGTTAGCCTCAAAATTGCAGAGATCCCCCTGCTTCTGCCTCACCAGCGCTATGATTACAGGCATGTACCAGCACGTCCAGCTGTGTATGAGTCATTTTCTTCCAAGTGGAGTTCTTATTAATGAGTCCATCACTCTCTTTTATAAAACATATTTAACAAAACTAGGAAACAAACCACTGTCCCGATGAGGGCTTTTGATAATAGAGTATTATTTTACCATTATTCTTGAAATTCTTTCAGTCCATAAACAGGATAAAGTGGGGTGTGCTTCTCATCACCCCCTTCTCATGCTAGTAAGATGCACCAACTTTCAAGAAATCCTTTAAACACTCTGCCATCAAAAATTCTGCAGAAATTCCAATCGTGAAAGTTTGCATTTTCCAGTTTCCTAGTCAGTCACTTACTTTTTGCCTTTACATTGTAACAAACATGATTGTAATTAATTCCCCTACTCACCGACCTTGGTCATTACAGCTTTATGAGAACTCCCTAAAAGTGCGCCAGCATGGTGCCACACATGTGCACTCCCAGACTCAAGAGACTGAGTCAGAGAGTTGCTGCAGTGGGTCTAAGGTCAGCATGGACTACAGAGTGAGATCCAGGTCAGCCTGAGCTACAGAGTGAGTTCTAGGTCAGCCTGGGCTACAGAGTGAGATCCAGGTCAGCCAGGGCTACAGAGTGAGTTCCAGGTCAGCCTGGGCTACAGAGTGAGATCCAGGTCAGCCTGGGCTACAGAGTGAGTTCCAGGTCAGCCTGGGCTACAGAGTGAGTTCCAGGCCAGCCTGGGCTACAGAGTGAGAGCCTGTCAGAAAATGAGCAAGCAATGTTAACCAGGATGCCTTAAAGCACTTGTTACTCAGAACTCTTACTCTTTTTAAAATTGGTAATGATTACAGAGAATTTGTAATAAAATTATCAAAATAACTGGTACAACTTGATGTGAAAAGTCATCCTCTCCATGCCTGAACCTGAACAAGAATGACTAAGACATCCAGTTCAGGTGTTTCTGTTAAACTCTGGGCCACCGGGGACATGGACTTGCCCTAGAACAACAGCAGTCTCTGAGGTGCTCTCCAGGGCCCTGCTGCCTGTCCTGTTCGCTCCTCTAGTGGTTGGCTCTGCCCCGAGTTGGCTGCACTGGAGGCCTGTCTTCACTGCAATCCTGCCAGTCGATGCAGACAGGGTTCTATTGACATCGTAGAAAGATCTAGATGAGGTGTCACCCAGGAGCAGAAGGGTGAGTAAAATAGAAGCGTCAGTGGTGCAGGGGCAGAGGCATCGCTCCCCTCTGTCATCAGCAGTGGCCTGGGGATTCTTTTCAGAGACCTCCGGTCAGACAAAACCAGATTCATGGCTTTAATGCAGAAAAGAGTTTCAGGATAGGCCAGTATGAAGCAGAGTTGGAGTTTATTTAAAGTAAAAGGTATAATCAAAGGGGATAGTGGATCACAGGTGCTATAAAAGAATGAGAGAGAGACTCCACGTTCAATGTTTTAAGTGGAGATGGGGGCAGGGAGCTAGGGGCTAGCAGGGGTAAGGCAGGTTAACCAAAACTGATGATGTACGCAGAAGCTTTGTGGAAATCCATTAGCTTTTAAATTAATACATTTTTTAAAAAAAGAATTTGGACAGAAGCATGTCACATGGTGGGCAAAGCTGCTCTGCAAAGATGTTGGTTATTAAATGAAAATCTCAGTCCCTGGCATGGGGAATCTTCCTGTGAATTACTGGTCAGACAGGTCCTAGAGGTCCTACAACAACATGGGCCACTGGCACTGCTCTTGGTTACCTGCCATAACTAGATGGTAAGACCCTATTACTAAAGAATCCACGCACTTTGGAGACAGGGCATAGGAAATCAACCTTGAAGAGATCAGGAAACGTTCTCCCTGCTGACTAGCTTACATTGTGCCAAAAAGTGGTATGCAGACTGCCGGGGTAGAAGAGACATCAGTGCTCTTACCCGGCACTGGATGCTGCATGCTACGATACTTGGTCTCCTGGCAAGTATTTCCAGGTGCAATAATGGCATGATGGCTAAGGGGGTAATTGGCCACTTTCTGATTGGATATTAGGTCTGCTCCATAGGAAGGATTTCACGCCTGGACATGGTCAGGAGTCCATGACTGGAGAGGTCTTGGGCCCGAGTGGGAAACCAATTGATGGTGCTCTATTAAATGGTCATGCTGTCAAAATGCCTTCTAAATAGCTGGGTTTATACCCACAGATTGCTCTTGATTTTGGACAGAGAGGCTTCTTTTTGCAGCAGGTAGTAGTTAATGTAGAGACTCATAACTGGTCAAAGTGCTGAGAATAAGAAACTGAATGCTCAGCTGTGGATGAATCATCTACAAGGCTCAGAGAAGACTGACGAGGGTCTAAACTAGTGATCAAGGAGAGCTGTGGAAGGATGGCCTCCGGATACGCCGTGGCTGTTACACACACCAACTGTGGTTACACAAAGACCTGCACAAGATCATGCCAGTCAAAATGCCAACGTGAATGGGGGCTGGGCCCCCGAGGCCCCACCCTTGACACAGGAACTATGGGCAGTTCATGGATGCGCAAGGAGGGAGAGGCACTCTCCTTTGAGGGTGTGGCCACTGGTAAGTTGCTCATGTCCCAGCGGATGACCCCACACCCATGTATGTATGGCAGCACGAACTGGACTCAGGTGGTCATTAATAACAACAAAGGAACGCACATGAAGGTGGGAGGGAGGAAGGGCTGGGGTACAAGGGGAAGTGGAGGGAGGTAATGTGGTGTGGTCAGGGTACATTGCATAAATTACAAATTTTCAGCAAGTAAATGAAGAGTATATTCTCTCTCTCTCTCTCTCTCTCTATATA
>NW_008340356.1:32971-61699 GCF_000622305.1 Nannospalax galili | reverse complement strand
AATAGGACACATTTGGGAGCATGGGTGAGGACGTCTCAAAGAAGAGTCATAGTTTACTAAAAGATATTTTAAACAGATTTTAAATGTGAAAGTTAAGAGAAAAAAATGCTTACGGAAAGAATAGGGCATCCCCAAGTCTGGGTACAGGCTCCTCTAGGGAAAACTACAGTTCCTGGTCTCAGCAGTAGCTAGATATACAATTTTGGTCGCCCTTGAGTAACATTTCAAAAGGCTGCTAAGAAATTTCTTTTCTGTTTTCTCTCTGTTTTGATAAGAAAGATTAGAGGGTGGCTGGAGGGACTTGGGTGGGATTACAGTCTGATAAGTGAACCAAAGCCATAAGGTTGCACAGGGTGTTCCGACATGTCCTTTTTACTGTCATCAGAGTTTCTGGTGAGATGCCCACAAAATTGTAGGTTCATTGCTGGGAAAGGAGAAAGACCTTAAGCAAATGTTAAACGCATTGGAATTCTTGGTTCTAGGCAGGCCAGAGGCTTCAGCTAGGCTCTAGTGGCACAAGGGGCCCCTTCCATCTTCCCTGCCCCCTCACTGTCCCTCCCTTCCCATCCTGCCTCAGAGGAGGATGACTGAGGCACAGTGCTTGAAGATCTGCTTTGAAGCAGCTATGGCCACCAACAGGAAAAAGATCAATTACTCACCCGCCATCCATTCTTCTCTGAAGGAATTATTTACTGAGTTCTATGTTCCACACACTGTTCTAAGCAGTGGGAGCAGAGACTAAAATCTGTCCTCCCAAGAGCACATTCTCATCAGGGAGATGGATTACAAACAAGATCAAGGTGCTGACAATCAGAGCTAATGAGGAAAGATGAGCAGTAGAGTGCCAGAGAGAGGAGGGGATTTAAGCCAGGCTTTCCAGGGAAGATTCACCAAGAAGTTGACCTGGAAGAGGTGGTGTAGGGGTCCAGAGAAGAATGTCCAAAGGAGGTCATAGCAAGAGCCAAGGTCCTAGGGCAGGATTGTAGCTGGAAAGTTCAAAGAGCGGTCAAGTGAACTGGTTTGGCAGAGGAAGGTATGGTCATGGCAATGGGATGAGGGGGACGGCTTGAAAGGTGCTTGCCATGTAAGCGTGAGGACTTGAGTTCAATCCCCAGCACCCATGCGAAATCTGGGTGTGGGATGTAGGCCTGCCATCCCCAGTGCTGGGAAGGGGTGGACTGGGTGACCCCAGGAGCTTGCTGGCCAGCCAGCCTAGCCAATCAGTGAGTTCTAAGTTCAACGAGAGACCCTGTCCCAAAAAGTAAAGTGAGAAGACACTTTGCAATAAAAACAGGAGAGAGATGACAGAGATTTTGGTGGCACAGTGGTATGAGGAGGGTGAACATGAACCTGTCTTAGAGCTCAAACCACAAGAGGTGGCTGACAGATCCACTGTGGGATGAGAGAAAAAGAGGAGGAATGAGGACCCTGAGGGTTGCATCTTCGATGAGAGTGTGGGCACAGGCAATTGAGTTGGGGTCGGAAGGGAGGGGATAAGCGGGTAAAGGTGGGTATGAGAACTCAACATCAGGCAGTTGAGCATGCAGATCTGGAATTCGAGGGGGTGGCCAAGGCTGAAGAGATGGGTTGGGAGCACAGGCAGATGGACAGCGTATGTAATGGCTGGAACCAAGGAGATCCTCACAAGAGTCGACGCAGAAGGAGAGAGGATCAAGAAGCCGACCTAGCAGTGAAGGGAAAACTCGATTGTGAAGCAGAAAAGAAAGGGACCCTTCCTTGTCCCTGGGGGTTTGTTGGCTGACATGGGTGCATGTGGGTACGTTCCCCAGTGGCATCAGCTGGGCTGGGCTGTGGGGAACCCTGCCTCTCACCATTAGTCCCCCTCAGGGCCTAGAGCAGCACACCGGTGACGGTGACGTGAGAACTTGAGCTGGCTGCAATCCACACCCACAGATGTGTGATTTAACCCTCTTTTCACCTGAAACTCCTCTGTTTCAAGTCTTGGAATTCAAAACAATTGCTGGCAAAATCAGTCAGGTGCAATGACATTTATATAAACCTGAGCTGAGCGTTAACGTGTAAAATAATTAGATCTAATCTGTGTCTGGGGGCTTAGCAGCTACTGCATTCTGACCGTTGGCTATTTGTTATCAGGACTTGGTCTGGGCTGACTAAATGACTAATGATCAGATTCTAGAAACTTGCTAATTTCAACTAAACAGTTCAAAGAAAACAGTTTTATGTGTGTGTGTATCTATCTATCTTCTATCTATCATCTATCATCTATCTATCATCTATCTATCATCTATCTATCTATCTTGCATGAGTCACCCGAAATAGTACAGTATAAAAATAATCATAGAAATAATATAATATAGAACAGAAATATTCATAGAGACAGTGCGATATAGAAATAATATAATGTAGGGTAGGAATGGTAGAGAAATAGTCATAGAAATAATATAGTATAAATCCAGGTGTGGTGGCGCTCGCCTTTAATCCCAGCACTCAGGAAGCAGAGGCAGGCAGATCCCCATGAGATCAAGTCCAACCTGGTCTACATAGCAAGTTCCAAGTCAGATGGGGCTACAGGGGTACCTTGTCTCAAAAAACAAAACAAAACCAATCCCAAATACTATAATATAAAAACAGTTATAGAAATAACATACAATATTCATGCATTCATGTTTATGTGACTAGTAAGAGACTATATGTCTTAAATGATGATTGCAAAATAGTACAAAATAGGCCTATCAGACCAGATCATCAAAAGAAAAAACTTTAGAAGTATCATGTGGGGGAGTTCAGACCAGAATCCAAGCAGCAAAAACAATCTGGTCAGTTCAGAGCCAGCAAATCGGACGGTTCTGCATAACAGACAAAGCACACGGAAGGGAACGGATCCCCTGGTCAGCACTGGATCTTGGCTGTTGCATAAAAAGCAACTATTAGCAATAGATTCGGCGGACACAGTGAGCTCCTGGGGGAAGCTGAAAGACATTAACAGACAAAACGAAGCGAAAGGACAGACAGACAGACAAAAGGCCTCATTGGGGTAAAAGGCTCAGTGTAGGTAAGTTTTCTGATCAGTTCTCAATTCATTGCTATTTCTGTATGTATGGTGTTATAAAATTGATACATTTGATTTATAAAGAGGTGATTCATTATCTTTGGAAAACAAGAAATAAATGTGGAAATGTGTTCATTCTTAAACTTTTCATCACATTGTTTTACACAAGTGAGTGTGCTTAGAAGACACACAGTCTGAAGATCAGTGAAGAGACAGTGAGCGTCCTCTGCGTGGACAGGCCTTTCTCTGCCTGACACTGAGCATATTCACACTGACAGGGCTGTTCTAAGCCTTAGCACAAACCCTCTCATAAGAGATCCAAGTAGAGATCCCAACCAACTCCTCCTCTCCCTGGAGCTACGGCAGGTTCCAGAAGGCCCCAGGAGGGATCAGCGTAAACACTGTGACCGTTATTTGCCCTGTGAGCCCAGCTGCTGGCCAGTTTGCATGGTATGCAAATGGCACATGGTCCAGGCAGAATGCCCTGTTGCTTGCAGGCCAACATGGCCTGCTATGGGAAGAAGGCCAGCAGAGAAGCCGGGCAAGACACACCTCCTCCGCAGCAGAAACTGTCATGGGCTTGGCTGGCGGTTCTCTGGCCTGGCAAACAACGCGTGGGTGGGAGCTGCACCCAACTCCTGCGGGGAGTGGAGCCTTCCCTTCCTCCCCACTTCTCCAGGTGGAATCCTTCCTATGTGGAGAGTTACCCTGAGAGCAAAGGCTCTGGGGCTTAGAGACTATGGTGGGAGGAAAAGAAAAGGAGAGAGGGGAGAGGGAGGGAGGGAGGGAGGAACTAAGGAGGGAGGAACGAGGGAGGGAGGGAGGACACACGTCTGAAGTGAAGCAGACCTGGGGGCCGCCTGGCTGGGTCCTGCAGCTTCCTAGCTGTGGATATTCAGTCACATCCTCAGTTTCTCTACATCAATGGGCATATTATTGGCATGGCACAGTAGGATCACGGTGAGATTTAACATGTCTTCTTTCTTCCAGGTCTTCTTCCGCCTTGGCGGTAGGTTTGGTGTGAAAGCTGCGACTCCAGGTCCTCTGGTCTCCAAACCCCAAGTGCCTCAATCCCAGGGGAGGGGAGGGAGGACCCGGACACCCAGAGAGCTGAGAAACCCAAAGCAGAACCTGGGGCCCCTGCCTGACACACGCTGTGTGACACAGGAATATTTACACGACTCCTATGCAGGTCTACTTCCAACACATGATGACTTGTATTAAAATCACTTTAAAATGCTGGAGCCTAACCAAGCCTGTCAGAAGCTTCCAAACCGCACTGCGCATGTAGCTTCAGCTGCACACAGTATCTCTAGACTGAGGCTCTGAGTGCCTGATGGAGCAAATCTCTCACTCCCTGTTTATCTTTGAACTTTTTCTTATGGTCCCAAATACTGTGCTGTCCAGGCTTGTCAGTTTTTGTAATTTAAATAATTCCATGCTGAAGGAGTTGTTTCAATACCTCACCTTTTCTTTCTTTTTTTTTAAATTTTATTTATTTATTTATTTATTTGTCTTTTTGAGACAGGGTCTCCCTGTAGCTCCAGCTGTCCTGGAACTCACTATGTAGACCAGGCTGGCCTTGAACTCACAGAGATCCGCCTGCCTCTGCCTCCCAAGTGCTGGGATTAAAGGCGTGCGCCACCACGCCCGGCTTGACCCCTTATTTTTTTATACACGTTTAGCAGAATTTTTACTTTATTCTATGTATTAAATTTTATGCATTTTATTTGTTGTTCCCTGCACATTCGTTTTAGTTTGTTTATGCCTGTTCCATCGTGGAGCAGTATTTTTCTTTTCCTTGTTTTCTTTTTGTCCTTTTTCCTCCCCCCTACATTGACCAGTATTTCGGCTTTCCTGTGGTCTTCTAAAATGCTTTATTCCCCTTCTCATATTCACCTAATTTTTGGTTTTGAATTTATTTACTAATAGAGGTGTTTTGTTTTGCCTTTTTCCTGGTCGTCTGCTCCAGACGGTCCTTTCCACTGCTCTTCACCGTCTTTTATTAAACCTGCTTCTCCTCTTCCCTCACCTCACCTGCGACTTTCCTTTGTCCTCGTTATTTACCATTTCTGCATCTACACTTAAAGTCTCTAGCTTCTTGGCACACCCTACAGTACTTCTCCATTCTCAGCTTTCTGGTCATTGGTGACACATTAGTGGACTGTAATTGATTTTAAGTGTATCTTATATGCACCTCATACCACAGTTTGCTTCCTCTTGCCTGAGTGGTACTAGGGACTGAGCCTTCAAGGGTAGGCTGCTCAGGAAAAAGTCTCCCCACCAACAAAACCAGAAGAGATATCCAAACCATCAGGAGCACCAACCACAACACAGAATGCAAGAAACATGAAATAAATAAGGCAGCATGACCCCTCCAAAACGCCACAGTTTCTCAACTGCTACACTTAAAGATACTGAAGGAGGTAAAATACCAGGTGAAGATTTTTAAAGATGTCTGGTAAAAATGATCAGTGACCAAATGAAAATAGGCAGATGAACTTAATCCAGGACCCGGAGCGGAAAGTCAGCAACAAAGTAGATGAGAAAATCCAAAATGGATGAAGAAGTCAAGAGAACAGAAGGAAAATCCAGCACAGATCTTGAGATTCTGAAAAAAAATCCAAGTAAAAATGTTGGAAACGAAAGATGCAGTGAATCAAGGAAAACAATAAGTGAACGCGACCAACATCCAAGAACTCTGAGGTACGATGAAGAGGTCAAACCTCAGAATCCATGTGATAGAGCAGAGCTAAACACCGAGGGTGTATTCAGTCTAGTCCATTAACCATAGCTGAAAATTTCCCAAATATATACAATAAAGACATTCGAACACAAGAGGCATTTAGAACCCTAAATAGACAGGGACTGAGAAGAATCCCTCTAAACAGATTGCAGTCAGGATGTCAAAAATACAAAGGCAAAAAGTAACACTAAAGGCTATAAGGGAAAATGACAATTCACACATGAAGGAGGAAACATCAGAACAGCATCTGGCCTCTCATCAGCAATGCTAAAAACCAGGAAAGCACGAAATGATATATTTGTAGCCTCTGAAAGTAAGTAACTGCCAACCAGGAGGGCAACCAGCAAAACCACCTTTCAAATTTGACAGTTCAAGAGAAGCACGAACTACTTAAGTAGTTCATAAACTACTTAACCGAGCCATCCTGGAAGGAGGTACTTTAAGGGATGCTGGGCTAAGAGTAGGAAGAAAGGCAAAGGGTACCATGAGAGCGCAGGAAAGAGAAAACTTCATGAGAAGGATAGCTGGGTGAAGGAAAGCTAGAAATCCACCATGTCCAGCACAATAAATGAGCAAACCCCTAATCCTGGTAGGGGAGAAAATAAAGAACAAACCCTAACACAACCACTTGGAAGAACATCCAGCAGGTTATAGTTATTAGAACATCTCTCATAGACCTTTTGAACTGGTTTGCAGGAAGAATATGGACATTTAGAACTTTGACAGAGAAAAGCCTTCAAATGCCGTAAGTTCAATTAGCCACTGTGGTTGGGGTTGGAAGACCAGGATGTCAAGAGAAATGTGGACAGTGGAGGCCAGGCTCATGAGGTTTCAGAGGGGGATAAGGATCTCAGAAACTAGAGAATGGGCTAGAGCCCATTCATATTACATTCTGAAAAGAACCTGGCTACATCCTGATCATGTCCTGAGAACTTGAATGAGGTTCAATTCAAAAGGAGTGAACTAATTTGTATGACAGAGGAAATTTCAAGACAGAATAGCATTCAGGTTGTGGTATGGTTACTGCCCAGTACATGTATCCACATCCACAGTGAGAAAGAGAACAATTGGAACAAAAATGTATGAAAAACATGCAGTTTGTTAAGAAAAGAAGAATGAAGTTTGGGGCTAGAGAGATGGCTCATTGAGCAGTTACAGGCATTGGCTGCTCTGGCAGAGGACCTGGGTTCAGTTCCCAGTACCCACATGGTAACTAACAACCACCCTTAATTCAAGTTCCAGGAGATCTGATGCCCACTTCAGACCTTTACATGCATTGCATGATGTGGATGCACTTGCACACATGCAGGCAATACACTCATGCACATAAAATGAAAATAATAAAATAAAAAATTTTTTTAAAGTATGAAATTTAAAGTTGTAGGCAGTGTAGGTACAGAGAAATCAACTGTAATTGTTAAAGAACTTAGTATCATTAAAATGAAGCTTTGTGTTTTTAAAAAAATATTTCAGCCTTTATTATGTGTGTGTGTGTGTGTGTGTGTGTGTGTATTGCCTGCATTGTAGATAAGCGCACTGTGTTGTGCAATACCCGCAGAGGACAGAAGAGGCTGTCGGATCCCCTGGGACTGAAGTTACAGACAGTTGTTAGCTGCACATGTGGGTGCTGGGATTTGAACCCGGGTCTTCTGCAAGAATGGTCAGTGTTCTTAACTGCTGAGCCATCTCTCCAGCCCTGAAGCTTTGTGTTTTACACTAGGAGAATAGGAAGGTACTCTTATGGTAAGATCCCACCCCTTCAAGTCTCCAGCTTCTGAAAATGCAAATTCATTTGAAAGATGAGAGCTTAAACTGAAAATTTCACCATAAAGATTCCTTACTAGAATATAAATGCCCAGGGAAATGTTTCCTCAAAGTCAACTTTGAAGGGACACAGGCCGCTACCACTGTGGTCCAAGGGCTTAGGCTCCATCTTGAATTGGCAGCAGAACTTAGAAGCATCATTCACATAGCAATAGTTTTGCAAATAGGATACATGCAAGAGTAAAGTGGTCTTGGAAGCCTGAACCAAGGTTTCAGAAAGCCACTGAGGTAGTCGTAGAAGACTGCACCAAGTTTCCAGAATGCTGCTGAGGTCAGGCAACATATGGCAAGGTCGGAATCCCTGAAAGGAGGCCCCTAGAGGCTACTGAGTGATTCGGAGAAGGTAAAGCCCAAGTTCCAGAGTGAACCCCTGGATACTAGTGACACCAGCACCGTGTGATATCCACCAAAAGAAAAGCTATAGGTATGGCCCAGCACTGGGCCAAGAAAGAGGTCACGTACACTTCAGGCAGCAGGGCTGGAGGGGCTTCCCACGGAGCCGGGACAGTCTAGCCATAAGCTCTAGTGGCCAGACGCAGAGTTTCAGGATTTAGTCTTTTTCCTGCTGTGTTCTGGTCTTTTTTGACTTGATCTTTCCTTGCCATGCCCCTGTTCCTTGTTTGTGGAAAGGGAATGTGCCATTGCATGTTAGAAATACGTAACTTGTCTCTCTTTGCTTGTCTATTTCACAGGGGCTCATAGTTAAGAAAAGACTTGGGTGTAAGAAAAGACTTTGGACAGTGTTTGGACTGTTAAGGACCATAGAGACTTTGCAAGTTAAAATGAATGTGTTTTGCATTATGAGATATCTGTGAACCTTTGGGGACCAGGGTTAGAATGTTATGGTTGAAGGTAAAATGCCTCCCGTAGGCTCATGTATTTGATACCTTGGTCTTTAGTTGGTGGTGTTCTTTTGAATCGTTGTCGAACCTTTAGGAAGTGGAGCCTTATTGGAAGAAGCAGGTCACAGGGTAGGTCTTGAGGTTTTATAGCCTGGCCCCACTGCTTCCCTGCTCTCTGATCATTCTCCACAAAGGTGCAAGGTAAGAGGTACCAGCCACACATTCCACCAGCTATACAGCAGCAAGTCACCATGACTTTCCCACCACCGTGACTGCACCCTCAACTTGTGACCCAAAAGAAGCCCTTCCCCTGAGCTGCTTCTTGTTGGGTATTTTCTCACAGCAATGAAACCACTAATACAGACATCTTTTTACACGGTAAGAAATTTCCCCTTTTTGTCTAAATCAAAAAGAATTCCTCAATGAACCTGGGGGTTGCAGACCTGGGTGGTTGCATCCCAGCTACTGGGAAGGCTGAGGCAGGAAGACCACAAGCTTAAGTCCTTCTTGGACAAAAGAGTCAGTTCCAGGCCAATTAGACCCCGCCTGGAAATAAAAAATAGAAACACAGTTGGGACGTAGCTCAGTGGTAGACTACTGATAGAGCATGCACATGGCCGGGGGCTCAATCCCCAGCACCTCAAAAGACAAACAAATAAAAACCAAAACAACAAAAATCAAGCTCTTATTACAAATTTTATTAAATATTTTTATGTGTCTGTTGAGATATTTAGGGTTTTTCTCCTTGTTTATTAATCAATTGCTTTATTTAGGATTTCTGCTTGTTTCTGAGTACGATTGGCCTATAGTTTTCCTTTCTAGGTCTCATATAGATTTATGTCCATTTCATGGAATGAGCCAAACATTCCTGCTTCCTCTTACCCCAGGGTACATTGCAAAAGGCAAGATTTATATTTTCCTCCTAATCTTTTGGTGAAAGTCCCCAGTAAACCTTCCCAGACGTGTACGTTCTTTGTGCAAAGCTTTCAATTGCTGATCCCATGTCTTTGATTTTTCCTGCATTATTCAGGTTCTCCCTCTCTTTTCAGTCACATAAATTATGTTTCCTTTAACAGTTTTATATTTCAAGTAAATCTTCGAATGACTTAGCACCAGGATTTCATGATGGTCTCTAGCCGCTCAAATCTCTGCAGAAATGGCTGATTTTGTCGTGTTCTTTTCTGGTGCGTTTTCCCTGCAGCCACACGTATTACTTCTCTCCACCATATGTTTGATTTAATGCTAATGAATTCTCCTCTTCTCCCTGTTTTTCGTTGCCTGGCGTGGTGTTCCTGCTCCGTTTGCTCATCTTTTTCCAGCTCCCTACACTGACTGGTCACCTCAGTGTTTAGTTTTAAAATGTTTAACATTTTTAATGTGCAGCCTCCCCCACATAAGCATCTCAGTCCTGTGAACTTCCTCTTTACCAATTGAAGCTATGTGCAGTATTTATAATACTCTAATTTTCAGTACCCCATCTTTCATGGATAGTACCCTGAACACGCTCCAGAGTCAGCACATACGAAGCTTTTCTAGTTTTTTAATTGCTTACCTACTTTCATTTTTCGCATCAAATACAGCATTGTGTTACTCACCTTTAGAATGAATGAAGTGGTGGTGTGAGCCACGGTGGGTGTGTTTGCTTCTTCAGTTACTATGTGTGTGTGATTGACAAGACCTGGTATTCGCCAACAGTTGAGTATGACGCTCTTTACAGACCCACTGGGAGCAGCATAATATTCGGCATTCTGGTTCCATGTCTGCTTCCTCTAGTAACTACTTAGAAAAGTGAGACGTTTCTCCAATTCTTGCAGTATTATCATTGTTTAGCTCCATATTTTGAGGATAAATATTAAATTCAAGCTCAGAACTAGTCTACACCCTGATTCATCAGACATTTTAACGTGAGGTTTCACCTACACCGTGTCCTCCCATTCACTAGCCTTGAAGTCTGCTTTTCTCCAGTTTTTGTTGTTTCTTTTGGCCAATGATCTCCATGTTTCAATTCCTTTCCTTTCGATTTATCAGTGCTACACTAGAAAGGTCCTTATAAGCAACACAAAGCTAGGAGTTTTTAAAAATCCAGTCTATCTTTAAAATAACATATTTAGTTCATACTGCTATTAGGTTTGGATTTATTTCCACCATGTTATCTTTGCTTTTTGTCTTTTTAGTGTGTGTGTGTGTGTGTGTGTGTGTGTGTGTGTGTGTATGCCTGTATGTACATATGTGCACCACCTGAGTACCTGGTACCCACATAAACCAGAAGAGGGTATTGAATCCCCTGGTACTGGAGTTACAGACAGTTGTTAGCCATAATGGGGTGCTGGGAATCGAACCCAGGTCCTCTACAAGAGCAGCCAGTGTTCTTATCTGCTGAGCCATCTCTCCAGCCCCACTTCCTTTTATTTTAAACTATATTTAGCTGTTAATTTAGAGACTTTTCTTTTTCCATCTTCTCCACTACTAGTTTGGCTATTATACATTTTATTCCTGTTCTTTCAAGGTGTTAGCCATAATGGGGTGCTGGGAATCGAACCCAGGTCCTCTACAAGAGCAGCCAGTGTTCTTATCTGCTGAGCCATCTCTCCAGCCCCACTTCCTTTTATTTTAAACTATATTTAGCTGTTAATTTAGAGACTTTTCTTTTTCCATCTTCTCCACTACTAGTTTGGCTATTATACATTTTATTCCTGTTCTTTCAAGGATTATTCTAGACAAGTTCTCACTGTGTAGCCCTGGCTGGCCTGGAATTCACTGTGTATACCAGGCTGGCCTCAAAATCACAGAGATCTGCCTGCTTCTGCCTCCTGAGGGCTCAGATTAAAGGCATGCGCCACCACACCTAGCTATGCATTGTTACTTTCGTTGAAGCCCATAGTGAATAACCGTCCTCTTGAATTATAACCGTGGAACCATAGACTAATTTCAGTGGTAGTCCCAATCATCACCTTCTTGTTAGCCTCTATTTTTCACTCTTACTTCTTAACTTCACAAATTTTATCATTTATCATACAATTTTGCTTAAATTTACTTGTCACTTATTTTTTAAAAAATCCTTTCCACTGAGCAGAGAAGTGTCCCAGTGGGTAAAAGTACTTGCTGTGCAAGCCTGAGTTTGATTTTCGGAACCCGTGTAAAGTTGGAAGACGAGAACTGATTCCACAAAGTTGTCTACACACCTAAGACACAGACACACACACACACACACACACACACACACACACACACACACACACATAGAAACCACACACACACACACACACACACACACACACACACACACACAGAGTAACATTCTTTTTTAATCTATTACTTCTCAAAGTTCTCACCTGAGATTACTTTCTTCTTGCCTGAGGCTTACTCTTTAGATGTCAAACCTACTGAATATGTGTTTGTCTAAATTATTTTTTTTCCTGTTTCTAAAAGTGTGTTCAGAGAGAGTGTAAGATGCTAGGTTTTTCCAGGGCCTCAAGAATGCCATTCACTCCTACTGTGGCTCCTGTTGCTGCTTCTGAGAAGCTGGCTCCCAGTCTAGTTGCCACACCCACATAGGTCACCTTTGTGTCTCTGTGTCTTTCTAAGAGCCTCTTCTCCTCTCTATTTGTTCCAAAAGTTCACAACAATGGTCTGGATGTGAATTATTGTTTCATTATTATTCTTCAAATACTTTGAGATTTCCATGTTAAGAATGTGTTGCCCATGATGACTGGAAATTGTGCAGTCATTCTCTCTCTCTTTCTCCCTCCCTCCCTCTGTCCCTCCCTCTTCCTCCCTCCTTCTCTTCCTCCCTCCCTCCCTAAAATTCTACCTGCAGATCTCATTATGATGCTTCTCTGTGGATTTTCATCCTCAGCTGACTCTTCTGTCTTTGCCTGTGTCCAGTGAGTTATCAGCACCATACATTTACCTTGCCATTTCTGCACATTTTTCAGTTTCTTGACCCTTGCCTCTAATTACAGTCCTTTCTTTATTTCATTAAATGAGTAATAATTTTTCATATCTTATGAAATAAAACGAGGATAGCATTTCCAGGTACTCTGAGCCCTTGCAGATCATCCCACTGACTTCTGTCCACTGCATCTTGCTCTCATGGTATTAACTGGATTTTTGACTATGAGCTTATGTTTATTGGAAGGTCAGTCTATGTTAATTATTTGAGTATGAACATTAAGTGGATTTCTCCAGAGATGTGCATCTGCTTCTCTTAGACACATAGCTTTAGCTGTTTTACCCACCCAGAAGGGATGCTTTGGGGTCTAAAACACTGAGGATTGGTGACTGGGAGCATTGCAGGAAAACCGTTCTCCTCCTCCCACTGTTCCTCCCCTGTCAAGTGAGGACCCTTCTCACCCTCCCTCAGAAGATGTAATCCTTTTGGGTCTTAGCTTTGTGTCAGTGACCTCCTAATTAGATTCCCTCCTTGAGTAGGTCTGTTTTACTTCCTGTCAACGTTGTGAACTTTGAACGCCTGTATGGGGACTCAACCAGCTGGAGGGTATCTTGAGCATACCTCACTGAGTGCTGGAAGCTTGCTACTCTGGGTTCCTACTTTGCACAGCACTGACTTTAGGAACCCTTATCTCTTTGCTAGCTCATAAGCACCTCTAGAAAGCTCTTTACATATTTTTATCCAGCACTTATCAGGGTATTGTTTTTAAGAAAGAGAATGGACCAGGGTCTGATCACACTGATACATGTGGAAATGATAGTAGGCACTAAATCTGTCCTTCAACATTTTAGAAGGACTCACAGACCTGGGAGAGTAGCTCAGTGATAGTGTTTGCCTAGCATGAGCAAGGCCCTAGGTTTAATCCCCAGTATCACAAAAAAAATTTTTTTAAACCTGAATTAAAATAAAACCAGCCACATGCTCCCCTTTTATTCTTAGTGTCTACTTCTCTTACATAAATGTGTTGAGGCAATGCCAGATCTTCCCAGTTTGTGACATGGAGGTCCCGTTGTGGTTTCATTATTCAACACCTGAACACTTTGATATTGCTCAAAATCAAATAAGCTTTGAACCTCTGAAATAAAAGCTTATGAAAAGGTTTTATCACCACTCTAGTCTTTAATTTTTTTGAACAAACTTAGCCCTTTACAGAATGAATATGAAGCTAATAGGCATCTGACATTCATGCTGATCTTCTAGACCAATGGTCTTTACAGTGAGGCATACACGCCTCAGTGGGTACAAAAGGTGCCCTATTGGAGGATAGGAAGGGATTATTCAAATTTTTACTCATAATTATCTTATCATGAAATCAGAAGGCGTTAGTATTTGCAAACTGTAATATAGGAATGAACGCTGTGTCCTTACCTGGCTTTCAGAGGGGACAGCTTGCAGCATGGGATGTTCCAGGATGGACTATGGCACCTTCTCCTCCATTTTCTGCACGCTGCACCTCCCTGTTCCACGTAGGCCTAATTCAGCATATGTCTACGCTGCATTCTGGTTAGGAAACCCTCCCCAAATGAACATATGACTTTCTGCAGCAACACTGGGGAACGTACAGGGTCAGTGTCAAAGAAGGAGAAAACGACAGCGAGGACGGGTCTGTGAACACATTACAAGTAAAAACAGAATGATCTTATCATATCTGATAAGACGTCCCATCCTCCAAAAAGAATTATCAAGAAAGCTCGCTCTTGGAATAAGAATTTGCGTTCACTCCTGTTAATGGAAGACCTTGCCCTTGATGTCTGTTTGTTCTGAGATACGAGCTAATGATGTATCTGTTATGCATGACAAATAAATATAAACGTATTGTGGATAAGTTAACAATTGCTTGTTTAGAAGGACTTGAAATCCACTGTCTAGGCACCATCCCAACAGATCCCCCAGGTGTCTCTTTTCTTTCTGATTATTCCAACCTATGCTGGGACTGTTGTCTAGGTGACTTGATCTGTTTCCTTTAAAGTGATTCATTTGGATGAAGGTACATTTGTGTCCATACACAACAGTCACCTTCCTTCCATCTAGAATGTGGCTTGGTTCTAAGAATAGTTTTAGATTGGAGATACCTGCTGTGTAGCTACAAACTTCCAAGGTCTGTGAGAACTGCATTTGTAGGTACAATGAATCCATTATTACCAAACGTAGTTATGTAAAACTGCTCTTTAGCCTTCCCGGTCTCTGGGAGGGACACAGAGAAGTCAGAATGAGCCCAAGAAAGACTGTCCCTGACATCTGCCTTCTTTTCTCATTTTTCTGTTTTGTTGATGTTTGTTTTTGTGATTATTAGAATAACCTAAATGACTCCTGGGTTTCAAGAAAGCAAAGATGATGTATTTGGACCTAACTGTTCCTATTTTCTCCTGAATCCCATCACTGTTGTTACCTATTCCATCTCATTGCATTTGCTCTGCCTATGTCCTAAAACCTTTGGTCGGTTGACGCAACATTAACTAACACACTACCTACGGCAGAAAATATGCACAAGAGACAGATCTAAAACTGAAGGGTGATGCTTAGACCTTGGTCCCGGGGCACGCACCCACAGTGCGCATCAGCAGACACTGGCAGATGGAGGCCTGGAAAGTCACGGAGAGCATTTGGATTCTTTGCCTCTATTACTGACTGAGAGGTTAAAGAACCATATGGAAGAGGCGCATGTAGCATGAATTAAGAGGGCCCTGCAAAGAACATCGGGGACTGGTTGGTGGTGACAGAGCATATGGGGCCAAATCAAAGAATGACTCCAAATTTCCTTAGAAGAAATGGACCTTACGGGCACCCATTTTAATCATCTCTTCTTAATCACCCACTTTCTCTGACACAGCGCTTTTTCGGAGCTTTTCACTGGTATATGGGAATCATCTGCATGAAGTCAAAAGTCATTGTTTTCTAGCCTTCCATCACTACCGATGTAACTATTCTAAGAGGTCCCTGTGACGGACCAGGCTGCTCATCTGGGATCCAGGCAAGTGTTACATGCTTAACGCAGGCTTTTCACTGAATGTTCATCAAGTTCGTAAAACTCCTGCAGATAACAGTGGTTGAAATTCTGATCATGAGAAAAGGCGACGCCAATAAGGGTACATCAGAGCGGCACAAAAGCCTCTCAGAGAACACAAAAAGAAGCCGTCTTCCTGTAGGGGTCTCTTTTGTAACTGCCTGCTGCTTACTGGTGCATGTTCCCCATTATCCCACCCACGGGCAAATGACAGCTTGTGGTTTACACTCAACTGATGAACACCAGTACGTGTGTCTCCATCAGTCTCCCTTCCACCTTCTCCTTCTCTCCTCTCACTTCTTTTCTTCTTGTTCTTCTTTTGTTTATTTTTTGAATGGCTGTTTCTCATATTGGACCAAATGAGAGACACCTTCGTAATAGACGTAAACCTAAGATCAAGAGGACATAAATAGATCCCCATTAAAATGAAATTAAAGGATCGTTCTAACAATGTGTTCATCCTTCACTATTCACATATTTTAAAGTATTTAAACCTCTTGCATTGGTGACCTGTAAGAGGCTGGTATGTGATAATCACCAGAGCTGTCCCCTAAGCTACTTGCACCATATCTTAGGTGGGCATTGTGGGCCATAACGTTTCTGTAGGCGCAAATTACGGAACAATTACTGATCAGAGAAAGGTCATAATAATAGGTTACAGAAGTCTGGCTTTGGGACCATTTAGAAGGAGCCATTTTGCTCTGTTGTTGTAAAGATAAGAAGGAAGTAGTTTCAGGTAGTTAGAGACAAGCAAACAAAAGGCAGGCCAGCGGAGCTATATGACTTCAGCTTTCCCTTCCTGCCTACTCCATTACTTCCAGCATTATTGGAGAAATAGCATGATTGGAATGACCTGAAGGTTAGGGAGTGGGCCAGTCTCCCTGGTAGAAAGCACACTGAATACTGTTGGGTAAACCTTCCTGAAAGTGGAAAACAGTAACATTTTACAGAATGCCAAACTGACCGTAGTAAGGAAAAAACTCAAATTGCATTTTGTCATTGGGGTTTTTCCATCTTCCTAAGTGTGTGTCTTTTATTTACGAAGAAAGATAGACGGCAATTGGCAGAATGGGGTGGGTGGACAGGAGTTGGTGGAAAGGCACAGGCAGAGCTACTAAGGCCCTCTGCGGCTGCAGTTGCTCCAAATGTTATATCAAGAAATCAATAGGATTCTAAATTGTTTCCAATCAATAATATTTCTTGAGCATTTATTCTATGTCAAAAATGACTTCACAGAGCTCAGATATCTTTCCTTTTAGCACATTAGATGTGTTCATCTGAACTCTGTGGATCTTTAAAAGGGCTGTATGAATGGTATCTGGTCTCAGAGAAGTTAAAAGATTTGATAGCAGTCAGTATTCTTTAAAATACTATGAGTGGCAGTAAAGAAAACAAACGCTTAAAAGTACTCAGACAGAATCATCAGAAAGGTAAATGTGACATTATTGCCCCCCCAAAATAAGCTTTTTGCTATTGCTATGCATTTATAATGAGGAAATCACCACTATTAAAAACTACATCTTTTGATTAATAAGTATACAAAGTAGTATGAACATTCCCAAGCTTTGAAATTAAGGTTGATAATCAGAATAATTTATCCATGAATTTCAAGTTCAAGGACAATATTTACTGGTCCCAGGTTTAAAGAAAAATCAGCATTCAGAACAATAGTTTCAAGAAGTTACATTAATCCATGGCTGATGCAAGGTCAGAACCTGGTGCAGGGTCAGAGCCTGGTGGAAGGCCGGAGCCTGGTGCAATGTCAGTGCCTGGTGCAGGGTCAGAACCTGCTGCAGGGTCAGAGCCTGGTGGAAGGCCGGAGCCTGGTGCAATGTCAGTGCCTGGTGCAGGGTCAGAACCTGCTGCAGGGTCAGAGCCTGGTGGAAGGCCGGCGCCTGGTGCAATGTCAGTGCCTGGTGCAGGGTCAGAACCTGCTGCAGGGTCAGAGCCTGGTGGAAGGCCGGCGCCTGGTGCAATGTCAGTGCCTGGTGCAGGGTCAGAACCAGCTGCAGGGTCAGAGCCTGGTGGAAGGCCGGCGCCTGGTGCAATGTCAGTGCCTGGTGCAGGGTCAGAACCAGCTGCAGGGTCAGAGCCTGGTGGAAGGCCGGAGCCTGGTGCAATGTCAGTGCCTGGTGCAGGGTCAGAACCTGCTGCAGGGTCAGAGCCTGGTGGAAGGCCGGAGCCTGGTGCAATGTCAGTGCCTGGTGCAGGGTCAGAACCTGCTGCAAGGTCAGAGCCTGGTGCAAGGTGAGAGTCTGGTGCAATGTCAGAGCTTGGTACAGGATCAGTAATTGGTGCAGGATCAGAACCTGGTGCAGAGTCAGTGGCTGATGCAGGGTCAGAGCTTGGTGCAGGGTCAGTGCCTGATGGGAGGGCATTGTTAAAGGAACAAGAACAAAATCAAAAAAGCCCATTCTCAAAAAATGAGTTTTTTATAAGGTACAAGTAGAAATTAGGATGCTCCTTCAAACAGAAATACCATCACACTTCCTGCCAATAATGAACTTTAGTTTACATATCCTGCTGGTAGTGATTGGTTTAAGATATTTAGTCTGAGACATTAATTCATGATTGCACTTAAATTTTTCTTCCAAAGTACTGATAGCCACAAAGTAGGAGGAATCAGTTCAGAGATTTTCCTGTGTTTTCAGGCAATGTTAGTTCCTCTTCTACGGCCACACGAGCCTCTTAAGTTTTGGGTAAGCAGTCAAACTCTGAGGTGTGTACTAAAGTCACTATAGTTCTGTTTTATCTGTCATCTAAGGCACCTCAAAACTGTCCACGTGCCTTTCTAGTGAAGATTGCAAGCACACAAAAGGACACCAGAGATAACTAGCAAAGTCCTAACTGTGGGAAACTCTACAGAGAGCACTACAGCATAAATAAACTGATTTCTTCAACAAAGAAAAGGGAAGGGAGAGAGGAAGGGGAATTTTAAATTCAGAGACTTAAAAAGGAGATGGACCAACCAGCGTGTGGGCGTTATTTTTCTTAGTTCTTTAAGGTAAAACCTTTTCAAGTTACTACTTTTTGAGGATTTTAAGCAGTGAATATCAATTAGATATTTAATTACATTAAAATTATTGTTACTTTTTTACAAAGATAGTAGCTTGAAGGTAGTCTTTTAAGCTTATATCGTTTATAGATATCTACAAATGAAATATGGTCCCTGGAGCAGATCAAGGTCAAGGGGGATGAAGTTGGTAAGATTAGCCTGGAGTAACAGTCCTGCAAAGTAGCCGCCATCAAAGCCAGGTGATGGCTAGTTGGGAGTTTCTTATGTGACTTTGACCTACTTTTGTGTTCAAACATCTGAAATTTTCTATTATTGAAAAGTTTCTTTTAAGAACCATCAGGTGGGGGCTGGAGAAATGGCTCAGCTGTTAGGAACACTGACTGTTCTTGCAGAAGACCTGGGTTCGAATTCCAGCACCCACATGGCAGCTACCAACTGTCCATAACTCTAGTCCCAGGGGATCCAACAGCTTCTTCTGACTTCCGTGGGCATTGCATGACACGGGTGCACTTACCTACGTGCAGGCATGACACTCATACAGAAAAAGTAAAAATAATAAAAAATATTTTTAAAAGAACCATCAAGAGAACTAAAACCAGACAAGAGGCACAGAAGTGTGGCTGAGGAGATGGCTCAGCCAGTGAAAGCCTGAGGACCTGAGCTCCATCCCAGCCCCACATGAAAAGAAGACAGGCTTGCCATGCATTGGTGACCCTAGTGCCGAGATGCAGACACAGGAGGAGCCCTGGAGCTCACTGACCAACAAGTCTAGCCAAGGAGTGAACTCTAGGTTCAGTGAAAGACTGTCTCCAAACATAAAGGGCCGGTGAGATGGCTCAGCAGTTAAGAGCACTGGCTGTTCTTGCAGAGGACCCAGGTTCTGTTCCCAACACCCACATGGCAGCTAACAACCATCTGTAACACCAGTTCTAGGGGAATTCAGTGCCATCTTCTGTCCTCCGTGGGCATTACACAACACAGGTGCACTTACATACATGCAGGCAAAACATGCATACACATAAAATAGAAATAATAAATAAAATATTTTAAAAAAGGAAAAAGCTATATGGAAACCGACCACTACAGAAGCTTCTTAAAGTATATACAGCAAAGAAGAGATTTTAGGGAGTTAGCCTCTAACAGGACGACACTGCCTTTTCTAGACATCATAGGCAAATGTGAAAAAATACTCGATGCCAGGAATGTACTCCATCTGTACAAGCTATTGACCAGGGGTCCCATAGACCCTCAAACAATACTGGCCATTGCCCGCCTGCTCTTAGCAATCCACCAGAATGAGGTGGTCAGACCCTATTGCTGGAGACACTGCAGACATGAGCATAGAACAGACAAGGCTGCTGCTGACTCAGAGCCTCATCTCTACTGCCTAGTTCACAGTGCTCGAAGGTGCTGTGCAAGCTCACAGAAGGAAAAACTAACCATACTCAGCTGTGCATTCTATGAACTACACCAGTGCAATATTGGCACAGACATTATGGGAGTAACCAACCACTCTTCAGTTGGATTTAAGGCCCGATTCCTAGGATGGGGCCCATTGCTGGCATTGATGTCAGGATTAGGAACCTGAAGCTAGAGAGGTCACAGGACATAGGGGAGGACCTAATACTATTTTTCTACTAAATAATTATTATATTAAACTACTAATTGCTTACTTTTGTACCAATAGATTAATGTATCTGTCAACTCTCACCAGAGAAGCTTCCTTATGCAACAGGTGATGATTCACACAGAGACCCACAATGGACAACGTGCAGAGAACAAGAGGCTGCAGAGTGCGTATCCCTGAACAGGGCGCCTGTTTCAAACCTCTGCCTCCCAAGGCTCAGGGGTCATTGCAGAAGAGGGGACAAAGATTGTAAGAGCCAGAGGTGGTAGGTGACCACAAGGAAACTGAGTTTTTTAGACAACTGGTCAGGTTTTCATATGAACTCACAGCAATGTTGATATCAAGTACAAGTCCCATGCAAGTTCAAAGCTGTAAAAACCCCAGAATAGACATGAGGAAATGGGTAAGAAGCTCCAGTATCATATAAGGAAGCTGTAGTAACAGATGGCTTCTGGGAGGCACAGAGACAGTCTCTTTCAAGTATGGGATTCCTGGTAGGTTGACCAGGCTCCAGTGGATGGACCCACACAGAAGGACATTTGGAGATACAAATTAGACTCTGTTAGGCCTCTCTTTCTCTTTATATATCTCTATATCTATCTCTATCATCTATCTATCTATCTATCTATCATCTATCTATCATCTATCATCTATCTATCGATCATCTATCATCTATCTATCTACCAAATTGGGTGGTGGGAAATAGAGGTGTGGATAGAGGAGGGGAGGGACTCTAAACACCATCAAATATATGAAAAATGCAAAAATTCAATCAAAAATCAAAATTGGACAAACTACATGAATAATGAAAAAACTTTAAAGTCATGCGCCACTGTGATAGAAAGTGTGGAAGTGGCTTCTGAACCATGGTGGGTGGAGCCCAGGAGCGTTCTTAAGCTAGGTTGCCTTGTAGAGGTTGTCAGCAGCCCACAGATACCAACTGTGACTGCTGAGGAGATGGAAATGAGGAAAGCCTATTGGGCAGTGGCTGGGCACTGGTCCTTGCCATAGGAGACAAAGGATGTGGCTCAATTTTGTCTTGCAGCTCTGTGGTGGGTAGAGGCTGTGAATGTCAGACTTAGGTATCTAGTGGTTCTAGGCACGGTATTCAAAGTGTGGCTTGTGAGAGGTATGTGGATTTAGGGGCCAAGGCAGAGAAGGGATGTTATGGTCTGAATGTGTGCATCTCCCCCAAATTCATACATGGAAACAGCAGCCCTGTGTGTGATAGAATTAAGAAATGGGGGCTTTGGGAGGTAATGAGGGCACGGGACGTAGAGCTGCCATGAATGGGGCCGGTGCTCCCATGCCACCATACAGAAAGAAACTGGTAGTTTGCAGTCTGGTCCAGGAACACCTCTGGAGCCCAGCTGTGCTGGAATCTGGCTGTGCCAGCACTCCAACTGGAATTTTCAGCTTCCAGAAGTGCAGGAAGGAAGTTTGTGTTGTTCACAGGCTGCCCGGCCCTGCTCCCTCCTGACAGCAGTGAGGAGAGAACTGCTCACCTGGAGGTGTGGGGGGGGGCATTTTGCAGGATTTTTTTATTGGTTTTTGTAAGGTAAATGTAGGCCTCTACCCAAGTCCTAGCACAGCCTTCTCCACATGGCCCCGTTATTCCCCCAACTCTTCCTCATTGCTTTATTTGGGTCCCTGATTGACACTTGGTCCTGGATTGATTGGTTATCTGAGATAGGGAATTGTAAACAGCTTTTTAAAGATTTATTTTTATTATTTTTATTTGTATGTATGTGTCTGTGTGAAGGATTGCCACAGGTGTGTGGTACCTGTGGAAAGCTTGAATACTGACTCTCTTGGAGCTGGACTTACAGACTGTTGTGAGTCCCCAAACATGGGTGCTGGGATTTGAACTGAGATCTTCAAGAGCAGTGCTCCCTCTTATCCCTCTTAACCGCTGTCACCTCTCCAGACCCTAAACCTTCAAGAGCAGTGCTCCCTCTTATCCCTCTTAACCGCTGTCACCTCTCCAGACCCTAAACCTTCAAGAGCAGTGCTCCCTCTTATCCCTCTTAACTGCTGTCACCTCTCCAGACCCTAAACCTTCAAGAGCAGTACTCCCTCTTATCCCTCTTAACCGCTGAGTCATCTCTCCAGACCCTAAACCTTCAAGAGCAGTGCTCCCTCTTATCCCTCTTAACCACTGAGTCATCTCTCCAGACCCTAAACAGCTTTTGTTATGTAAGACGTATTCAGCGTCAGTTAGTGCTTCCTTGTCACATAGGAAAGGAGAGGTCCTTTACACCAGGAGAGAACAGGAGGGACATGGGCTTTCCAGTGCCTGAGAAGAGATGGAGTTCCAGTTTCACCTCTGTGCCTTGAAGGGCCTGAGCTCTACACTCCTCACACAGCAGCGTCTAGCCGCCTCAGCTCAGCATTTGCAAACGGTGTGTGGGTAGTGTGTTCTTACACAAATTTGTTTCCAAGATGCATGCAGACTAGTGGAAAAGAACTCCGCTGCTGTGGCTAAAACCAGACACTGGAGTGTTTTACAAACATCGCCATCAGGGCAGGTAGTGTGGAAAGATATTGCAGTCCTTTAAAAAATAGCACTGGCTTAGAAACAGTTTTAGGATTTACTTTTGGGCAAAGTGGGGCAGATTTACTACTGTTATAAACTTCAAAGAAATCTTGTCTTTTAACTAGGTGTGATTTCAAAATGGGGTGAGGGGACAGGGAGCCACACCCTGGTATGTTTCCTGAAGGTGCCACATGCTTACTTTTTCTAACATTTCTCTAGAATTTTCGGTTTCATTTTTCATGATAATTCCTGCAAGACTGTATTATACTGAACCATGTTCTTATCCTGCCTCCAGCTGTGGTAATGGGAAATAAACAAGGCTGATATTTACAACTCCATTTTCTTACTTGCTAGAATATTCTGTGATTTTTGTTCTCTGATTGGATTCACACAATTACCGGTTTGCTATTTTCCAAGCTATTGAGTTCAGGTTGCAACTAGATCAGAATTCGACCGTCGGGAGGCTCACAGGAATGACACCTTCCCCAGGCATAATTCCTGCATTACCATTACTGATGGAAATCACAAAGGGCAGCCTCATTTTTAGATCTCAGCGCTCACCCTGTGTGTTTATTACATATAATGTAGAAAAATTATTTGATAAGTAACTTCGGGGAAACAAGAGACTATTTGCTTGTGTGTGTCACCTAAATCGCTCCTGAGGAAGTTTATACTTCTTTCAAAAATAATATAATAATTTTAGGCAAAGGAATGATTGACATCTGCCATTCAGTAACAGATGAAAACTTCTGTATTAAGTACCATAGATAAGAGCTTGTTAGACTGTCCGCAAAGACGGTATACTAGGGTTTTTATGTTACTATAACAAAATATCTAAGGCATACTAACTTTATGAAGCAAAGAAGCTCCTTTGGCTCATGTTTATGGTGATCCAAACAGCAGCAGGAATTGTGGAGCAGGCATGTGGGAGTTTTGAGATCACCGAAGGAGTCGCTAACTGTTGGAGTGTACACATCTTTTCTTTGCCAGTGAGTTTGCATTAAAATCTGAAAAAAAGACAAATTTAAACTTAGAGGCTATGTTACAAATTGAAGCAAAGTGGGGTTGCCATCTGCTCAGTTCGCAGTGAGCCCGCAAGTAGGGTCTGTTGTCTGGTTCACTGCCCACTAGAGAATATGTGCACTTTGTTGGTGTTCCTAGGCTGGCTTTGTTCCCACATTCTAAGGAACTGTCCAGCATTCTTTGAAGTACTGAGTAGCATCAGTTCTCCTCAAAGATCACTTGTGTCTAGTAGCAAAAGGTCCAGAAGTCAGCGTCTGATATGTGCAACTTTACAACTTGCAAAAGAGGCAGATGGCATTCATTCCGGGGCTCACCTTGCTCGGTGCTCTTGGACCTTCGTGAGTCAGTGTGACCTGTGTAATGTCTTTAGTGAATAGACTGGGCGGGGGGGCGGGGGACCCACTAAATGCTACAGAAAGCATGTAATAAATTCTCATGTATTTAGTTCGTTATAGCGCAATCTCTAAATGTTATCAAGAGTCACTGGATGTATTTAGAATCCTGTTTTGTTTTCAAAAGCTTCCACACAGAGGATTATTCTTTCCAGATTGTTCTAAGCTCCATCTCCCATTCTTTCGCCCAACTAAATTCAAATTTTAAACCAATAGTTTATATAAAGATAAAAATAAAAATAATTTCTTTATATGCCTTAGTAAAACACTTCCATGAACAGTGGCTTCGGTCACTCCCATGTATTAAAATCAGTTTTCGCCCAACTGTAAAAAAAATGAAAAGCATAATTCCGAGTTGATAATATTCCCTTAAACTCTTCGTGCTTTGAATTTATTGCTTACTCTGCGTTTTCAGTGCGTCTGGTGCACATGCCAAAAATGACACTGAAAAAAACCAAATCCTTTACGTTTCCCCAAGGCTCACAATGAGGCGTGCCAAACAGAATCACACTCCCTTGAATTTATTTGTCCATTGCTATTGGAAAAAAAAATTGGTAAAACAAGATTGGGGGAGTCAAAATAATTTAAATTGGTGTTATTAAGTCATAAATTTTATAACACATTTCCAAAAATGTTCAGGAAATATCAGTCCCAATGTTATGAAGAGGAAAAGATAAAATGTACCCTCACACGCCTTCATAACTTGAAGGTGTTAATAACAGTATTGTCTGCCTTCGTGTCTCTATATCTTTATCTCCATCTGTCTCTCTCTTTCTCTCTCAATAGATGCCTTCACTAGTGTAACCTTGAACCACGATCCTCCTGCTTTAATCTCCTAAGTGCTGACTTTACCAACATGTACCAACACATCTGATGCCCACAGCATAACTAAGGGAGACAACCCACTACTGTTCTAAAATGATGGCTTAATTTGTTTTCTCCCCCCATCTAGAAGCCTTTTTGAGGGAACCAACACTGATTCTAGCCACTCCAACAGCTATCAAAGTGCCTGAAAACAAATCCTGAATCCATCACTCTCGAGTCCAGCCTTGGCAGACAAAAGAAAAATGAGGAAGAATCCAACAGAGGGATGTTTTTGGAAGCCCTTGTCAAGAAACTCCAATGGACTCTCATATGAACATTTGAAATTTGCCCTGTTCTGACTTTTTCTAGTTCCCTGTCTAGAACTTGTAATGCTAATTAGTCTTGCCTTTAGTTCTCCTTCACACCTCCTATTCACCAGTCAAGGACTTTCTTTTCCCTCTACGGATAAGAGTTTTGCAATTTGGGAGTCTTTAGATAGACTCACTTAAGGGGTACTCCAATTGCCTCACCCTGTGCCCCTGTTCAGCATGGAAGAAGCCAGAGTGGTCGGCATCCCTGTTCCCTATTGGCAATTTGAGTAACCCCTTCAGAGGATGGTGTGATAAGAATAGGAGGTAGGAATTGGCTAGGCAGTTAGGGTAGACTGGTCATGAACTCATGATCTTTCTGCCTCATCCCCTAATTGCTGGGATTATAGGTGTACACCACCCCACAAAAGATTTATTATTATTGTTGTTATTTAAAATTCCATCCTTACCAGGCATGGTGGCTCACGCCTTTAATCCCAGCACTTGGGAGGCAGAGGCAGGTGGATGTTTGTGAGTTCGAGGCCAGCCTGGTCTACATAGTTCCAGGACAGCTGGGGCTACAGAAGAAAGAAAGAAAGAAAGAAAGAAAGAAAAAGAAAGGAAAAGAAAAAAGAAAGAATAAACATGAACAGGAAGTTATCAGAAAAACGTGATGGGGAGATGTGGGAGGAGTCAGAGGGGAGGGAGTGCATGTGGATTTCATCAAAACACCTTATATACATGCATGAAATTCTCAATAAAGTTTTTTTTAAGCTTAAAATTGTATCAGGCTTTCTGCTGCCCGAACACTTTATTTTGTACTCCCTACAGACTGATTGGTGTACTTTAAATGAAGAATGCTTAGAACCTCCCTATTGCTATTTATGCTGACAACTCAGAGTGCCTTTGAGATCTGCCTGGAGCTCCTGGAGGGCAGAAGGGCATGTTGTAACAACTGTGTCTCCTTTAACTTGCAGCCTGGTACCACACAGTAAGTCCTCAGTAGATGTTTTCTGTGAATGAATTAGTCCTGTTGTTAATTACAATTATGCAATGGGCATCACAGGCAAATTATTAGTCCAATCTTCCTATTTTGAGCTATGTACATGTTTTCTTCTGAGATTTTACCCAAACTTCATATCTTCTTAATCGTGGGATTGAATGTAAACTTGTGAAATTCTTTGGGAAATACTTTTGCCCAGACTTCACAGTAAAGGTGCTCATGCACATTAACAATCCTCCCCTGGACCTGATGCCGCACCTTGATGCCTGGACCTTGATGCCACACGCTTTACCACAAGAACAAGATTAGGGCTATTATGTTCAAAGATGTTCTTAGGACTGGAAAGATGGCCCAGTCAGTGAAGTGTTCACAGCTCAATCATGAGCGTCAGTCCCCAGCAACCACATACAAAGCTGGGCCTGGCAGTGTACATCTTTAATCCAAGCGATAGGGAGGCAGAAACAGGAGGATTCCTGGGGTTTGCTGGCCAGCCAGCATAGCAATCGGCAGGTGTCAGGTTCAGTAAGAGACCCTGTCTCAAAAAATAAGGTGAAAAGGAATTGAGAAAGATCTCAACGTCGCCTCTGGCTTCCACACACATGTGCAAAACATGCACACACACACTTGTATACACACAAACACACACACACCCCTTACACATATACACCTGCATGCACATATACACACATAATTTTTTAAAAATAAGAGGAAGGTTGGAGAGATGGTTCAGTGGTTAAGAGCACTGGCTGCTCTTGCAAAGGACCCGGGTTTGGTTCCTAACTCCTACATGGCCGCTAACAACCATCCGTAACTCCAGTTCCAGGGGAGCCAATGCCCTCTTCTGACCTCCACAGGCACTGCATGACATGGGTGCACTCACATACATGTAGGCAATACACTCATACACATAAAATAGCAAATATAACAATAATAATTAATAATAATAATAATAATAATAATAATAGGGGACTGGAGAGATGGTTCAGAGGTTAAAAGTGCTGGCTGCTCTCCAGAGGACCAGAGTTTGGTTCTCAGCACCCACACTGACTGCCTGTAGCTCCAGCTCCCAGGGACTGCACCCCCTCTGCTGACCTCCATGGTCCCCTATCCACCCCTACTATATCCACATACACTTATATCCATAAGTAATAAAAATAAATAAGTAAAAATGAAAAGCTATATTTTGTTCATTCATAGTCTCTGAAAGCATCTGTACCCCAGACACAGTGACCACATCCCTGGAAATTTTTGATCTGTAGTACATTTACTAATTAGCTTGCATAGAATGAAAAATAAGAATTTAGATAAATTCATTTTGCATAAACCATGAAGTTAAGATAATAGGATAACCTAATACATTCCCTTGGATCAACTATAGCCAAATGCAGTGTGTGGCCTCAAGATCAAGATGAACCAGCACCAGGAACAGTGCAGTGGGGTTGTGGAAAAGCTGGAGTAACTGTTTCAGCAAAGGAAAGCCTTTAATATTGACAGCTAACAAATGAAAAAGAAACCCTGTTTGCAAACAGGCCTGGAGGCTGAATTTTGTTTTGTTACTTTCATGAGTTCCATTCTCAGAATGACAGAACTATTATCTTATTAATACAGAACCACCGATGCCATGATGAGCTCTGAAGAAGTAAAATCATCCTGGGCTGAGACGACACTGGCTATTGTTCAGCTGAGCGAGTACTTCCGCTGAACAAGGTCAGCACATCCATCTGGGAAGATGAAGCCTTGAGGTTCACGAACTACCATTATGGCATGTTTTCATGGCAGATCCCTAAATAAATAGAAAGGACTATTTTTATTTTATCCCTCAAGGAAATGATATTAAGAAAGCTTCGTAGTACCAAAAGAATGAAGCTTCACCTTCAGTAGTTGTTTGGTCCAAGGTGACTGTTGGGTTGAATTCAGAGATTAGATAACACAAATTCTAGCCTGAAGAAACTGATTGCTACAGCTGCCTAAAGCATAAAGAATGCCTTGTATTACTAACACCAGGGTGTCTCGGCAGACCCTGACATCCTCCGTCTGGTGGGCAGAGAAGGAAGGTGGAGGCAGCAGCTCAGGTGCCTCTGTCGCTCCAGTTCTGCAGATTGTTTGCTCCGCTCAGTTCTAAGGACTCGGGAGCTTGGCCACTCAGGGACAGCGTGACCTTTGACATCAGTACGTTTGCATGTACATGAGTTTCAGAGGACATCAACCACTCCCTGATACTGCCTTAGCTGTGCTGCCATAGCTAAGGGGTGTCTCTTGAGAAGACTTGGAAGCTGTGTCAGAAATGTAAAAAATGGTTGCTATTGTGTGAGATTTTCCTGTACTGTGTCTATCTGTCCTTGTAACTTCTAATTGTGTGTGTTCCTTTTTGGGGGCAGGGAAGGAGCTCCTGGACGGCTGTAGGGACTCTTGGTGATGAGCTCTCTGTTGAAGGTATAGTGCAATAATGGGATAAAATCATATGTGCATGTGTATGAAAGTTAGTATGCTTTATGTGTAATGTGTCTATTATATTTCATGTAAACTATATTTTATATTTATATAAGTAAAAAGTATATGCTATCAAAAACAACTTATTAAAAAGTAATCTAATGCCTTGTACTTTCTAAGATCAGAACTA
>NW_008340356.1:31459-32961 GCF_000622305.1 Nannospalax galili | reverse complement strand
TTATAGCACTTAAACTTTTAAAGAATACTATGGAGTCTGGAGAGATGGCTCAGTAGTTAAGAGCACAGGTCACTCTAGCAGAGGACCCCAGTGCAGTTCCCAGCACCCACATGGCAGCTCACAACCTTCCATAACTCCAGTTCCAGGGGATCGTATGCCCTTTTCTGGCCTCTACGGTCATTGCACAACATGGGTGCACTTACAAATATGTAGGCAGAATGCTCATATACATAAAATAAGAGTAAATAAAAATCTTTAAGAGTGCTATGAAAACTTGAAGGCCAACTTCTGCTTTGAGAGTGTTTGTGTTTAAGTGAGAACCTGCCTGGGGTTTCTCCCTATCTAATGCTCAAAAACTAACACAAGACTGAGAGATCAGAGAGGAAGGAGGGCTACAGGGAGGGGACACAGCTCCATGGAAAGATACTCGCCTGAAGGAAGGAAGGAAGGAAGGAAGGAAGGAAGGAAGGAAGGAAGGAAGGAAGGAAGGAAGGAAGGAAGGAAGGAAGGAAGGAAGGAAGGAAGGAAGGAAGGAAGGAAGGAAGGAAGGAAGGAAGGAAGGAAGGAAGGAAGAAGGAAGGGAAAAAAACGGAGAATCACAAAATTGAGAGTTGAAGTTATCTATAAAATCTCAGGCCAAAGTTCCTTTCTCTCAATTCTCAAAACTTCCACCATTATTTCATCTAACAAAGCCTGACTTATTACCCACCACAGAGCCTTTTAAAAATATACACAAATTAGATGCATAAATTCATTAAGTATTCCCCACAGAGAACCCTTAAAGGAGACCATGCATGCTAATTAGAAATCAGTTCCCTTCTCACCTTGAGTTAGCCACAATGTTGGCCATATCATGAATTTCTGAAATTATAAACATTTGAGTTTATTTTGCAGTAGAATGTGTCTCTGAAATTGTTCAGAATTCAAACCTGAGAGGCTAAGCTCTCTGTTGAAGACTTCCAAGTACTGGATTAGCAGGTAAGATGAGACTCACACTTTCAGTAGCTGTTGAGCATGTGGGAACACGTGGATATATCCCCAAGGCTTGGGAGTGATGTCGATTTTACCACTTCCTTTTATGGTGTAACTTCATATTTTTGACATGAGAAAAGCCCCCTAACAAAAACCATTTGCTTTTAAGCAAATCCAGTCTATTTTCACAGATTGGCGTGGGCTCCTCACATCTGACTCCTTATAACAACCTGGTTAATTTCCTTCACCTCCAAGACTGCACAAAGCTGTGAATTCTGAGAGCATTTGAGTGTATTGTGTTACATCCCTGCCAGCCCAGATTCTTACCGTGCATGGTCTGTGTGAACTGTCTCAAAGAATGTGGCTCGGAGTGCACACTGTGTTAGCGCAGCTTTTTCTCCCCCGTCTCCTCTCCTCTTCCTCCTTCCTCCCTCCATCCCTTCCCTTCCTCCATCCCTCCTTTTCTCCCTCCATCCCTTCCCTTCCTCCATCCCTCCTTTTCTCCCTCCTTCCTTCCTCCATCCCTCCTC
>NW_008340356.1:4104-31235 GCF_000622305.1 Nannospalax galili | reverse complement strand
CTTCCTTCCTTCCTTCCTTCCTTCCTTCCTCCCTCCCTCCTTCCCTCCCTCCTCCTCCCTCCTTCCCTCCTCCTCCCTCCCTCCCTCCCTTCCTTTCCTGCCCCTCCCTTTTCCATTCACTTTCCTTTTTCAACACTGAGTTATTATCACCGTCTAGACTTTTGTCATAACTTTTGTCTGCACTTTGCAGAACGGATGTTTTTCTGACAGATGTTTTGTTAAGTTCACTCTGATCCTTGCTTTCTGTACTGTCTGGCATTGGGCCCCCTCTATGAAAGATAGTAAATAAACTTATGGTTTTGATAATTTTCATTTTGCAGGGTGAGTTTGTGTCCATCTGAAGTTGCTGGATTCAAAAATATCTTCATAGGAGTATGTGTATTATTTTTTCAGGTGGAACCTAACTAAATTGAGGGAAATGGGACCCGTTTCCCTCCCCAAGAGTAAGAACATTTTGCCAGCAGACAGCCAACAGGTGACAATATGGACGGCTGACGGGGGGACGGTGTTCCAGAGCCTTTCCACTTGTTTCCGTGTCTCTGTGGCTGCAACCGTTGCACTTAGATTTACAGACATGATTGTTCTGCTGACATTTCCACATTGTCTCCTTTTACCTGCTTTGCCGTTCAAGCCCATCTCAAGCCTAAGCAGGAGGCCAGGGGATAGATGAGCTAGTCCTGAGGACAGTCACTCCAGGGTCCCTACCATTAAGAGGCACTTACGTACTTACTCCGTATAAAAGAGCATAGATTAATGGCTGGAGAGATGGCTCCGTGGTTAAGAGTGCTTACTGTTCTTCCAGAGGACCAGCACCCATGTTGGGCCACTTGCAACTCTTTTGGCTTCCAGGGACACCTGTGCTCACATGCACATACCCATGTAGACACACACATAATTAACAAATAAAAATAAATCTTAAAAAAAGAACGTAGACTCCTGTAGACACTCTGTATGTCTCCGGTTGTCCATCCCACCTGGGCTGCAGGGTAAGTCCCTAAGAGTCAGAGTACTATTGTGTGGCCTCATAGCTGCGGTCTGGTCATTCCACATGGTCTGGTCATTCTCATGTAAAACAGTCTGCTCCGTGCCTTCATGCGCACGTACTTACAAGTTTTCAGTTATGTTTTTCTATTTTCCGTACATGCACATAATCTATTTTGCTCCTACTCACCCCCACAGCCTGTTCCCTGCACACGCTCCCTTTCCTTTGCTATGTCCCCAACGATCTGTCCTCACAAGGTCTTTTCTTTTTACCAACCATGGAAGGCAAAGGTCCCAGGGCTCTGCAGGGACCCTACACCTCAGATAAAACCAGGGACATGAGATGGGATCACAAAGACCGCACGGTGACCAGGAGCCCATGGAAGCCTCTCAGAGGTGAAGCGGCCTGGCACTCACCCCATGCTTTGCCACTTGCCTTTGTGTGACCTTGGTCTTGCTGTTCTCTAAGACTTAGCTTGCCAATCTGTTAATTGGGAATGCCCATCCTCACCTTACCTAATTGCTATGGCACTGATTTTAAAAAGACATAAAGAACACTTGTTCACATATGGTCCATGCACACTGCAAGCAATCATTCTTTTCATGCAACAAAGTCATTTTAACTTATGAAGAACATAGGCCTCTTACCAGAAAGCACACTAGCAGGTCAACACCACCTCACAACAAAAACAGAGCCCTACCCACTACCACCTTAGTCAGGCGCGATAGCACCACATTCACAGGTAACTGGATGTTTTGACCCCAGTTACTCCTCTTCCGTTTCCCTGTTAATACTTGCTCAGGTGTCATTAAAAAAGAGAGAGAGAGAGAGAGAGAGAGAGAGAGAGAGAGAGAGAGAGAGAGAGAGAGAAAACGAAGACATGAGTCACAGAGAAGTCAGTGCTCCCTCAGGCAGCGGGGGGCAGAAGAGATTCTGTTTCTTTTGGGGTGTGGGTGGTTAAACCCTCAATATTCTGATAGCCCCATTACACATGCACACATATAACTTCAGGGAGTCCAGCCATTCAGTACAGATGCCCCCTATATGGAACTTTGGACACATTCAGGCAGCAGAATCAGCCCACAGCTGAAACCCAGTCCCCCATGCCTTCTGCAGGAGCGAAACCTTCACAGAGCATTTCAATAGCAGAGAAGCTCGCTGTTGTACTTGTTAACGTCTTGCTCCAGTACACAGAAAAATTGATTCTTTTGGGAGGTCAAATTACTTTTGTATTTTTCTTTTCTCACGCATGGAGACTCCATTCATCACCTGGTCAGTCTCTTTAAGAAGGACTCGGCCAGGGGAGCTGCCTGCGTTGTCTTCTGCCGCCAATGCATGGTGCAAAGATGGTCTAATTCTTAAGGAGGGAGTCACTTAAGTGTGACCTATTGTGTGAGCCTGGATGCTTTCATATCAAGTACCAGGAGCTAACGAGCTCTTTAATTTGTCTAAGCCACATTGATAATTTACATTGATCTTAAAGTGCCCACTGTCTTTTCCAATCAGCTCAACTATTCCCAAATCTCAAAGGTCAATTTAACATAACACAAATTCTTTAGCTAATGGCTCTAAAAACGATGTCTAGACTAATACAATGGTTGGTAGGGAGACTGCCACTCAGCTGAAATGATTTGCAAAACTGTGCATCAGTTGCTGTGTGGACATTTTGCCTAATGTGGCCTCACAGCTTCAGCACGGCTCTACAGACTCCCTGCAGCAGTGGTACCATGCGGTCCAGTGCACAAAAGCAGTTGCATCCTAGAGCTTCCGAAGTAGACATGTTTGAGGTGGTGCTCTGGCCTTGATATAAGGATTTGCTGGCAAAACAATGTTCCCTATATGGAAAAGGGGTTTAAAGACAGACCACCGATAAGGCATGCGGAATGTGCCTTCCCACAGAACAGCTGAGCCTTTCAAATGCAGGAAGGTGAGGGAAAGGAAGTGTCCAAGTAAAAACCATGAGTGCATATTAAACACTTGTATCATAGATGCTTCACCAGCTTTACCTGATTTATAGGCTGGAGAGATGATTCAGTTGGTAAAGTGCTTGCCTTGTAAGCATGAGGACCAGAGTCCAATCCCCAGAGCCCACGTAAAAAGTCAGGCACAGTGGCGTGTTCTTCTCACCCCAACACTAGGGAGCAGAAGCAGGAGGATCCCTGGCTCACTGGTCGTCCAGTGAGGGACCGCCTCAAGAAACAAGGTGACTAGCACCTGAGGAAGACAGCCGAGGTTACCTTCTGGCCTCACATACATGCACACACACATACACACAAATGCCATTATCTTACTGACTCCTCAACATGCCAAGGAAACATGTGCTACTTTTAGTCTTGATGGATTGTGAGTTCTGGTGAGATGTGAGCTTCCCCAGGTTCCATAGACAAAGCAGCAAGCCGAGGTTCAGTCCACTTAGTGTCTAAGATGAAGCAGGGAACCACAGTACCAGAACATCAGTCCTCTGGCTGCGTGGCTGTAATCAGGACTTCTGTGTGGGAACACTGGTATGGGCAGGATGATAGGTGGTTCAGACCAGCACACTGGCATACTTTGTGGGCCAAGCTTGTCATTTGTGAGATGCTGGGGTGAGGTGTTATGCTAACATTGGACTCAGCCTGACACCAGTGGATCGGAACACACTGAAACACTCATCCAGAAGGGTCTCTGCTTGGGTGACCTATTCTCAAAACCTCTTACCAAGGACACTTTGGATTGACTGTAGCTAGGACTTGGTGACTGACCATCATTCATCTTTACGCCCTGTGCTGGATAGCTTTAGTGTCAACTTGACACACCTGGGTTGAGGGAGCCTCAATCGGGGAATTGCCTCTATTGGACTGGCCTGTGGCCATGTCTGAGGGGCGTCTTCTTGATGAGTGATGTGGGAGGGCCCAGCCCACTATGGGTGGTGCCACCTCTGGGCAGGTGGGCCTGTGTTGCATAAGAAAGCAGGCTGAGCAGGGGCCAGGGGAGCAAGCCAGTAAGCAGCGTTCCTCCATGGCCTGTGCTCCAGCTCCTGCCTCCAGGTTCCTGCCCTGAGTTCCTACCTTGGGCTCCGGATGAACTGTGACCCGGGAAATGTAAGCTAAATAAACCCTTTCCTCCCCAAGTTGGTAGTGGTCAGAGTGTTTTGTCACAGCAATAAACAAACTAAGGCAGGCCCATTTCTCTGTGCTCAGGTTAACAAGGCAAGGCCAAAAATTGGAAGAATTGTCCTATTGCTTTGACCCGAAAGTAATGAAATGATTAAAACAAAGGAATGGGTTTTTAATTTTACTAGAAAGTAACTCAGAAACGACACCACCTGGCCTGCATCTAATGATCTCTTCTGCTCCGAAAGTTTTCTTAGCTACACTCAGCTGGAAAGGATACTGTTTGACCCAGAATATGTGAGCAGGGAGCCTTCAGCTGAGCTTAGCTTCCCTTTGGCCTCTTAATCCTGTCCATCCAGTCTTCAAATGGCCCAGGAACCCTTCCAGGGCTTTATCTATTGGGGGTAAGTTCTGAAAGTGACAGAATGTTGGGGAGGCAGGTGCTGTTCTCTGACATTTGTTAAACAGTCTGGTAATGCTATCCGTCTATCATTTCACCTGGATGTCACCAAGGAGACAGGTTGGTGAGCAAGGTTTCCTGGAGAGGAGCACAGTGGGAACTTGATAATTTCAGTTCTGAATGGGGGTGTCGCTCAGCCACAGAGCACCCGTCCAGCCTAAACAAGGCCCTGGGTTTGATCCCCATGCCAAAAAGAGTTCATATATATATATATATATATCATATAGCGTATGCATACTGTACATATCTATACATGTATGCATATCAATCCTGGAGGAAATCTCTACCACCTGCAACTCAGGCACGCAAGAACCCTTTGGACTTCCTAAGGCACAGCCTTCAGTCACCCTGGGAAGTACACACATCCATGTGGTGGTAATGCCTACACTCCCTGGGCTCTCATCACCTGCCTGCCTCCTTCATTCTTTGGGATCTCAGTCAAAAAGTTGAGCTGTAGGAGGGACATTTTGTAGCTGCCTCTGTCTGACACCAGTGTTAAATTCTCTCAGGGAATGCTCAGATTTCCTTGATTTTCACATGTGCTGGGGTGCTCTAAGATGGTTGCATAATGATCACTTACTCTTTTACTGGCTGGTGGCCCCTAAAGACAAAGCTGTGTTTATCTCACACGCCTTTGGTAGGGCCCAGTGTGGAGCAAGTACTCAGGAAGCGTTTCCTCCACTAAAGTTAAGTAACATCTACAAGGATGCATTCTGCCTCTGTGCCCCTCACACCTAACTTACATCACTGTTACATGAGTCTGCTGGTACCACTGAGACACGGCGAACTGATACCTGAAGTTGATGGGCACAGAAGCCAAGCTGGGGTCAGCTCCCTGCTCCTGCACTGAATGGTACTCACACACCTGCAAACACGGTGAGAGGGTGGATCATAACATGACTGCAGCTCTGGCTTTGGCTTTTTGGGTTCTGCCTACTTGGGGATGCCAACCGCCATGTTGTGAGGAAGCTTCAGGACCACATGGAAGGAACTGAGGCGACCTGCCCACAACCCATACCAATGTCTAAGCCATGGGCGTGAACTTTCTTGAAACAGCCCCAATCCAGCTGCTGATGATCACAGCCTTGACCACCATCCTGGATACAACCTCACAGCAGACTCAATCCAGAATTCGTCTAAAGCCCTCCCGAGTGTCTCATTTACAGAACCCGAGGTAATAAACCACAGTGCTTGGAGGAATTTCATTACACAACAGAGTGAACTCATACTCTAAATCTCAGAGGAAATGACAGGACTTACCCTTTCTCTGTGTCTCCCTTTCCTAGTCACCTGTTCCAACCACCCCGCCTCCTGCCAAAGAAACTCAGGTGAACGTGTGCGGTAAATGAAGATCAGAACACAACGCATCACCACAGGAGATGGATCTCAGGAGGATCTGTTCACTCCTGCCACAGCCTCCGCTCACAGATGAGTCATCTTGAAGAGGTTCACCCAGGCAGCCTGATAGTGCACACTCGCTCCTTAAGAAGGTTCGTGTTGTCAACTCAACAGAATCTAGAATCACTCAGGAGATGAGGCTCTGGGCATACCTGTAGAGTCTTATCTTGATTATGTTAACTGATGTAGAGGACCTATGCTAATTGTGGGAAGGACCATTCTCTGATCAGAGGATCCTGGACTGTATGAAATGGAGAAAATGAGATCATAGCTCTTTGCTTCTTTTCTCCTTAAATTATTTATTTAATAATCACATGATTAGAAGAAGTATTTCACTACAGCTTTAACATATTCAATAACAATTTCCAGAGCAAAGATGTATCTCTTTCAAAAGTGGATGTAAAATTTTTAGATTCACAGTTGAATACAGTTATACAATATTGAACTCAGTATAAACCCTATAAGATATAAAATTGAATGAGGTTTTACCCTTTAAAAAAAGATCTCCATTTCATTTAAAAATATACTGTTTCCTACAGAAAAACTCATTTTTAATGCTACTAACACTTAGATGTTTGCACATGCGTCTCTAATCTCTATGTATCTGATTATTACTAGTCACAGTCAGTTACACTCAGATCCTTGGCACGTGAGTATGGATATAAAGTCATCAGGTAGATTTCAATGGAAATGTTTTTCACCTCTACTAATTAACAAGAAGAAAATCTTTATGCTTCCTCCTCAATATGTCTTTTTAAAAATTTGTTGATTTTTTTTTCTGTGTATCTCATACAGAACATCCCAAACTTACTTATCTGTATACCCACTTCCCAATTGGCACCCTCCCATAGCCACCCCCCACTGGAGCCCATATACTCTGTCATCCCTGTTACTCTCTATTGTGTTGTCGGCACCCCCAGCTGTTCCCCAGTGCTTGTCTATCCCCTGAATCTAGTCAGCCGATCTAGAGTTCCTTGTTTTAGGAAGATCAGCTGTTCCTCATCTAGCAGCAATCAGTTGCCAATATTCCTTTAGAAAGATTGGGGTCTGCTGTTCATTCTCCCAGTTCTATGCTGGGTTTCTGTCTGGGAGTCTCTTGGACCACCTTGGCCAACAACTCAAAGGAAGATATCTCCTGTCTGGCATTGTTTCTTATTATGTAGCTTTTAGCTATACACATGGACTCTTAAAAAATTATATTGACCCCTTTAATCTTTGGTTATACTTTCCTTTTGGATGTTTAAGACCATACAGTTGGCCCAAATAAATTATTTTTACACTTAAAGTTGTGTGAGGATCTGTTCCTCAGGGGTCACATGGGCTTGGGAGGAGCCCCTGGCTCCTTTCTTTTACCAGTTCCATCTATGTGAAGATAAGTCAAAGGTCCTGCTCGACCATGGATGGCTGTGCTTGGAAGCATGGAGGAAATGTTTCCTCCGTAGTGACCCTCTTTGTAGACTGGTGGTTCAAGTCCATTTGATGGGGTCTCCATGCCCACCCTGAACGAGAGGACAGGTAATTCACTGCAGTTACAGGACATTTTGAGAGATGCTCATCTTTGCTTTTTTAAAAAAATATATTTTATTTTTCACTTTAAATTTTTTTATGTGTATGAGTGTACTGCCTGCATGTATGTAAGTACATTTGTGTCTACCCACAGAGATCAGAGGAGAGTGCTAGATTCGCCTGGAACTGGAGTTATGGACAGTTGTTAGCTGCTTTGTAGGTGCTGGGAATTGAACCTGGGTCCTCTGCAAGAGCAGTCAATGCTCTTAACCACTAAGCATCTTTCTAGTCCCTGCTCCTTGCTTCTTAACTAAGGACAAGGTGTGTCCAGGTACCTCTAGCTCTGCTGCTGTGACCTCCCCACCACAGGGCCTGGAGCCTGGAGCTGGAGCCCAAACAAACCTGGCTCCCTTAAGTGCTTTTGTCAGAGTGTTTTACACAGCAGTGGAAAACCTCTCAGCCCAGGTTCTCAGGAGGAGGAACGAGGCTAGCAAGATGGCTCAGGGGGCAAAGGTGCTGCTATCAAGCCTGACAACCTGAGTTCAATCCCCAGGACCTACTCATTGAAGTAGTCTCCTGAAGCTATCCTCTGACCTCCACATATGTGTCGTGGCATGCATGTGGACACACACACACACACACACACACAAATGTCATTTCAAAGGAGGAAAGATGGTATGTTGGAGGCCTGCCTGGGTAACATAAGAGAGTCTGTCTTAAAAATTAGATAAACTAAGAAAAGTGACTGAATTCTATTCTTTTCCAAAAAAATAAAAAGAGAAAAAGAGAGAAGAACAGAAGGGAACAGCTTCCCCTTCCAAAGTCAACTGCTAAGTCTTTGTCAAGATGGCAGTTGCTGCTGGGCTAAACCCACAGGTCTCTGGAAACCCTTAGCATTTAATTTTCTATTAAAGTGCACGAGCATTCTATAATTGGAACTTTCTTACAGACACTGGGAGGTCAAGGGTTCGGCGGAAGTAGGAAGGACTCCGGGTTTCAAGGACAACATACCTCTTTGGCTCCGCCTCAAATGACATTTGTGAATCTACGCAGTGGAAGCTGAACAGTGAAGCCTATTCATTAGCACACTGAATAGTACTTGCTCAGAAAAGGTAAGATAATCTGTCGTTTCCTATATCTGAATATACACCGGCATCTAATCATGGCCTAACCACCAACAACTCAGCACTGGTAAGGTTGTAAGATCCCTGGGTCTTCCCTCTCTCCAATGCCCCACACCCTGTCTGCATGCAGTTCCTTGGAGCAGCCCCTCAAAGCGGCTCTGTGGGCCCAGCTTGTGACCTTCCTCTTCCTAGAGGCTGGCCCATCATGTGGGCTTACAGAGAAGGGCTCTCCAATGTTCCTCAGCAATCCCTGATCTGGAAAACTCTCTGCCTGTCTCTATCACAACCAGCCCTTTGTCCACTGAAGGCACAACTCTTTACGAAGGCTTACTCATTCCCTCCTAGTGACAGGAAGTCTCCCTGGCAAATAGAGTCGGGGGAGCATCGTTCTGGGTCCCGCTATCCCTGCCATTCTTCATCTTCCACCAAAGGAGATGCGTCACCATGTTCTCCTAGAAGACTCCCAATCCGACCACCAAAGTACCATGTGATCTGGGGCACAGCACTTCAGTCCGGACAACCTCAGCTCTCCTCACAGGGCCCTGAAGGCATCAAATACTGTAGTGTAGGAGAACCAGTTGTTTAAATGAGAGGTATGTGTATGAAACGCATGGCAGCAGTTTCTCCGCAGAAGTCTTTGGAAAATATTCTATTTCTTTATTTTGTGTGTATGAGTGTATTGCCTGCATGTATGTAAGTGCACCCATGTCATGCAATGTCCATGGAGGTCAGAAGGGGGCACTGAATGTCCCTGGAACTGGAGTTATAGATAGTTGTTAGTCTCCATGTGGGTGCTGGGAATTGAACCTAGGTCCTCTGCAAGAGCAGCCAGTGCTCTTAACTGCTGAGCATCTCTTCAGTCCTTCAACAGATGTCTTAGCAGGAAGAAGGGAGTGAGATGCTACCACACGTCACTACCGTCCTACAAGCCACAGCCATGTCTCTTTAGAAGGATTCACTCTTAGTTTGTAAAAGATCCTCCAAGATTCCTCTAAAGACTAAAAATAGATCCACAATACCACCCAGCTATACCATTCCTGGGTGTGTACCCAGAGAACTCTGAGTCAACCCAGCACAGAGATGCCTGCACATCGACTCTTAACCTATGCTACGCACAGTAGCTAGGACATGGAACCAGCCTTAATGTCCACCAACAGAGGAATGGATCAAGAAAATGTGGTACATGGCACACAATGGAATTTTACACAGCCATAAAGAAAGATGAAATCATGACATCAGCAGGAAATGGATGGAACTGGAGATCAGTATGCTAAGCAAAATAAGCCAGACTCAGAAAGACAAATACTGCATGCTTTCTTTCATATAGGGACTCTAAGTTTAAAAGTGTTTGTATTTATATATATATATATATGTGTGTGTGTGTGTATGTGTGTGTGTGTGTGTGTGTGTAGGTTTTAAAGCTAGAAAGTAAGTCATGAGAAGGGAGGAAGAGAGCTAAAGGGAGGTGATGAATACATACGTAATAAGCAGAAGGGCCAGCAAGGTGGCTCAGCTGGTAAGGGTGCTTGCTGCCAAGCCTGATGATCTGAGTTCAATCCCTGGAACCCACACAGTAAGAGAGAATCAATTCCTGCAAGTTGTCCTCTGATCCACAAGTGTACATGCCTGAGCATGTGTACACACACACACACACACACATACACACACACACACACCACACAAGAAATAAATTTTAAAAAGCAAGCAAGCAGAAGACAGAACTCACTGGGGGAAGGAGGGGAACCAACTAGATGCGGGAAGAAGCAAGGGGCAGTGGAGGAGGGGGATGAATGCGATCAAAGTATACTACACGTGTGTGAAGAGGCCATGACGGACCCAGCACTTTGTACACTAGTCTAAAATTTTAATTTAAAAGAAGACTCCAAAAAGTAATAGATAGATTTGATATTGAGCCTCAAGAAATGGCAAAGCTTACATGCCAGTGAGGAGTATGGGGAAAAGGTAAATATGATACAAACTACATAAACACGAGAGCCGTAGAGACCAGAAAGGCTTGAGTGGTGCACAGAGCCCACCGCAGTGTGTATCTGTTGCCGGCAGAAAAAGGGACAAGTGGGCTCAGGGTACAGCCTAGAGGTACAGCACTTGCTTAGCATTCATGAGATGCCAGGGTCAATCCTGAGCACATTTTTAAATGACAAAGAAACATGGGACCCCTCTTGAATGCTAGTCTTTCAGCAAATATGCCAAGCGGCATTCTGTGTTCCAGGAAAAATACAAGAGAATAATTCGGGGGGGGGGAAGAAGGTGCTAAATTAAGAAGTAACTGAAAAATGGTGCTTTGACTGGAAATTGGGAGACTAAGGTAAATAAAGCTACGCTGTGTTTACTGTCGTCTAGTGGGTAAATTTTTTCACAGGGGTATAAGCTAACAATTATGAAATTTCTGTGCACACACACTAAGACTGAACAAATAAGTAAATGGCAGGTGCTGAAGCAGGAATTCGCAGTTAGGAAAGAAGGCAAGAGCAAGCCAGAGAGGCGTAGACTCAGAGAGGATGCCTGAAGAGATGGATAGAGATCAGAGCAGAGAACAACAGGACGTGTGTGAAAAGGTCACAGTGAAACCCATCACTTCATATGTTAATACCTGAAAAAATAAAATCGGAGGCTGGAGAGATGCTCAGCAGTTAAGAGCACTGGCTGCTCTTGCAGAGGACCCCGGTTCAGTTCCCAACACCCAGATGGCAGCTAACAACCATTTATAACTCCTTTTCTAGGGAATCCTGTGCCCTCTGCTGGCCTCTGAGAACATCAGTGCACTTACGTAGATATAGACAAAATATTCATATACAGAAAAAAATAAATTCTTTAAAAATACAGTATAAAGTAAACCAATCATCTGTATGTATGTATACATTAGGGTTGCTGTAAACATACATTTCTGGCTCTCTGCACTGAGAGGACCTAGGAACAGTGAACCCCAGTCTTTGGCTTCAAATGCCACTTTTTACCAGGACTCCTTGGAGAAATGACTCTGGGAGATGAGTGGGAGATGGGAATTCACTAAACCTGGAGCACCTCTCTTTTCTTTTTTCTTTCTTTTTTTTTTTTTTTTTTTTTTTTTTTTGTCTGTCTTTTTGGTCTTTTTGAGACAAGGTCTCCCTGTAGCCTCAGCTGACCTGAAACTGACTTTGCAGATCAGGTTAGCCTTAATCTCTGCTTCCCAAGTGCTGGGCTTAAAGGCATGTGCCACCACACCCGTGTGCCACCTTGCCTAGCTCAGGAGCACCTTTTAATGCTGGAAAGAAATGGAGTACTTGAAACACAAAGGATTCAGGTGTTATGGTACCAGGACCCAAGGTGGAATTATCCAAGCAACAAAATACTTCAGGTGTGAGAACCTGAAGTATCAATATGTATCAATGAAGCCATTTTGATATAATTGAATAAGTGAATAGAGATTTAAAAATACCTACATTTCTCATACCAAATTAAAATTCCAAGTAGTTTACAAATCCTCCCTTCTCCCAGAGAAGAGATAATCCCCTCACACCAACACCTGATTGTGAGCTGTGATCAGTTATTGGCTTCTGAAGTGGGAGCCCATGGGGGGGTCACCTTCAGTCAGACCCACACAACCACTAGTGAGACACTAATATGACACACCCTCCATCTGATGACCAAGAAAGGCACATTACCTGCAAGGCCTTCCTCCCCCACATACAGCAAACTGAGAAGAAGTTCAAGAAAACACTAAACAAGCCCCAATTAGTGGATTTTTTTTTTTTTTTTTTTTTACAAAAAGCCTGCACAACACTTCTTAAAGCTGTCAAGATAATCAAAAGTCATGGAAAGTCTGAGAAACTGAACCCAAACAGGATCCGAACAGTAGACGACATGTGAGTGGTGGTGTACACCACACAGGATCCTAGGACAGAAAAAACAGACCAAGTAAAAGCTGGTGATGTCCTAAGAAAGGATAGAGTTTACCCAATAACACCGAGCCAGTATGCCTCCCTGGTTATATCAAATGCACCAGAGAAATTAACATACAATGTTCATGAACACTGGGTACAAAATACACGGGAACTGTCTGCACTATAATTAAGACTTCCCTATAAATCTAAATCTAATCTTGAGTTTATCTCAATTGAACATCAATAACAAAAGTCAATGGCAGGGGCTGCAGAGATGCTCAATGTTAAGAGCCCTGGCTGCTCTTACAAAGGACCCAAGTTCAGTTCTCAGCACCCACATGGCAGCTAACAACCATCCATAACTCCAGTTCCAGGGGATCAGGCACATTCTTCTGACCTCTGTAGGCATTGCACAACATGGGTGCACCTACATACATGCAGGCAATAAACTCATACACATAAAATGTATGTTTTTTTTTAAAAAAAAAAAAAAACATTTTAATGAATGGCAAACATTATCTTTGTCCTTAAGGAGCTGAAATGAGTTAAGTAGTCCCTGCAGGCTATGTAGGGACTATGGAAGTATCAAGGTAGTAAAACCCTGGGCAAAGGAAGAAAAAGATTGTGGTAGAGGGTAAATCTCGGTGTCAGGAGGAAAAGGCCTCATGGGTTTGAAGGAAGGGAGGGGTGCAGCTTGCAGAGTGAGGTGGAGAAGGGATGTGGGTTGGAGGGAGTATCTCCCTCTTTGGGCAATGGGGAATATCTGCAGCCTCCATCCTCCAGGGCCTTAGAGGGAAGTTTCTAAAACTCTCTGCTCAAGTTTTTTAATACACAAAATAGAAAAACTTATACTTTGCAACATTGCTTTAAGGACAGAGAGAACAAGCCCGACAGGCTCAGAACTACATCTGGCTTTATGGTCAGTGTCATTCAAAAGAATGAGAGACTATTTATTATAGAACTGCTGGCATCAACAAAAAGAAAGAAAGAAAGAAAGAAAGAAAGAAAGAAAGAAAGAAAGAAAGAAAGAAAGAAAGAAAGAGGGCTGAAAGGATGGCCAAGGGATAGTCCTTATCTCCATCACACACACGAAAGACCAAGCATGGTGGTGTGTACTCAGAATCTCAGAACTAGGAGGTAGAGACAGGAGGTTCCCTGGGGTTTGCTGGCCAGTCAGTCTAGCCATTCAGGGAGCTCTAGAGTTACTGAGAGACCCTGTCTCAAAAAATACGGTAGAAGGTGATCGAGGAAGACACCCAGCATTGACCTCTGACTGCCACACATGCATGCACAGGCACAGCAGTGCCACACACGCACGCACAGAACCACTTGCTGGAGGTGCTTTCATGGAGGGAAGGTCTGTTCACATTAGGAGAGCAAAGAGATGCCTAATTTCTAAGGGCGCAGACAGAGAGCCTGCCGTTTTCTTCCTGAAATCCTAAACTAGATGCAGAGTTAAAGCTCTCTGAACAGAAAATATTGAAATACATTCAAGAGACAGGAATATTATGACATGGAAACCCAAAACACATAGACAAATCAGGTCCTTTTCGAGGGAAGGTCTTACAATTTTTTCTTAGTTATTTTTTTTACTTTTTAAAAACATTTTATTGATTTCTTGAGTTGTTCACACAATGCATTTTGACCTTAGTCAGACCCCCACCCCTCTCTACTACTCCCTAACCCTCTCATCTGACTTCTTACCCTCTAGTATTACTTTTTAAAGCCTATTGAGCCGTTTCAACCAAAACATGTGATCCTTATGGTTTTCTCACTACTTAACAAAGATGTAGCAAACTTAAGACGTTAAGGGCTTTCTGAATCCCAATGATGAAATCAATAAGTTAGGCATAATTTTTATGAATCCAGTCAGGGAAGAACCACTCCCTGCCATCAGGCTGACACAGAATGCTACGGGTTCTTGTGACAGCAACTCATATCCAGGTTGAGGAGATGGAAATCTAAATTATATAGAAATTTGACTTGGATCAGGGACAAGACTTGAATGTATGTGTTAGCTCTTTTTCCTTTTAAAACCATGACATCCCTAAACCACCATCTTTGCCCCCAAGTAGTTTAAGCTCTTCAGCAGTGACGCACCATGGAATGAAGTCCATCTAGTAACGATGAAGTGAGAGGCCACAGTTAAGAGCATGTCTAGGAGACAGAAGTAAAAACAACTTCAGTTACAATAAAAACAACTCCTCCCGCTTAGTCTAAGCCTGGCTACAGCGCAGCTTCCTGTAAGCAGCTGTCTACAGGTAGGTGAAAGGGTTAAGTCTGTGAAGAAACTCAATTTTCAGCTACTGGCTGTGGAATCCTGGGTAATTACTAGGGCTTACACCAGACCACACCTTAGATAAACCTGTAGTGCTGGGGTTTTCTACAAACATTTTCTTTCCTACAAGCTGTGGCTTGTCTCTGTCGTATATTTGCCTCATGCTTCCAACTTGATTTTCCAGTGGCTAGTTTATACTTGATAGAGCCAGCAAATCAAGGTCTGTTGATTTAGCTTCAAATCTTCATGGTGTTTACATGAGACCATCAGACCAGATACCTGGTAATAGACATAGTCAGGCTGGGTGGATTCTTTATAACACAGAGAGATGGGAGGTGAGGGAGAAAGAGAAAGGAAAGGGGGGGAGAGGAACTGGTTTTAGTAAAGATTATTGGCTTAATTTTTCTTGTTTTATTCCATGTTTTCTCAAATAATATAGTCTTTGCTTGGGCCTGAAGTTTTAGAATCATTTGACCTCTTAAATGAGCATTTACTTATTTCACCTTATGAAATACTGTTTTGTGTTTTGTAAAAGAACACAGCCTAAGAATAGGTGTGTGCTTGGCGTGAGGCCAGTACTTTATCACGGTGCACTGTGGGAAGTAGAGGATAAAGGGATCATGGTTCGGTCTTGTGTTTTAAGGTTGTAGTTAGCAACTGAAAGTTATTTCTTCAGGTTGCACAGTCTGGAGAAAAAACAAAACACCTCCTGTGACATGAGGGTTGATGGAGGAATGTCTTTTCTCTTTGAAAAGAAGACTTCCTGTCTCAACCTCCAGCTCCCTCTTCCCACTCCTATGTCACACCAGACCTCAGAGAAAGCAAAGTGAACCCAGGCAGGAAAATGCCTTTTCCGAACTTTCAGGGTCCTGTGGGCTAAGCCAGGATGGTGATCATGTTTGTGTTCAGTGTTGCATGTAAGTGAACACCGGGCCACAGTGCGCACATCTGAAAGAGGCAACAGTGTTGGGTGGGGACTTTTGACTCAAACCAGGGGGACTCAAATGCCTTCTGGTCACTCTGGATAACCGTCAAGGTCAACGTCACCAAACAACACTTCTCTCACATGCTGACAGAATTACTCTAACCAGACCGCTCAGCACCACCTGCCTGGGAAGACAGTACTGGGGAAATAGAAATTTTGAACAGTCAGAGACAGAAGGAAAAATAATTCCTGAACAGAAAGCCTTGAAGTAGGGGACCCATAAGGGAGGAAAAATGCATTTATTAACTGTAAAGTTTCAAAAGTAAAGTTATAATAAGTGTTATCAAAAACATGGGAAGTTTTTAAAGTAAATGGAAGTCCCTCCTGAGATTAACCAGCATTAATAGGCTGATGCTTCTGGTGTCTAAAATGTCACAGAGAAACCTATACAAAGGATGGGGGAAGTGGGGGGGAATGAGACAGGTGCAAAAGGATTAAAATTCGAGGGATGGAGTGGGGGAACCATCCTGTACATTGTGCCCTCAACCTGCCCCGTCGTAATCAGGATGCTAAATTCCAAGTAGGGAAGACTGACTTCAGTCTTCGCTGGGCCAGCCTCAGGTCCCGCTCCTCCTGGCACAGGCTCGTGAAATCTATTTGAGGCAACTCTACTTAAACTCTGCTTCCCCGGCCCCATCCCAATCATACTCACCTACTGCTGTCCCTAGCTGCGCACGAGGACAGAAAACAGAAAATGACAGATTAGAAATACTCTCTGCGGCTGGTCTCTGAAAAGATGCTCTTGAGGACATCTGGCCTCCTCGGGTAAATGGAGACCTTGGAGCACTGACCCTCCAAGGTTTATGTTTCCAGGAATCAGAATGGTGGCAAAGTAAGTCAGCAGCTGTCCACTGAGTACGAATCAGCAGTTAAGAGCACTTGCTGATTTTGTAGAGGATCTGGGTTCTGTTCCCAGCACCTACATTGAGCAGCTCACAACAAACTTCAGATCCAGGGGATCTAACACCCTCTTCTGACTTCTACGGGCACGACATACATGTGGTGTACATACAGACCAGCAAGCACACACATACACATAAATAAAAATTAAAATTAAAAAAGACAAGTTCATTTAAATATAATTGACATACAATGATCTACTACTTTAAAAATAATAACTGAACATAATTACATTATTTCCCTCTGAAAACCACACTCCAAGGTGGGCTACAGAATAGTCTGTGACAGAATCATTTTCCTCAGGAAGCAATTTCCAAAACTGGAGTAAAGATATTTATTTTCTGAAAACTTAAAGAATATTTTAAAATACTTATTATACCCACAAGATGATTCTCTGTGGACAATAGGTTATTTTTGAAATTTTTACTTCCTCTAAGAGAATGACATTTTTCAAACTAACTTTTAAGGCACTTGCTTCCTCAAATTGTGGCATCTGGGCCACTGGTGGGGGCACCAAGTACTGGGTTGCAGAGTGGGGCCCTTGTCCCTCTGAGAACCACCCCCTTGGAAGTCTGTATGGCAGCTGGTAAGGTGCCCCACACAACCTTTCTTTCACCTGCCTCCTGCAGGAGGATATTCAACTTGTAAGATCTGGTTTCCCCAGACTGGTATGGACCATACTCTTAAAATACATTAGCTCTAAAGTTTTAAATTAGCTACTTTCTTTTCTTCCCAATTAACCCAAATGTGTGTTTTGTCTCTAAAAGAGCGAGCTCCCCCTGGACTAGAAGTCCATCCTATCATTGTAACCGCCAAGCCGAGAACCATGCACCTGGGGTATGAACAGGTGCAGCTAAATGGCACTTGATAGACTCACAATGCAATGGGGTTGCCGAAAACAGGGGTCCAGGAGGGGAGTCTGGGCACCCGAGGGCTGGGGCCAAGGACTGTTCTCAGGAGCGGCTTGCAGGTCTGGGCCTGTGGCCAGGTCTTAACACCTGGGGCTAGGATGTGTGCTTGCAGACAAGCAGGCTTTGAGTGATCCCAGGAGATGAAGTCAACCTTTGAGCTTGCCAAAATGAGCAGCCGGAAAAAAGCCAGGCTCCTGCACACAGGCAGACAGCATTCCTTTGCAAATATTTATTTGGGCTTGGATTTCAAAAACCTTATTCCTCTGTTAGGTCACGGCACTTCCCCATTCCTTCCTCTGTCGTTTTTAGATTGTTTGAGGATTTCCTGACTGTTTGTGGTGGGAGGTCCTCCTCAGGAACCTGACAATGGCTTCCATAGGTCTGAATTGTCCCAAGCCACATAGAATTTCCTCTGAAAACCTTATGCCATTTACATCGTTGATTTCTCAGATCATCAGGAATAAACTTTCTTTCCTTAAGATGAAATTCTTTAAAAGAAAATGATCTTATAGGAGGAATGTTATGGCTCATAGCAAGAGAAAAGTACAGCCACGCAGTACTTGTGAAAATTGCTCAAGAATAGAAATGAAAGTCAAAGTCTGTGATTTCCCATAATCCTCCTGATAGGCTCCTCAGTTTCCAGGATTAAACTGCAATAAAGAGAAGATGTTTTGGGGACTGGAGAGATGGCTCAGCGGTTAAGAGTACTGGTTACTTGCAGAAGACCCACACATGGACTAACAACCGTCTGTAACTCCAGTTCCAGGGGACTTAACGTCTTCTTCTGTCCGCCACAGGTACTGCATGACATGAGTACACTCACACACATGCAGGCGTAACACTCATACACATGAAATAAAAATAAGTAAAATTTAAAAAGAAAGAGAAGTGTTTTCTAATGGAAGGACTATCTCAACCTTTTAAGGGACAAAATATCTACGTAGAAATAAAAATGGAGAAAATTATCAAAGAAAACTTTCAGAATTGTCTTAAGACACAACAGAACTACATATTACCAATGATTAGAATGGGAGCACAGGTTCCCAGAAAGAGGCCTCAGATAAAATTATTAGCAGAGTCCTCATCCAAAGAACTTTAAAGAGACTCTGTCCTTTGGGCTGTGATAAACATGTTCTTCAAATAAATAAACCACAGCAATACCCACACCGTGCTGGCTTAGCAGTTACGTTTTCTATGAAATTAAAGATGAGTGATAATTCAGCATGTAGAACATGGCCTCGTAACTTGGTGGGTAACAACACACTGACAGCAAGTCACAGGCCTCAGTGAGCACCGGGCTGGAAGTCAGACAGTTCAGTCCCTTATTTCAGGTGTTTATTTTCTAAATTTCTTGAAGATTGATGGAGGAAGTGAATTAATATCCTGAAATGGTCATCAACTCAAACAAGTACTACTTACATTCCACTGATGTGTGTGGTTTGACTCAAAGAATACAAAATAGAGAGTAGTGGTGGCAATGTATGTGCTGTCTGTGGGGAGGTGTGCGCATGCTCAAAAAGAAACTGGAAATAATAAGCTTAAGATAGAAGCAGGGGAGACCGAGTTGAGTGCCTGGGCAAATATGCTCAGAATCAAGACGTCTTCATGGATGCTACCCAAGTGAAATCCGGTGTGGGCTTCAAACCATATCTCAGAACGGTTGACGGGGCTTAAACAGAAGCTTAAGCAAAACGAAAATCTCCTCAGTGGGGTCTTCCTCAGCTGGCCCTCTGCCCGGGTCTTCACCCCTCCAACCAGGCCAGTTTTGGGGCATTGAGGTTGGTCATGTTTCTTACTCTGAGTCCACAGGTAATGGTGGCTTAAGTAGTTAGCACATTTCATCTTCAAAGCTCTTAACTGTAGTTAATTGACATAAACAACCCCTCAGGAGATGAATTAATCACACTGTAATACTTCCTCTTCTACCAAGGGAACAGCTGGGTCAAGATGGGGAGTGACTGGCCCAAAGCCTTCCAGAAATGATACTGGAAGGCAGAGGCAGCTCCTGGAGCTCCTCAGTCTCAAATGTTAATGAAACTGCTGTTTTCTTGTTTTCTTCTCTACATCATAGATGAGGCCTGTCAGTCAGTGGCCTTCTCCAGACAAAGGTAGAGGAGCAGTCAAATCGGCCTACCTGAGCCCTCCGGATACACTGCCATACTTAGCATTTACATCAAACCACACTGCATTAATGATAATATCTAATTAATTTAGTATATCTGACATGTAAATTAGTGGCCCAGCATGGGTCTATAAAGGGGCTTAGCTGTGTTTTCTTACTGAACAATCACATATGAAACTTAAGCCTGTGACTTTGTTTCCTCTTTTACAAAATCTTGAAATATCTCATCATCCTTCAGAATGTTTTTGCATTTTTAATTAAATTTTTGCAATTTTCATACAATATAGTTTGGTGGCATTTAGACCCACTCCCCCCACACTGCCCCCTTCCCAATTTAATGAACTCTCTTATATATAAAATCTATAGATATGATTTGTGTCCATCCACCGGGCCCACCAAGAGTCTCAACCCTGCAAGACAGTCTCTCCCCGTCTCAGCGACCACCAATTCCCAAAAGTTGCTTAGGTTGGTTGGGATTTCTTACCCATCTCCCGTCTATGCTGGGATTTGGTCTGCTTTGAGCTCACATGGGACTTGTGCATGCTGTCACCATTGTTGTGTGTTCATATGTGTAACTGACCAGTCTGGAAGACTGTTTTGTCTGCCCCTTCTGGCTCCTACAATCTTTCCACCCCCTCTTCCACAATGATTTGCAAGCACTGGGAGGCGGAGGTTGGAAATAGGTGTCCTACTCGGGGATAAGCACTCTTCAACCTCTTGTTCTCTGCACATTGGCCAGTTGTTGGTGTCTATGTAAATCACCATCTGCTGCATAAGGAAACTTCTCTGGTGAGAGTTAAGAGTCATCCTAAGTGCAGAGGTTGCCCTAAAGATGTGTCACTTAGGCTTAAGCATCTCACAGACACTTATTCTCTGCATTTGACCAGTTCTGGAATTCTGTAATAGTTTCCATCTGATGCAAAAAGAAGCTTCTTTGATGAGGCATCCTTCAGTATGTTTAAGAAAGACTCTGCATGGTGGTGCACACCTTTAATCCCAGCACTCGGAGGCAGAGGTGGGCAGATCTCTGTGAGGCCAACGTGGTCTCTATAGTGAGTTCCAGCACAGCTGTGGCTATAGGGGGATCCTAGCTCAAAAAGATTAAAAAAAAATTTTTTTTAGTCTTTTTTAAGAGTCTATAAGAAAATTTATTGCCAAGATAATAACTGTGGGCTGGTTACAGTGACAGTAACTCAGTCAATCCTACAACTTGGGAGACAGAGACAGGAAGATACAAGATTCAAGGTCAGCCTGTACTACACTACATAGCCAGCCCTGCCTCAAAATGTGTGTGTGTGTGTGAGAGAGAAAGAGAAAGAGAGAGAGAGACAGAGAGAGACAGAGAGAGACAGAGAGAGAGAGAGAGAGAGACAGAGAGAGACAGAGAGAGAGAGAGAGAGATTGTGACAGAAAGACAGCCCTGGCTCTTTCCACTCAGTGCCACAATGATTTCTGTAAAAGCGGTCACCATGAAAACCTCAACACCAAATTCATCTGAAGACATTCTCTGTGAAGGCAGTTGGTTTTCCTGTTTCTGCCACCTTTATAGCATTTCGGAACTACCAACTTAGCCTCCTTTCTCTGGCTTTTATTCATCCTGGTGCCGTTTCTTGGCACCATGAAGCCTCACAACAAGATGAGGGAAGGATGCTCTTCCAGCTGCTTACCAGCCAGTGTCAGTGTTTGCTGGTCACGACCAATTCCTTCTTTCCCTGGCTCTTGGCCTTTATGTTTTCCAGAGCATCCCAGGATTCAGTGTCAAGTGTGACGGTGCTTCCGGTAAGGTTTTTAAGGAAAATCTGCACCTTAGCAAAGGTTCCTCCACAGATGGGAGCAGAACAGCACCCCTCCACCCACAGGATTTCCAGTCGACGAAGGGCAAAAATTCTCTTTCGAACCACCCATTCTGTGGAAATTTGCTAATGGCAGCTACAAAAACCCAGTACAATTGGTAGAGAACATTTTAAAAGTTAACCACAGAAAAGGGAATGTAAGCCACCATGGTATCCAAGAGGTGTTTGTCATGTCTAATAATTAAGATCATTTCCAATTAAAGCAATAGTTACCTTGTCTGTTGCCTACCAGACCACAAAATTTGAGACATTCAATTACCTTCTATATTGTGGGTGGGAATGTACAGTAGTACAGCCACTGCAGAAACCAGTTTTCAGATTCCAACACTGGAAATAGAACTACCATATGACCACAGTGACCTTTAGGGGGACGCCTGAAGGAATCAAATCAGAGATGTAGATTATTCACAGTAGCAAAGCTACAGAATCAGACTAGATGCCCATGGATGAATGGTTTGGTAAGGAAAATGGGGTATGTAGACAAAATGGAGTATTATTCAGCCATAAAGAATAATGAAATCATTTGTTTGCATAAAGGTGAAAGGAACTACAGACCATCATATTAAGCAAAATGGGCCAGACTCAGAAAGACAAACATCTCATGTGTTGTCTTATTGTGGAATCTAGAAAATAAAAAGACATAAAATAGGATGGAGAGGACTGGGGAAGGGAGAAGATGATGTCCTGTGGTATTAGAGAGTAAATATCACCAAAACAGTATATACATGTATGAAAATGCGGTAAGGAAGTCCGCTGTACAACTGATACACAGGGTGCAACATTCTAAAACTATGTTTGGAAAAAAGTAGAAGTTAAACCTTTGTACCTAGAAGGGGAAATGGAGGTGAGCCTCATTTGTGTACAAGCACCCATGATGCGCGAGTATGTCATGGCGCACATGGGGAGTCGGAGAACAACTTTGTGGAGCTGCTTCTTTCCTTCCACTATGTGGTTCCAGACATCTAACTCAAGTCACCAGCCTCTTGGGACAAATGCCTTAATCTGCTGAGATACTTCACCTGCAGAATTCACCTTCAGCTTTACTGTGTTACGCAGAAGTTTCTGAGAATGGCCCCATTGCCAACATGGAGGTATTGTTGGTCCATTTTCACCAAATAAAAAACAAAACTCAAGTGGTTTCAAATGAATGTTTGACCTTTAACAAATGTTTGGAGCTTTATAAAACTTTGTTATGTGGAACTTCAAATCTAAGCACACTAGAGAGTGCTTACGTCCGTCTGGTCTCATTACACCCTCTGTACATTTCCCAGGCTGTTTTGCCTTAAATACAGTGCAGATACCATGTTGTCCTGCAGGCATTGTGGCCCATGACGAGCTGTGCTGCCTGTTCCTTTCTACATCTAATATGCGGCCACATGGACTCACAGAAACCATGTATAATTTTTGCACTGTATATCCAGGTACATTTTAAGTATAGTATTATAGAGTTGATTTTGATGCTTTGATCAATTCTCTTTTCTTTCTTTCTCTTTCTTTTTTTTCTTTCTTTCTTTCTTTCTTTCTTTCTTTCTTTCTTTCTTTCTTTCTTTCTTTCTTTCTTTACTTTCAGAGCTAGAAATTTCGTACCAGGGAGTTTTAAAAGGTAAAATTTAAGTACCTTTTCTGTGAGGTTCAAAAGGTTCCAGAGTCTGCCACCCTTACACCACACAGAACCCAAGTCTCTACAGACATGTGGAGTGTGTGTGTGTGTGTGTGTGGACCCTGCAACCTTGACATTTGTCCATCACTATCCTCCTAATCTCTGAGCTCCCTTCAACCTGTGTGCTGCTCTAAACATATTTAAGGTGCTTCTGACAAAGCTGAAAACACCACCTCCTGGTTCAGCAGCTCCCGTAGACATCCCACTTTCAATCAAACTTCTTGAAAGGCTCAAACGTCCATCTTCACCTCTCCATTTCCAAATTCACAGCCAGAGCAACAGGCCAAGCAGCACCAGGCCAGCAGCCACTGTCACTGAGGCACTTCGTCAGGGAGGAGATCAGGATGACCAAATGCAATGATGACCCTCCCCTCACTCCTCTGTGGCTTGGCTGCCTTCATCTGGATCCCTAGGTGACATTGTGGACATCACGTGAATGGTTGGGAACTTCATCCCCTCTGCCCTTTGCTATTTCTGTCCATATGCTCAGCTCCACTCTGCAAGATGGCATGTGAGTTGTGGCTTAAATGAAGTTTAAAAAAATTCACTGCTCCTCCTGACACAAAACCTGCTTGTGGAAGTCAACTGTACACCAGATGGATAGGGGGTATGTGGAAGTCAGCATGCAGTAGATGGGGGTGTGGAATATGGGGGTGTGGCGGTCAGCATGCAGTGGGGGTGTGGAGGTCAGCATGCAGGAGATGGGGTGTGGAGGTCAGCATGCAGGAGATGGGGTGTGGAGGTCAGCATGCAGGAGATGGGGTATGGAAGTCAGCATGCAGGAGATGGGGTGTGGAGGTCAGCATGCAGTAGATGGAGGGGTGTGGAGGTCAGCATGCAGGAGATGGAGGGGTGTGGAGGTCAGCATGCAGTAGATGGAGGGGTGTGGAGGTCAGCATGCAGGAGATGGGGTGTGGAGGTCAGCATGCAGGAGATGGGGTGTGGAGGTCAGCATGCAGGAGATGGGGTATGGAAGTCAGCATGCAGGAGATGGGGTGTGGAGGTCAGCATGCAGGAGATGGAGGGGTGTGGAGGTCAGCATGCAGGAGATGGAGGGTGTGGAGGTCAGCATGCAGTAGATGGGGTGTGGAGGTCAGCATGCAGTAGATGGAGGGTGTGGAGGTCAGCATGCAGTAGATGGGGGGGGGGAGGTCAGCATGCAGGAGATGGAGGGTGTGGAGGTCAGCAGGCAGTAGATGGGGGGGGGGAGGTCAGCATGCAGGAGATGGAGGGTGTGGAGGTCAGCATGCAGTAGATGGAGGGTGTGGAGGTCAGCATGCAGTAAATGGGGGTGTGGAGGTCAGCATGCAGTAGATGGGGTGTGGAGGTCAGCATGCAGCAGATGGGGGTGTGGAGGTCAGCGTGCAGGAGACGGGGGTGTGGAGGTCAGCATGCAGTAAATGGGGTGTGGAGGTCAGCATGCAGTAGATAGAGGGGTGTGGAGGTCAGCATGCAGTAGATGGAGGGTGTGGAGGTCAGCATGCAGTAGATGGAGGGGTGTGGGGGTCAGCATGCAGTAGATGGAGGGGTGTGGAGGTCAGCATGCAGGAGATGGGGGTATGGAGGTCAGCATGCAGGAGATGGGGGTGTGGAGGTCAGCATGCAGTAGATGGAGGGGTGTGGAAGTCAGCATGCAGGAGATGGGGTGTGGAGGTCAGCATGCAGTAGATGGAGGGGTGTGGAGGTCAGCATGCAGGAGATGGGGTGTGGAGGTCAGCATGCAGTAGGTGCAGGGGTTTGTTTCTTTCTATGTTCTTCATGACTGATGTGCCTTCTTCCTTTAGAACTCTCAGATCTCCTAAGATCACCAGGACTCATTGTGTTGTGCTTATTAATGTTCCAGGAATAGGTAATATCTAGGTTTCCTTAGAAGTCACCTAAACATTCAGGTTAAGACAATAAATAAAACTGAGTTACACTGAGGGAAATGTGTGTACTTTTTATTTTATTAAAATAACCCACAACACAGTGCCAGATAGGAGAAACCTTCCATTGAGTTGTTGGTCAGGGTAGTCCAACAGACTCCCAAAATAACACAGGCTATTACCACAGCCCTTGATTGCCTCCTAGAACTTGAAGGTAAGACACTATTGCTAAAGATAGAACATATTTCAGACACAGGACTTGGAGCAATGAAGCTGGAACTGACCTGGAAGCCTCCTCTCTGAAGACGAGCTCTCATAGTTCTGGAAGACATTATGCAAGCTGTTAAGGGAGACCATCAATCAATGGTCCAACCCAGTTTTAAAGCCTAATAACCACCACAACTGGCACAGCAAACTATAGTGGTTCAGTGGTGGCACTTTTATCTTGGGTAATCAACAGCTACCTAATTAGACTTAAAACCCTCTCAATAGGAGGAACTCATGTGTGGTGCTGTAATCATAGCCAACTACACATGGCTGGAGAGGTCATAGGTCTTGGAGAAAACCCTATCTCTGTCATATCCCTAGACAAATGTAATTCCTTACTGTATGCTAAATATGGATCTTTATATTTACAGACAAGTATACCATTCACCACACATCAAAGAAGCTTCTTTTTGCAACAAATGGAGGCTATTACAGAGCTCCACAATGTGGAACATAGCAGAACTGGGGGTAGAAAGAATAAGCACCTCTCAACCCTCCCCAGAGAAGCGTCCACATGCACACAGAAGGCCGCAACAGGTCAAGCTTTCGAGAATAAGAGATTGTAAAGTGCATGTCCCTAATAGGACTTCTAAATTAAACCTCACTCACTCATGGCTCAGGGACCTTTGCGGAAGAAGGAACAGAGGGACTGTACGAGCCAGGGTTGGGGCATGACCCTAAGGAAACAGTCTTCCAGGCCTCTGGAACCTGCTCATATGAACTTACAGCAATGGTGTCAGCATGCACAAGACCCATACAAACTCATACAAAAACCCAGCACAGAACTGGGGAAATGGGAAGCAGGCCACAACCTTAACCAAAGAACTATTGGCAGCTGATCACTGCTGAGTGAGAAGAGCTGATCTCCTTTAAGGAAGGAACTCTAGACAGGATGAACTTGCACTGAGAGACATCTGGGTACCCAAACTTTACTTGATAGGCCTTAACATATATGACAGAATCCATGAAATCCAGTGGGAGGAGGATATGGGGGGTTCAGAAAGGGGAGAGAGTACAAACCTTATTGAGATGTTTTGTATGTACACAAAAATTCAATTAAAAATATACATTAAGACCTCCCTCTGCTTCTCTGGGCCTCTACAACCCACCAGCCACTCTCCAGGTAAGTTGATAACCTGCCCTCTGTGCCTTGACTCCCCCCAGCCTCATTCACCCTCCCATCTCCCCCACCCATCTCTCCTCCTAGCCTGGGTCCTGTCCCATTCCTCGTCTTGGCATCCCAGACACCTGAGGAAACACGACTGCTTCCTGATCCTTCGCATCCAGAACAACCCAGTTCCTTCTGGGGTCCCCAGGAGCCCTCTGGGCCTGGTACTGCCATCACCTCCCTCTGCCTCCCTGGGCCTGCAACACCCAGCAGCCTCTTTCCTGGATACTGGGGCTAACCTTTCCTCTTCCTGGTCCTTTGCATCCAGACCAACACAGTTCCTCGGTGCAGTCCCCAGGAGCCCTTGGGACCACTTCCTGCCCCCATCTCCCTTTGCATCTGTGGGTGGCACGGCCACCAGCTGCCCTAGACCAGCAACTTTCCTGGGTCCAGCTCCCAGGCCAGTCCAACCTCCAAATTCCTGAGGCCCAAATCTTTCCTGGAGGGATCCAGACCTTAGGAGAAAGCCTGAGAGCATCTGATCCTCATCTGACTTGGGCCACTGTGGGAACTCCTGAAGACAAAAGCAATCTGGCCACCCCAATATAAAATCAAAAGAGAGAACCAGAAGCTTAGAGGAACCAGCTTTACATGCCCAAAAAGTAAACCACAAAGACACATAAAGTTTAAAAAAAGGAGCAGACCTAAATTTGAAGGCTTGAGCCTCATACAAGGATCA
>NW_008340356.1:0-1067 GCF_000622305.1 Nannospalax galili | reverse complement strand
GCAGGTTACAAAAGTACCCTACAAAAGCCTATAGCCTTTCCATATGCCAATAACAAGCAATCAGAGAAAGAGCACATGGAAACACTCCCCCTTCATAATAGCTGCAAAAAAATAAAATATCTTGGAATAAACCTGACCAAAGACATTAAAGAGCTCTACACTAAAAATTTTAAATCTTTAGAGAAAGAGATTGAGGAAGACATCAGAAGATAGAAGGGCCTCCCATGCTCATGGATTGGAAGAATTAATATTGTGAAAATGACCATCCTACCAAAAGCCATTTATAGATTCAATGCAATGCCAATCAAAATCCCCATGACATTTTTCACAGAATTGGAAAAAAACATCCTAAGATTCCTATGGAAGCACAAAAGAACTCAAATAGCCAAAGCAACCCTGAGCAGTAAGAGCAATGCCAGGGGCATTACTATACCAGATTTCAAGCTGTATTACAGAGCTATAGTCATAAAAACAACATGGTACTGGCATAAAAATAGACCCATAGATCAATGGAACAAATTTGAAGACCCAAATATGACTACATGTAATTTCAGCCACCTGATATTTGTAAAGGGGCCAAGAACATTCACTGGAGGAAAGATAGCATGTTCAGCAAATGGTGCTGGCAAAATTGGATCTCCACCAGTAGAAGAATGAAACTAAACCCCTATCTTTCACCCTGCACAAAAGTCAATTCCAAATGGCTCAAAGACCTCAATGTAAAGCCTGAAACTCTATCACTATTTTTTTGATTATTTTCAGTTAGTCTTAAAAATGTTTACTCCTATTTCAAGAATATTTTATTATGAATGTTAGGAAAATGAGCTCAGGAAACAAGGACAAGAATCAATAAATGGGACCTCATTAAACTAAAAGACTTCTGTACATCAAAGGAGGCAACCAGGGAAGTGAACAGAAAACCCACAGAATGGGAGAAAATCTTCACCAGCGACACATCTGATAGGTTTAATATCCAGAATATATAATGAACTCAAAAAACAAAGAACCAAGACAAGAAAGAACCCAATTAAAAGATGGGCTAAGGAGCTGAACAGAGAGTTCTCAAA
>NW_008340355.1:0-288 GCF_000622305.1 Nannospalax galili | reverse complement strand
GAGCTTCTTAACGCCACCAGCTTATCTTATCTGACAGGAGGACTCGCCTCAGAGCTTGAGGTCTCGTTCAGATCCCAGGTTCAGCTGTGGACCTGCCATGCCCTAGGACTAGGACAATTGTCAGGGAGGGTGGAGGACAAGGGAGAGAGCAGTGGCCTGTGCACAAAGGGCAAGTGGACTGCCTCGCCATTGACAAGCATGTGGCCATTGACAAGCATGCGGCCCCTCTAGCTGCCAGAGCCTTGGTCTGGGCGCCACTACTCCAGTGAGGTTCCAGGTGTATGAGCG
>NW_008340354.1:0-291 GCF_000622305.1 Nannospalax galili | reverse complement strand
TAGTGTTAGCCTTAAGTTAAGAGGTTGGGCTAGGTTAGTGTTTTCCTTTGAATTAGGGCTAGGTTTAGATTTAGGGTTAGGGCCAGGGTTATGTTTAAATTTAGCATTACCACAATCATAGTATTTTAGATAGGGTGTGGCTACATTAAGGGTTAGGTTTGTAGTTATGTTTAGGGTTAGGTTTAGGATTACATCTAGGGTTAGTTTCAGGTTTAATATAAGCTGTAGGGTTAGGATTATGATTAGGTTTTTGACTAGGGGCAGGTTCAGTTTAGGATTTGAGTTCAGGAT
>NW_008340353.1:0-264 GCF_000622305.1 Nannospalax galili | reverse complement strand
GTGGTCTCACCCCAGGTCCACTCTGTCAGGCCATTCTGTCCTTGAGTATGCTTGGCTGTTGTGTGTTCCCTATGCGTTACTCATGGCTCACCGCTTCTGTCCCAAGATGGTACCACAAGCCCCTCCTTCTGCAGCTCACTTGGCTCAGTCCATTCTCTGCAGCAGGCCCCACCCCTTGGAGGAAACAGAGCCCCTAGGGAACACACTCCACTTCTTTCTTCCACTCTTACAATCTTTCTGCCAATCTTCCGCTAAGGTCCCTGA
>NW_008340352.1:0-326 GCF_000622305.1 Nannospalax galili | reverse complement strand
AGGCGCTCCACGTCTCAAGGCAATGTTGAATGACATGAGAGGTTTTTTCTCTCGTAAGTGGTGTAGCATGGAGGACACTAGAGCATGTGTCTATGGACACATGAGTATATTGTAGCTTTCCAAATGAAGGGATGTGTGTGACATCCATCTGTCACACTTGTAGAGGAGAAATCCCTTTGGGGTTCACTCCTGTATAAGGAGTGGGGAGGAACTGGCAGCAATTTCGACATTGGGTGACAATGTCACGGGCTTTTTTTTTTTGTTAATGAGAAGCGTTTACGCAATGTTTTTGAGGTGACATGAAACCTCTCATGAAACTTTTTGGC
>NW_008340351.1:363-1435 GCF_000622305.1 Nannospalax galili | reverse complement strand
AATAAAATCAATAAAATCTTTTTAAAAATCGTATATAAATCTTATATAAATCCTATAAATGCTAATAATAGACAAAATCTCTAGTAATAACTAATCTTATATTCTAAAGTTCTAAATTATTATGCTTATATTCTAAAGTTCTAAATTTCTATGATCTGTTATATCTTCCTTCTTTTTAATTTTTCAATATGTATATTAATATTAATGTAAGTACATTGTAATATAGCTTACCCTAGAAGATTGCGCTTTACTCCAGAAACTCTATGTAGTCATCTGTTTTAATAGTAGGTAAAATTTCTGTAACAATAAAACAAACTAACAAATGTTTAAGACTATGACTAATGGTTTCTCCAAATGAAGGAGTAAACGTAACAAACATAAAACAAGTATCAAAAGTAACATAAACAAATTTAAAACAAGAAACTTAGAACAAGTGTCTAAGGAAACATAAACAAACTTGAAATATGGAAACGTGCAAACACTATAACTATCCAAATAATTCATTGAACTATTGACTTAACTGAAAAGAGTTTTAATGTATTTTTAAAAGAAACATATATGACATTAGTTAAAACAACGCCAACATAAACTATTATAAGGGACATTGGTGACAGCCTCCTTTGTGCTTCAGTTATCACAGTCTCCTTTGGACTGCAGTTATCACAACCTCCTTTGGGATTCAGTTATCTCAGCCTCCTTTGGACTGCTTCCTGGGATACAGAATTTCACTAAGTAACAAGTAGCACATTGCAGAAACAAGCCAAACATAATCTACAGCAGACATATATTTTAAATTTTTGACAAAAATATATATCATTATTAAAAAATTACCAACTAAAGTTTACATCTTAGCTGAATTACAAACAAAAGTGTACATCTTTTTTAATTGTACAGTGCCTCATACACCTAGGCTGTTTTACTGTTTTCCTTTTCTTTTCAAAGGATCAGGTGGATAGCCTGAATCTGGAAAATTTTAGAAAACATATTTTTGAAATAATAAGCATGAGTCTAAAGTGGAAAGGCCAAATCCATCTCCAGAGTCAGCATTTAGCGAGCTCAAACAGCATATAAC
>NW_008340351.1:0-350 GCF_000622305.1 Nannospalax galili | reverse complement strand
TAATATAAAAGAAATTTGTTTTTCTTTTCTACTCACATAGCAAATTCTTTTGAAGAATATTGTCAATCTGGAATTGGTAAAAACATTTATTACATGGATATAGATTAAGTACCCATAACCTAGGGAATAAGAAACATGGAAAGCAATCATACCTAAAAGAAAATGCAAAGAGAAAACATGATAAAACTCTACTTTCAATCTATCCATGACATTGTAGCATAGGCAATCTATAAGAAAACATTAGAGGGTGCTGTGGTTACAGTTCTGGCTGAGGAAAGATCTGTGGCTACACAACAAGGTTGAGGAAATGGACAGTTAGTTGCCCCTGATCGTCTATAAGGGGTCCTGAG
>NW_008340350.1:0-357 GCF_000622305.1 Nannospalax galili | reverse complement strand
GCTTATGAGGGTCAGGGGATTGGGAGAGGGGGAGGTGGGTAGGGCTAGTGCCGGTGACACAGTTTGGAGGTTTTGAGAAAACAGGAGCTGTCACTTGTTTTCCCAGATAACACAGTCACCAGATTGGGGGTTTTACATAGTTCTTGAGTTGGAAATTAAGGTTTTCTCAACCCAGTATGGGGTCCTTTGGACATTAGCTCAGGGTCCTTTTAAGTCTTGGCATTTACCCATTTCAGACCCTGAGGACAAAGAAGAGGGGCGTCAGTTCTCTGTTAACCACTTCAAGTTGGTCGTTGTAGAGGGGGTTAGTCTAGGGTCCATTGGAAGAGGGAGTCCTCTGGTGGCATGGAGCAGGAG
>NW_008340349.1:0-376 GCF_000622305.1 Nannospalax galili | reverse complement strand
ACAGTATTCTTGACGTACCTATGGGAAGCCCAGCCATCCTCACAAGAGATCTTCATCAACAGCGTCACTAGGAGTGGTTATGGATCACCCTTATCTGTAACTCAGTCACTAGCTTCAATAGAACCACGGTCAAGAAAATGACAGCCCTTGGCAAGTGGACTCCTGTAATATCAGCACCATGCTTTTCGTGGAGTCTTTTTCTTAAAGATGCAGAGGAGGTAAATTCCCAGCCTGTGGCGGAGGGCATAAGCAAATCCCAGTCTTCCTCTGAGCGTCCCACTCCATCCTGAGTCTCCTCTGGTTCTTGTTTCTCTGATTTCTACCTTCTGACCAGGGATGAGCCTGGAATGTGAGCAGGGGTTCCCCCAGCTCTGGA
>NW_008340348.1:0-412 GCF_000622305.1 Nannospalax galili | reverse complement strand
AATATTCAGAAACTGGAGGACTTAAGAGAATCAGCTTTTAATTAGTTAGAGGCTGTTCAATCCGGTAAGATTTATTTCCTAGGATTTAACTATCCCTTCCTTTTTGAAAAGCATTTTATTTATTATTTTATGTGTATGAGGGTATTGCTTGCATGTATGTAAGAGCACCTGTGGCATGCAATACCCATGGAGGTCAGAAGAGGGTATCGGATCCCTGTTACAGATGGTTGTTAGCTGCCATGTGGGTGCTGGGATTTGAACCCAGGTCCTCTGCAAGAGAAGTAATTGATTGGAGATGTGATGATTCAGGAAGCAAAACGTACACTGAATTGCAAAGATTTCAGTTTTAAAAAATATTTTATTTTTTTATTTTACGTGTATGAGTGTATTGCCTGCATGTAGGTAACTGCAT
>NW_008340347.1:2086-3086 GCF_000622305.1 Nannospalax galili | reverse complement strand
CCAGGGGACTGTATGCCCTCTTTTGGTCTCCATGGACACTGCACACATGAGCACACTTATATACATGTAGGCAAAACACTCAATATACATAAAATAAAAAAATTTCCATTTTTGCCAGATGCGGTGGCGCACGCCTTTAATCCCAGCACTCGGGAGGCAGAAGCAGGTGGATCTCTGTGAGTTCGAGCCAGCCTGGTCTACATAGCGAGTTCCAGGTCAGCTGGGGCTACAGGGAGTCTCTGTCTCAAAAAGACCACCCCCCCATACAAAAAAAAATTCACATTTAAAAAAATATAAATATCAAAAGGAAACAGTGCTTTCATTTCCCTTCCTAAGGGAAGTCTCATTTACAAGACAATTTATAGAGGTCTAGGTTGCAACTTTAACTCTCAAAACAGAGCTAACCATAAGCACTACCAATGCTTGTGACTCTTCCTCTAGCTCAGGTTCTACAGTTCCTACTTCCCAAAGCTCAGGGGTCTTTGTAGCTCCAAGTCTTCTGGATTATGAGCTCTGCTGTCTCCGACCCCCCCACTGCCCCCACTCTCCCTGTTAACTGTAACTCTCAGGAAATTGCCCACAAAGAACTACAGGAATTTATTCTATTAAATTAAAGGAATTAAAGGAATATTTCATTGTTGTTTTCAGACAACTAAAGATTTAGAGCACACAAAGTCAAAAGGCATTATCTGCCTTTACCTATCTCCAAAGAGAAACTTTTTGAGTTTTTACTTACTAGCACCCTCTGTTCACCCAATAGCAACCTAACTTCACCACAGCACTTCTAGCAAACACCAGCAATGACAATGGAGTATGCGCTTTCATTAGTGAGTCAAACCCTGGGCATGGTTCACATGTGGAATCTCACCAGCTGGCATGCACATTCGGCTTCAAGGAGACAAATGGAATTTTTCTGTCAGATTTTCCAAGAGTTAACTGGTTTTTAAATTGATGATATCATTCCAAAGCATTTACAGATAAAATGATAGAATTCTGGGAT
>NW_008340347.1:0-1397 GCF_000622305.1 Nannospalax galili | reverse complement strand
AGTGCACCTGTGTCGTGCAATGCCCACAGAGGACAGAAGAGGCTGTCGGATCCCCTGGAATTGGAGTTACAGACAGTTGTTAGCTGCCATGTGGGTGCTGGGATTTGAACTCGGGTCTTCTGCAAGAACAGTGTTCTTAACTGCTGAACCATCTCTCCAATCCCCGGCATACATAGTATCATTAAAAAAAACAAAAACAAAAAAACCAACAGAAGACCTGATCATACTATGACTGATGAAGAAAAATTTCCTCAGCCAAGCATGCTGGTACACACCTGCAATTCCAGCACTCATGAGGCTAAGGTGGGAGAATTGCTAATTGGAGGCCAGCCTGGGCTACATAGCAAGGTTGAGGTCAGCCTAAGAGCGATGTAGCAAGACCTTGTCTCAAACACACACACAAACACACACCAGAAAAAGAAAAACTTCCTAATATGGTATCATGTAAGTTAAATTCTAAAAAATTCAACCCTGAGATTGGCAAGATTGCTTAATGGTTAGGGGCACTGGCTGCTTTTGCAGAAGACCTGGGTTCAGTTGCCAGCATCAATATGGTAGCTAACAATTACCCATTCACTCCAGTTCCTGGGGATCTGATCCCCTCTTCTGACCACTACAGGCATTGCACAACACGGGTGCCATATATGTAGGCAAAACACTCATGCACATAAAATCAAAAAAGAAAATTTAATTCAACCCACCAGGCATGGTGGTGCACACTTGTAATCCCAAAACTTGGAAGGCTGAAGCAGGTGGATCTCTGAGATCAAGACCAGCCTAGTCTACATAGCAAGTTCTAAGCCAGCTGGGGTCTTGAAAAAAAAATTTCCATCTACGAAACAAATCTCCTTTTTATCTATTTTGACTTTTATGGTCTTACATATCAGGTATCTGAGGTATCTTATTTTTCTATTAAGCATAAATCAGAAAGTGATCATTCAGATTCGGATTTCTATATGCCTACCAAATACCAGTAAGTGCTGGACAAAAGGTTAAAACATGGAATCTTCTTTCACGGAGGTTATAATCTAAGAACATAGGAAGGCAAAAACAAGCAAACCATAAGGCAGAAAACTAATTACAAACCTGTTCAAAGTATAGAGGAAACAAAGACTAAACACTTCAAGTAGGAAGTGCCTACATTTACACACGGTGATGAGGAAAGTTGGAAACTGAATTAAGAGCAATGGAGGATCGCACATCCGACCGGAGGGGAAAGGAAAATGTGGTAGATGAGGTGTGAGACCTGCAAATCCAGCAGGCATGCATCTTGTAAGTCAGGTGAAGAGACTGAAATATGAGTCTAAGTACACTGGGAAAAACACTGCAGCGAAGGCTTTCCAAGGGAAAATAATATGATTCAGTTGTGTGTGTGTGTTTATACATATTGGTATATG
>NW_008340346.1:0-795 GCF_000622305.1 Nannospalax galili | reverse complement strand
TGTTCTATTCTATTATATCTCTCACTCTTTATTCTCTCTATGATGCTGTTCCTAGGTCCTATATCTGTGTCTGTGTCTCCGTCTCTGTCCTTATGATGCTGTGTTCCCCCTATTACACACTTCAGCTCTTTATATAGCGTTTCCAACAGCCCTCCCCCCAGCCGGTACCAATCAGGGCTCACACACGTGCAGCGGCCAGGCAGAGTGTAGCTCATAGGCACGTAGCAAGATCATCAGGCTGGCAGCACCTGTTTTGGGGCTCACCATACTTCAGAGTTGGGGTAAACAAGCGGGATTCACGAGCCTTGGCAATCAGCCAAGAGTTGAAGTAAATAGCACGAGGTTTGGCAGCCAGCCAGGGCTCCATCTTTGGCTGGCTCGCTGTGCTCGCTTCCCACATGGTACTTTTGAGGAGCTGGGTGAAATCTGGAGCCAGGCTGCCAGGTCTGCTCCATCCCATTGCCCAGAATTATCCTCATTAGGTATACTGCTAGCTCATGGGTCACTTATAGCTATAACCACCTCAGTTATGGAGTTGACTGCTATGTATTGCAGGGCTTTTATTTAAATAATATATACTTTTTCTTTAAAACAGTGCCACAGTACAAGATTTTTACTGCTTCAAGGGGCTTCCTTTAAGTCTCTTCTCATATTACACATCCTGAAGGCTGAGGAGAGGACAGTAAAATATATGGACAGAGATACCACCATCATAAATATTATAACATACTACTGTAACTGTTATTATTGTTAATTTCTTCCCATGTCTAGCTTAAAATTAAACTTTATTATAGG
>NW_008340345.1:0-416 GCF_000622305.1 Nannospalax galili | reverse complement strand
GAAATGTAACATTCTAGCCAGGCACCGTGGTGCACATCTGTGACCCTGGAGCATGGGAGGCAGGGGCAGGAGGGTCAGGAACTCAAGACTGAGAGAACGAGACTTCCCAGCTCCCCCCACAAAAAAAAAATTCCTTAGATGTTCAGAAACCAAAATTCCTGGCATGCTAGCAGAGAATAGAACAGTTATGTAATTTCCTGATTAAAAAAAGAGCTTGCCTGGGGCTGGAGAGATGGCTCAGCGGTTAAGAACACTAGCTGTTCTTGCAGAAGACCTGGGTTTGAATCCCAGCACCCACATGGCAGCTAACAACTGTCCATAACTCCAGTTCCAGGGAATCTGACCACCTCTTCTGTCCTCTACGGGCAATGCACAACATGGGTGCACTTACCTACATGCAGGCAATACATGCATAC
>NW_008340344.1:0-393 GCF_000622305.1 Nannospalax galili | reverse complement strand
CATGTCTTATCAAGCTTCGGAAACCCCTTATCAATGAGTTCTTATAAAATGTCTCTGTGCAACTCAGAGAAGGTCTGGCATTTTAATTAAAAACTCAGTAGTGTTCCTTCACAGAAACCTAAGTCATTTATACTTTGCAGTCTCAGTTTGCCTTTGCAGGTCTAAGACAGGGAAATGGAAAAGTTACATCACGCTGGGAGAATTATGAATGCCACATCAAATGTTTCTATATCAAATATAGAGCCACTGACACATATACAGAAATATGGATAATTATGGCACTAAATGTACATATGTATGTGTGAATTAATCAAGAATACAATGCATACAAATAAATCAATGGTGCTGGGCATGGTGGTGCACACCTTGGGAGGCAGAGGCAGGTGGATCTCT
>NW_008340343.1:0-240 GCF_000622305.1 Nannospalax galili | reverse complement strand
CTCTGCATGCCAGATTAACAAAAATGTGGCCTCTAGGATTGGGGGTGGACCCGGGGAGACTCGGACTCCTCCCCACTGTAGTTTGAGAGAGGTCATGGGGGTGTCTAACCCTGTTCATTTCCTCATCATCGAGGAGCCCCTTGATTAACTCCCTATTGTCCGTGGTCACAAAGTCACCCCCCCCACAGGAGGTCTCTCCTGAAGAGGTTGTTGGAAAGCCCCTCAGCCACCAAAGGTCTG
>NW_008340342.1:0-316 GCF_000622305.1 Nannospalax galili | reverse complement strand
TCTTTAATTTTGGAAAATTTTCTTCCATGATTCTGTTGAAGATCTGGTCCAATGCCATTGTCCTAGGATTCTCTCCTTCCTGTATGCCTGTGATTCCTAAGTTTGGTCTTTTTATGGTGTCACACAATTCCTGCATATACAATTCCTGCATATCCAATTCTTGTGATTTCTTAAATTTTTCATAATCTTTTCTTGAGTGGTCTAGTTCGTTCACTTTATCTTCCAGTCTTGATATTCTGTTTTCCATTTTGTTCCTCCTATTGGGGAAGCTTTCTCCTGTCATTTCTAATTGGCTTACTGAGTATTTCACTTCCTT
>NW_008340341.1:0-310 GCF_000622305.1 Nannospalax galili | reverse complement strand
TTTTAGTTATATATATGCATGTTCTTATGAAATTATATTGGACCCTTTAATGTTTGGTTATACTTCCTTTTTGGGTGTTTAAGGACATACCACTGGACCAGATAAACTAATTTGTTTTTACTCTTGAGGTCGTTTGAGGATCTGTTCCTCAGGGGTCCCATGGGCTTGGGAGGAGCCCCTGGCTCCTTTCTTTTACCAGTTCCATCTATGTGACGATAAGTTAAAGGTCCTGCTCGGCCATTGTCGGATTCTCTTGGAGGCACGGAGGAAATGATTCCTCCATGTTGACCCTCCTCTTTATAGACTGGAC
>NW_008340340.1:0-448 GCF_000622305.1 Nannospalax galili | reverse complement strand
GGCAGAACTTGCCATTCATATCGAGCAGCTGGACCAGAATTGTTAATTTTTTGGAACTGAGAAGGCAAAATGTTGGCAACCATTATTGTGTAAATGGATGGAGAAAAAGCAGTCTTTTATATCTAGGACTAACAAGGGAGTATTAAGGGGGATGGCAGAGACCATGGGCAGGCCTCTTTGGGGTGATCCCCATATTTTCATGGTTTTGTTTATGGCTCTGAGGTCCTGCAACAGTCTCCATGCCCCTGTCTTTTTCTTTATTACAAAGACTGGGGTGTTCCATGGGCTTCTGGAGGGCCTAATGTGACCCAGCTGTAGCTGTTCTTTTACAAGTTGTTGTAAAATGAGTAATTTCTCCCTGGGTAATGGGCACTGTTCCACCCAGACTGGTTCTTCATTGGTCCAGTCGCAGGGAGTTTGGTAATCAACAGTGGCCCTTAGAATTGGG
>NW_008340339.1:0-361 GCF_000622305.1 Nannospalax galili | reverse complement strand
ATCACAATGCTCCATTGTGACATCACAATGCTCCAATGTGCCAACACTAGGGCCCCATATGCTAATATATTTCACCATGTGCCATCACAATGTTATGCTATAACTTCACAATATTCCACTGTGCCATCACAGTGCTCCAAAGTACCAACACTAAGGCCCGATGTGCCATTATATTGCTCCAATAAGCCATCACAATGTTACAATATGACTTCAAAATGTGCCACTGTACCATCACATTGCTGATTGTACCATCACAATGAGCCATTTTGTTATTACAATGATACATTGTGTGCTCTCTAAGCTCAATATGCAAACACGGTGCTCAATGTCCCCACACAATTATCCAATATGACATCACAAT
>NW_008340338.1:0-887 GCF_000622305.1 Nannospalax galili | reverse complement strand
ATGGTGCCATCACAATGTTACAATATGACTTCACAACGTTCCATTGTGAGACCACAATGCTCAAAAATGTCTTCACAATGCTCCAATATGGCACCACAATGCGTCAGTGTTCAAGCGCTATCATTTCATGTGCCATGAAAATGCTCTATGGTGCCATCACAATGTTACAATATGACTTCACAGTGTTCCATTTTGATATTACAGTGATCCAGTGTGACATCACAATGCTCAAAGGTGATATCACAATGCTCCAATGTGCCAACACTATCACCCATGTGCTATTATATTGCTCCAATGTGCCATCACAATTATCCAGTGTGACATCACAATGCTCCAATGTGACATCACAATATTCCAATTTGCTATTCAGAGTGTTGCAATATGACTTCATAATTTCAATTTTGCCTTCACAATGCTTTAATATGACATCACAATGCTCCAATGTGCCAACACTATCGCTCCATGTTAAATCAAGATGCTCTATGGTGCCATCACAATGCTACAATATAACTTCGCAATGATTCATTGATACATCACAATTCTCCAATGTGAAATCACAGTGCTCCAATGTGCCAACATTAACCCCACTTGTGCCAATATATGGCACAAATGTGCCATCACACTTTAATTATATGTCTTCTCAAGGTTCCCTTGTGCCAACACAACGCACCTATATGCCAACACAATGCTCACTGTGCCAACGTGATGCACAATTTTGTCATTAGCATGATCCGTTGTGTCATCATCATGCTCAATATGCAAACACGGTACTCAATGTCCCCTCACAATCATCAAATTTGACCACCGAATTCTCCAAGGTACCATCACAATATTGGAATATGACTTCACAATGTTCCATTGTGACATTACAATGCTCCAATGTGCAA
>NW_008340337.1:0-920 GCF_000622305.1 Nannospalax galili | reverse complement strand
CACACACACTCACACACACTCACACACACACACTCACACACTCACTCACACTCATACTCACACACAATCACACACACTCACACTGACACACACACTCACACTCACAAACACACACACACACACTCACACACACTCACACTCACACTCACACACACTCACACTCACACTCACACACACTCACACTCACACTCACACACACTCACACTCACACTCACACACACTCACACTCACACTCACACACACTCACACTCACACTCACACACACTCACACTCACACTCACACACACTCACACTCACACTCACACACACTCACACTCACACTCACACACACTCACACTCACACACACACTTACACACGCTCACACTAACACTCACTCACACTCATGCACTCTCACACACACTCACTCACACACTAACACACACTCACACACACACACTCACACATACAAACACACACATTCACACACAGACACACACACACTCTCACAAACACACTCACACACACACTTACACACACAATCACACACACACTCACACACACACACTCACACATACATTCACACATACATACTCCCACACACACACACAGACTCACACACACACACACACTCACACACACACTCACACACACACTCACACACACACTGACAGTCACACACACACGCTCACACTTACACACACACTCACAAACACACTCACACACTCACACACACACACTCATACATACACAGTCACACAGAGACATACTCACACACACTCACACACAAACTCACTCACACACACCCACACACACACACACTCACAAACACACTCACACACACACTCACACACACACACTCAAACACAGACACACTCACACATACACACATAAAATCACACACACTCACACACACTCACACACACACACTCACACACACACT
>NW_008340336.1:4511-5922 GCF_000622305.1 Nannospalax galili | reverse complement strand
GAGATCTCTGAGAGAATCAATGTGAAATGATATTAGTTCTGTGAGAGTTGCCGAAGAGAGAGGCTAAAAGATGAAAAAACTAAAAATATTCAAGAATGCCTTTAAAAATCCCTGAATTTGCTGAAAGGTACAAAAACTGCAATTCAAGAAGCAGAGAAATCCCCAAATAGGATAAAATCAAAGAAAGATAACACTGTCTTTGTATTTATGAAAAGTAAAAACAAAATCCTAAAAACAACCAAAGAGAATAACACACTTATCAAAGAATCTCACTCAGGTCATGGCCATATCTGAAACCACAGAGACCAAAAGGAGGAAGTGGTAAGACGTGTTTCAAATGCTGAAAGAAATCAATCTCCAGTCATAAATCATGTCTGGTGGAACACCTACTTTAGGGCTAATAGATGGATGCTATGAGATTTTATGAGATAGACGCTGGAAGACTCATCTTTTTAAGAAATATTTTATTTACTATTTTTATTTTTTGTGTATGAATATATTGCCTGCATGTGTGTAAGTGCACCCGTGTTATGCAATGTCCATGGAGGTCAGAAGAGAGCATCGAATTCCCCTGGAGCTGGAGTTACAATGGTTGTTAGCTGCCATGTGGGTGCTGGGAACTGAACCTGGGTCCTCTGCAAGAGCAGTCAGTGCTCTTAACCACTGAGCCATCTCTCCAGCTCTGAAGACTCATCTTTAAAGAATGGTTAACGGAAGTGCTACAATTAAAAAGAAAACAATAATAGATAAAAACCTTAAACCTTCAGAAAAGAAAGAACAGAGTCAGCAAACATGGAAGTAAGCACAATAGACCAGCCTTAGCTTCCTAGGTATCTTAAATCATGTGTTATGACTTAAGCAAAAGTACCATATAATAGAGTGCATGACGACAGAAGAGTATTTCACTTACGCTCTCTAAATAGGTAAATGGACCTAAATGGAAACCAGGCTTGCTTGCTTGAAGTAATAAGGCATCAGTATCGATGGACTGTCATAAGTGATAAGGGTGCTAAGAAAATCCCAAGAACAAACACTAAGAAAACCATGCAAGGTGATACACTAAAAAGTAAAGTGAATACATAAAAAGGAAACACTATAAATGTCTAAATAACCCCCAAGAAGGCAAGGGGAGAAAAGAATGAAATGAGAAACCAAGGTAACACATAGGCAGCAAATAACAAATTCTAAAAACGTATGCTCCAAACAAAAGAGCTTCAAAATGCACAAAGCAAGATTTGATGGAGCTGAAAAGGAAAAAGAGATCGTTAAAGGCCAATTATGGTCAGTTTCTTTAGTACTCTATACACACTGGTTTACAGAGCAACCAAACAGCTAGCAAAGGTGCGGAAGAACTAAACAATGCAGTCAAGTCACTAGATCTAATGAACATTTATAGAACACTCCATACAAC
>NW_008340336.1:0-772 GCF_000622305.1 Nannospalax galili | reverse complement strand
AAAGCAGCTAGAGGTAGAAAAGTATACAGTACAAGCAGAAGGATAATCAAACATAACAAGGGTCTTCTGATCATATAAGCCAAGCCAGAAAACATCAAAGAATTGTAAAGTAACACAAAAATTAAAAACTAGAATTCTATACTTAACAAAAATATCTTTTAAAGAATAAAGGTAAATTTGGTGGCATGAGCCTTTAATCCCAGCCCTCAGAAGGCAGAGGCAAGAGAATCTTTGTGAGATCAAGGCCAGTCTGGTTCACACAGTGACTAGGATTAGGGAGACCCTGTCAAAATTAAAATTAAAATTAATTCTTAAAAGGTAAATTAAAGAGTTTTTCAGACTAACACAGTAATACAATTCATCATTAACAGACCTGTACTACAAGAGGTATTAATGGAGCTTTTCAGGTAGGAATAAAATAATGCCCAATGGGAATCTAGATTTATATAAAGGAATAAAAAGCAATATAAATTTCAAGTGTGTGGAAAAATATAAAATATACTTAGTCTTTTAGTCACTAGAGTAGGAAATAGACTATTCGTAATACATTGCTGGCTTCATAGTATCTGCAGATATAAAGTGCAGGATAACAACGGAAAAGATAGAGAGGGAAATGGAGCTGTAAGATTCATATAATGTACACACAGAAGCATGACATTATTTAAAGGTAGGCTGATAAGTTATCTGTGCATCTTGTAAATGTTAGTCACACACATCAAAACAAAGTGTAACAAAATGGTAGGGTTAATAAGACAGCAATGGAGATAAAATG
>NW_008340335.1:0-305 GCF_000622305.1 Nannospalax galili | reverse complement strand
ATACATATATATAACTAAAAGTTACTTGACAAACAGCAAGGCCAAACAGGTGATACCTTCAGTTGAGTTATTGGCCAGGATAGATAAAGGCCCTTCCAGACAGTAACCCAACATACTACTGGAAAAATGAACTGCAGACCCCAATTCTATCCAAAGGAATACTGACAATGGATTGCCGTAGATGAGGGACAGCTGACCCTCCTGGAAGAGGGACCTCTGGCTGACTAGATTTACCAGAAGAGCAGACAGGGGTAAATGGATGAGGGTGCTGACAGCACAGTGGACAGTGACAGGGATGGCAGAAT